>NC_061805.1:52892394-53204894 GCF_021462225.1 Girardinichthys multiradiatus | reverse complement strand
AAATGTCAGAACCATGTTTCATGTTTCATGTCGGTTTGTTTGTGTTTTGGGGGAAATATTTGTGTGCCTGAACAGCTGATTTTATGTGTGTTTTACTTCCAGCCTGAGGTTCTGTGCCAGTCTGGACCAGTTCAAAGTGTGACTCAGGACCAGACAAGGACGATGTGAGCTCTAAGGTTATCTGCTGCCTGCAGGATCACAGTTTTGCTGTGGCAGCTGAGAGCTGTAGGACCAACAGAAAGTAAACCCTAAGGAACAGTAGAGTGGACCAGGAAAACCCGACTGCTGTCAACAGAAAATGACGAGTCGCTGATGGGTTTTCACATAAACATGTCGCAGATATTTGAATCTTCTGTTTCATCTTCAGGTCCTTGAACCTAACAGGTTCTTATTCTTTGTAAAACAGTCTCTGCATGGATTATGGAGACACCAAAGATACCCTGCGATGAATATCTGACAGCATCTGATATTTAGAAGGACTCGCAGCGTGACCGCTGCTACGACCTGCGTCCTCTAATCCACCCGGTTAGTGGACAGCAGACTGGTGAGGAGGATCTGCTTGTGTGACGCAGGCACACAGTGGGAGCAGATTATTTCAGGGGAACTAAATTTCACACAACACTGATATTCCAAGTTGGCCGCTTTTCCCCAGTCAGAACCGGGTCCCTCCTCTTTCTCCTCTTCATATTTATTTTAAGGCACATAAATGTGGCCTTCTGGTTTGGTGAGCTAGAAGACGGCGGCATAGGAGAGCGCTCTCCCAACGTTTCATGTAAAAATGACCCACGGTCAGATATGTTTGGGAATACAAGAAATAAAAGTGAGGGCCTCAAGATGCCAAGAGGAAAGAAAAGCAGAGAAGGATGGGAAGATGAATCTCCATCAATAGTGCCCTTAATGAACAGTTATTGCAGGAAAAACTGGAATTATTTGACACCACAGAGATACGAGTCGAGAGAGCACATCACGCTCTGGTGCCAAAACCAGCACCAGACTCGGTACCACGGTCCATAGTTGTAAAAACGGCCAACTTCAGGTCAAAAGAAGGATTACTGAAAGTAGCCGACAGGAATGAGGATTGGAATATGTCGGATTAACCTAGATCATGACTACGGCTCTCAGGGTCCAGAAATATATGACAAGGTAGTGATCCGCTTTAACACTCCGCCATTGGCCAAAAGAAAAGGAGGGCGGGGCCTTCCCTCATTAAGAGATTATTATAGGGCAGCCCAGCTAAGGCCTATGATATGCTGGTATAACCCATCATATGAAGCACAATGGATGAATATGGAAGAGACTCCCATCCTGGTAAAGCAGTTATGGCAACCAGTAGATTACAGGACCTCATAAAAACAATAGAAACCCAGAGACCAAGCTGACCCTTAAAATCTGGGAAACAGTAATTACAGAAGAAAAAGATGTATTAAGTGTGCATATGATACAAACATAACTCCAAATAAATCAGACACTAGGTTCAAAGACTGGACAAAGAAAGGGTCAACAGCGCTATCCCACATGATGAAGGAAGGGTTCTTGGCTTTACAATAATTACAGATAAATATACACTAGAAGCACCGGATTTCTACCGATACCTGCCGATGAGACACTTTGCTAGAGAGAAGATAAAACTGGTAGCAGAACCAAGTAAGCAGTTGTTAGGACATACAGTGGAAAGAACAGGTATTTAACAATAAAATGCTAATTAATTGCTTAAAACTCATACAATGTGATGTTCTGGATTTTTGTTTTAGATTCCGTCACTCACAGTTAAAGAAAATCTACGATACAAATTGATCAAATTCTCGTTCTCCCCACAGACGCTCAAACCAAAACACAGGTATTATTTCTGGGTTATTTAAAGGCCTTAAAAACAAGGAAACACATTCAGCTCTATATATTAAAATAAAATGGGAAAGGGAGGGAGGGAAAATGGAAAACCATATGGGCATTTTAATGGAAATGCTGTAGCTCACATAGTTGGAGCAAATCTGGGTGGAAAAGTATGATCAGAAATTTTCCTACGCCCTACTCTCGCTATAAGGTGAACTCATGGCACGCTGGAGAAACTGTGGCAGTGTTAATGCAAACCACCATCATACGTTTAGGGACTGTGTTGTTATCAGTGCCTACTGGCAGGAAATACGACATCTTCAAGAGTCATCTGCCTTTGGAAAGTAAAACTTGCTATTTTGGACCCATGCCTTAAGAAGAAAAATAAAGACTTGTTTATGATACTGATGGAACAAATAATGGCTCTGGACCTGTGGATGGACACCACCATAACTACTGACAGGATGAAGGAGAAGATGACAGCTGAGTCAATCATAAGAGGAACATGTTCACTTCACGCTGGAAGGAATGGATGGTCGATATAATACTACACAGACCAGGCCTCTGCTTTAAATGTTCCTAATCTCAGATATGATGTAATAACAACCTTAGAACCACAAATAAATGCTTATGTTTCAGGTTTTTCGTTGTTTTTTGTTCATTCATATAAAAGAACACATTGAGGCTGATTCTCTGTAACCACCAAGAGATGCAGAACGACAAATACATTTAAAAGAGGCACATAAACTTAGCAACAACAAGGACTGCGTTCTTCATGGTGTGTTTGTTGTGGTTGTCTCTGGTGGCTCAGATGGATGGCGTACGCTGATGACTTTCACTGTACGTCGTAACCGATTTAGTAGTAAACCGCATCGCACAATTTGGACACGCCAAAGTTTTTTTGATCCACGCCACATAGTGTGTCAGGGCTAAAAGCGCACAGTGTAAGAAGGCCATGACTCACAGAACATCTGAGTTAGTGCAGAAGAAAAGACAGAAAGGACCCTCTGAGGTCCAGATTGTTAGCAGCAACAGCTATTCAGAACCTGAACCAAGATCACATCCAGGGACCGAAACCAGGTCCTGAAGTTAGAATCAAACTGACCCTGTGAGGAGCAGACATGACCCACCTTGTCTCCTTTTCCTCGATATCTTCATCTGCATCGTCCTCCTCGTTAGTGCAGAGGGAGGAGCTGCTGTCAACAAATGACTGGAAGCTCTGCTCCAACTCCTCCTCCTGATAGGACAGAGAAGATGACACCTGTAGTACCACATATGACCACCAGGGGGATGCATCAGTGAGAGACACAAACAGCAAAAGAATTCAAACAAATGAACCAAAGTCAAATCAAAATAGCACTTAGTAGGGCTGGGTATAAAAACTGCTGAATCCATTTTGAATCGATTTCAGTTAAATTGTGAAATATCGAGTTAAATGGCATCCGATCCATTATCAGTAATCTCCTGCTTCAGATGTCAGGTTGGCGAGCATTCATATACAACATGGCCGATGCAGGTGACGCTGCACACAGCAAGTTGTCCCAACTGCAGCCTGACATCTGGAACCAAACCACTTGACAAAGTATCACGCTATGCTAACGCTGACATCCAACAACAAGCCCTTTAGGGCTAAACTAAAGAAACTGAAGGGCTCACTAACATTTCCAACCAATTCTCTGTTGTTTGCAAAGATTTACGCCCGGAGTTGCAGCAGAAAACCGAAGCTTTAAGCGGCTCGTTGATGTGCTGGAACCACGTTACCTTATGGTGCAACCTCAACATCTGGCTGGAACTGTCATCCCCATGATGTACACACATAGCCAAGTCACGTCTGCTTGCTCGATGGAGGCACATACACTGGCTTGTAAAAGTATTCACACCCCTTGAATTTTTCCACATTATAACCACAAACATAAATATATTTGATCAGAATTTGATATCAACACAAAACAGAATCCAACTGTGAAGTTCAAAGAAAATTCTATAATTTCTGTTTTTACAAATAGAAAACTGAAAAGGGCTGTTCTCTGATGAAGGTCGAGTCACGTGGAGCAGAAATGATGCTCCAACGATGTTGGAGACATCAAGGAGAGCTCTATGCATCAGCCACTGATGTCACCAGAGGAGCCTTTGGTGGTGGTGCTACAGTGTGAGCAGGTTCTAGTCCATACAGAACTGAGCTATACTGTGAATGGAGCAGAGACAAGCCCATATTACCTGAATAACATCATGAATCCAGTCATTGTGCTCCTGCAAGAACAACTCAGGACTAGTTTCATCTTCATGGAGGACAATGCTCCAGATGATCGAGGTCTCATCATCCCTTAGAACACCTATGGGATCATCTGAGTCTCCGTCTAGAGGCTCGTAACTCTGAACCCCAGAACCTCAATGACCTGAGGACCATCCTTCAAGAACAGCTGGATGCCACGCCTCAGCAGACAATCAGTGGACTTCTGAACAGCAGGAGACGTCGATGTCAAGCTGGAGTTGATGTTCAAGGTCACATGACACGTCATTGAGAGATGTTGAGATCTTCCCACCACTAATGTTGACTTTGGGTTCAATAAATACTTTGAGATGAAGGAATCATCATCGCATGCTTCTACCTCAATGCTCCACTTTCATGATATAAAATCACTGTAGCAGAAACGTTTTAGGCTGTTCATAAATTTAATCTGAAAGTCAAATATTCCTGTGTGCATACATTTCTCTTATTACTGATTAGTTGTGGCAGTTATTGATTTATAATCCATGCGCTCTCTATGCTGGTCACTCATACTGTTATAACGATGAATTGTAAAATGTCTGGAAGAAATGATGCACTAAAGGGCCATCCAGACTTCTTCTAGAGACCGAGGCTGCCACTGCTGCTCCTACTTCCTGGAAGGATTGAGAAAATTTATGAAATTCAATATCATAAAAGATTTTCTATCGGATTATATGGAATATTACATCATTTCAAAGAGTTCAGAAAAGTGTTTTAATGTATTTATTTCTGGTTTTCTCCCGATTGTAATGGCGATAAAGGAGCTGAGGAGATGGTGGAAGCCACTTCTTCCAAGAAACCCAAGAAACCCGGCACCTTGGAGTCTCTCCTTGGGACAGTCTTCTCACCAGCAGTAAGGACCACGGACAAAAAACCTCCAGCAATGAGAGCTTCAGATCAGAAGATCTGGGCTGGAGTGGAATGAAAGGAGGAACCAAAGCTGGATCTCCCTGAGGAGCAACACGTTTGTGTCCCAGGGACCAGAACTGGGTCGGAGACGGTGATACTGTCACTGCCAAAAGGAGCCGACTAACCCGGATCACGTCAATGAGCTCCTTTTCCTTCACAAGAAGGGAGAACAACTGTCCATTCTCAGAGCAGTTTGAGTTCACTTTTAGTTTTGTTACCATAATTTTTATTTAGTTTTGCCCTTAAAGAAACAGCACCTTAATAATATCTGCACTGATGGAATGGTCTAGTTCAAGTAAACCTGTAGTTTGAGACAGCTTTGTTACAGGTCAAGTTTAAAGTCTGACCTTTGGGTTTGTTCTGTTCTGTTTACGGTGAAGAGAAAAAATGAAGCGGATCGGATCAATACAAATCGATTCAGAACCTTACGAATCAAAATGGAATCAATTCAGGAACTTGACAACTACGCCCAGCCGTAGCACATAATTACTTTCTTCACACTCATGGTTCTGACCCACACTGCCTGTGTTACTGCTACTGATGCCGTTTTGGGCCACAGAAAGGCCAGAACTTGTTCTACTGAGCTACTTTGTTACTGGGTTACTGCGCGCCACCAGAAAGGATAGAACCTGCCAGAACTTTCGTGTTCATGTCACGGTACCTGTGCTGCCAGGTGAGCCTCAGACAGGAAGCTGCTGCTGACGTCAGAACCTGGCACACATGTTAGAACCATCACAGAGCTCCAGATTCTGCTGGTCCATACCTTTCTGTGTGTTTGATCCTGATCCGGGTGGTGGTTTTGGTCCTGGTTCTTCCAGCGCAGAAACTCTTTGAAGGAGAATGGGTTCAGCTCATCCTGCTTCTCCTCCTCATCTGCAGAACGAAGAAGCTGAAACACTGAACTGGACTGGTTCTGATCCAACAACCTCGCTCTCACTATCTAAGTTCACCAGTTTTTACATGTAAGCGAACCTAACAACACATTCAGACTGCTCCAGAACCAGAACCAACAGCCCAACTGTGCTTTTAATAAGAACCATTTCACAACCCCACCCTAGTCCTAATAGGAACCAGAACCCTCTGATAATGTGACTCTGTTGTTGATCTGTTGCAGAACCAGAACTTTTTGACACTCAGATTGATCGGGATCGAACCGAAGGACTCACCATCTGTGATGATCAGGGTCTTCCCGCCCCTCTGTCTGGACATGACGAACCTGACCGGACCGACCGGGTTCGACTTGGGTCGGCTGTCAGCGGCGCCTCTGGGTAATCGATCTCTTATCGATCATGTTATTGATCCGCCAGTCCCATAATCTGCCCTAAACTGAACCAGACCAGACCCAGAAACTCACTTCCGCATCAAAGTACACGTGACCAGAACTCTAACTTCTTATTGGCTGTAGCCGTCACGTGGCGCGAAGAGGGAAAAAACAAGGAAGCGGAGTTTTCCCGTTGAACATTCTTCACGTGTCTTTGGATAGTTTTGGACCTGCAGATATTCATTGGAGAACTTGAGCCGAACTTTTCCGCAGAGCCCAGATTGAGCGGTGAGTGTGCGAAATTTTGGTGCTGCAGCCCAGTTTGGTTCGGCTCTGTCCGGTCTTGACCAGATGTTAATACAACTGATAAACTGGGTCAACTTTCTGTTCTGCTGTTCTTTCCGGTTCTGGTACCAGACGCTCACTGTTATAGTTTGATCCATTCCGATCTCCGTTTAAAAAGCCCCAAAAATAAGTCTGTCGTTTACATTTGTAGCTACAGCTACTGGGACTGATGATCCGTAAGGTTCTGGTCCATGTTCACTTAGTAAAGCTCAGTTTTAACCGAACCAAAGAGATACCTATCATTCACGTGAAGCATGTCAATACCTGTAAAATCTGCTGGTTCTGATTGGTTCTGGCTAATTAAATTACACAGTTTCTAAATGGGATTCGGTGCTGAGTTCTAGTAGTTTCTTCAACAAACACAACAAAGGAATAAAAACAAATATGGCAATATTTCAATTCAGTTCAGTTTTATTTCTATAGCTCCAATTCACAACAGTCAGGTTCATACATTCCTATTAATCAGATTCAGTTATTTATTCAAATTGGATAAAAAGTTTTTCTATCTAAGGAAACCCAGCAGATTGCATCCAGTCAGTGACTTGCAGCATTCACTCCTCCTGGATGAGCATGTAGAGACAGTGGACAGTCACTGGTGTTGACTTTGCAGTAATCCCTCATACTGAGCATGCATGTAGCGACAGTGGAGAGGAAAAACTCCCTTTTAACAGGAAGAAACCTCCAGCAGAACCAGGATTAGCACTGAGAGCTAGAAGCTGGTATAAAGCATGTTCTCTGTTCTGTAAACGAAATAAACAAACATTTCCAACATGAACCAGGAGAACCCGGGTGAATCTTTGGATTCAGGTTATAGATCTGTGTGTTCTCTGCAGGTCGCTGCTGTTGGGTTCCTTTCTATGTTTCTAAACTGGCCCGATGCATCCAGCTGTTCTGGAAGTTCTTATTGATTGCTCAGCATTTCTTCATCGGTTTACTTCGTTTTTCTGTTTTTGAGCCGGGTTAGGGTCAGAAACAGAACCCTAACCTTCACACGGCCACAGTGTGGGTTCAGGGTTGGTCTCAGTGGATATAACTCCGAGAGGACATAACTCTGGAATTTCTTAAAACATTCCAGGTCTGGAACTGTCTAAACTCTGGGATTCATCTGTAGTCCAAACCTTACCTCACCTTAGGTCCATCAGAGGGGAACCAAGTCATAACATTGTAGTGACCTTGAAAACCTAAAATCTGACCCTTCATTCACATCTAACAGTTTTATGTTGTAAAGACCCAGAAAGCTCTGACCTCCACCATTTTGAAGGTCATAAAGAGGCTGGTTCTGGTGCAGCCCAGAACCGGCTACAGTTTGCTTACCAGCGCCATCTAGGAGTGGATGATGCAATTATAGACCTGCTGCATGGGGCCCATTCTTCCCTGGAGAGACCTGATGCTGTTGTCCACATCCTTTTCCTTGACTCTTCATCCGCCTTCAATACCATCCAGCCTAGACTGTTGAGGGAAAAGCTGGAAACAATGGATGTGGACCACTGACCCAATAAAGTCGGTGAAGCTGTGTGTCAGATCCCCTGATATGCACCTTCGGGGCCCCCCAGGGAGCAGCGCTATCTCTTCTCCACCTCTGCAGACTTTAGCTACCAGGTCATCTCAAATGCAAAGGTGCTCAGATGATACGGCTGTAGTGGAGGGTGTGGAGAGGGCAGAGGAGGAGGAGGAGGAGGAGGAGGAGGAGGAGGAGTACAGGCAGCTGGTGGACAACTTTGTGAGGTGGTGTGGGGAGAACCAATTACAGCTCAATATAGATAAGTGAATGGTGGTCAATTTCAGCCTAATAAAGACATCGCTACTGAAGATCTCCACCTCAGGGAAGGATGTGGAGCAAATAACATCACACCAGTACCTCGGTGTTACCCTCAACTATAAGCTGCAATGGACCAAGAGCACCGAGGTACTGTAGAAAAGAGCATGAGTAGACTCCATTTTCTCCACAAACTCAGGTTCTTCAATATCTGCAGTAGCCTGCTCCAGATGTTCTATCACTCGTCAGTGGCTAGTGCAGTTTTCTTCGCTGTGGGGAGCCAGAATAAAGGTGAAGGACTCAAAAAGAAGAAACGAACCCACAGAAAAGACTGAGTCAGTTGTTGGGACCAGACTGGCTTCATAGGAGGAGAAGCTGAGACTGAATGTTGGAGAAGATCAGATGAACAATGTATCTCAGCCTCTTTACAGCACAGTAGGTAACCTGAGGAGAAGCCCCAGCTGAAGATCCCTGCAGCCCCGATGTGTTGAGGAGCCCGAGGCCGTCAGACCTTTAAGGTACAAGTAGTCTCCAGAACCGTGTCCCAGATAACTGCAGGTACATTTATTTTATTGAGTCTTGTCTCCTAGACTTTTACTGGTTTATGTTGATGCTTTATGCTGGGACAAATGAATGTCCCATTGGAGATTAATAAAGTCAAACCCGGATTCATGGTTTAAACTCTTTTTGTGCCCTATAATAACTGGAACCGGGCTCCAGCAGAATCTTTTATTGCAGGAAATCTCATTTACAAGGCTGACCTGGACAGAAACGGAACCAAAAGACATCACATCAGTGATCACCAGAATATTAATGAAAAGTCCAATAACATGTTAGTGTTGTGACATAATTCATCAATCAGAACATTTGCATTCAGATCTTTAACCATTTCAAAGGTTTGTTTAAAGTCAGTCAGCTGGATCTCAGCTGCAGCCCGGTTCCTCTCGGAGTGAAACAAGGTGGAAAACACAGAATAGAGTCCAGTTTTCTAGACTTCATCTGATTGGTTGTTGCTCTTGCAAAGCCCCGAACATCTCTCCCTCCTGGAACCTGCCTGCTGTCTGGCCTGTGGCCGCTGACCCGAAGAGACAAACAGAACTCGGAACCAACAGGTTATGCCTGTTTTGAATTTTTTTTAAAATCTGGATCAACTGAGCTGATTTTTGGTTGTAAGAAATTTTGTTTTGGTCCAGTCCTGTTTAACCCAAACAGCTGGTTCCGGTTAACCCAAATGGAGCAGCACTTATGTGTGTCCTGCAGTCAGATGACCAGTGAGACCAGTAGAACCTGTTAATCTATGATGGTCTTAGATTGTGGATGATTAGAAAATGTTACCAAGCAAAGATTCATGAGATGATCTATGTGGTGCGGTTCTACGCTCTGGTTTCTCTCAACGTGACCAAACAAGTAAAGTTCTGTAGTGGAGATGAAACGGATCCTGGTGGTACTGGTTACCAGTCAGAGTGCAGCTTCGTCTCTGACGCGTCGCAGCAGATGAGATTGAAGCAGGGATATCAGAACCACCAAGTAGAGCCGAATGTTGCACGGAGCAGAACTCTGGACTAGTGTATCAGAGGGTCCGATTGAACGGGGGAGCTGTGATAAAACCAGGATGTGATATCTTGTCTAACACAGCCTCTGGTGTTTCCACAGATATCAGCATGTCTGCAGAGATTCCACCTGGGGGAGAGTCATCCCAGACCCAGTCCGAAAGCCAGACCCAGTCCACCCTGTCCCCATCCCAGGCCAGGTCCCAGTCCCAGCAGGGTTCCAGTTCATCCAGTGGACCCGCCTCTGGCAGCCAGTCATCCAGCGGCTCAGGGACTCTGAGCAGCGTGGACACCATCCCCGTGACACTGCCGTCCGTCCCAGAGGAACCAGAACCACAGCCTTGGGGTCGGCTGCTCCCCATGGTCCGAGGCTTCAGGAGTCACGGTGACCCACCATTACTTCACTCTGATGATCTGAACCAGAACCAGGACTGATCCTTTTTCTTTGTGTTTGGTTCCAGACTGCACCGAGGACCAGTACCTGTTTGGACGGGATTCTGGATGTGACTATGTCCTGGATGATCCAGATGACAAGGGATCCAAGAGGTTCCGAATCTACAGCAAGAAACACTTCAGAATCTACAGAGTGAGAACGCTGACTGATGGTTTTCCTGCTGGTTCTTTCTCAGAGCCGTCAGTAGTTCTGGTGCTGCCGCTACTGTGGTTCCGAGCAGGAAGCACGTCTCACCTTTCCTTCTGTCTGTCCCACACCTGTCCTGTCCACCAGGACGGCTCTGAGGTCTTCGTGGAGGACTACAGTAACAACGGGACGTTTGTGGACGGGGTAAAGGTCGGTCAGAACAAGAAGCTTCCTCTCATCAATAATGCTGTGCTGTCTCTGGCGGAGCAACGGAACCGAGGTGACACACCTGAGTCATGTGACTCTCCAAGAAACCAAAACACCTGTCTCACCTCACCTCAGTTCTGACACACCTGTCACTCACCCTGTCATCTTGTCTCGCCTGAAGCACGCCTCAATCTTCTGTCTCTTGTCGCTCATACTTGTAATCTGTCCCACCTGGCTTACCGTACCTGTACCATGTGACCCGTCACCTGACTCCTTCTCTTCTGGCTTGGCTACCTAAACCTGGCTCACCTGTGTGTCCTGTGGCCCCACCCCCTGTCCCCTGCTGTCTCTCGGCAGTGTTTGTCTTCATCAACCTGATGTCAGATGATCAGTCCAGTTTACCCAGAGATCTGCAGGATAAATATGTTCTGACCCGGCGGATTGGAACGTAAGTCTGCTTTGTTTCTGTAAGGACGAGAAGTCCATATTCTGGTTCAGAACACATCCTTTATATTCTGACAACATACCGAGGAACTTTCATTTTCCCCCACTAGGGAACGTCGCACTGCAACGTTCCCGGGTTTTCTCCGGTTCTGCGTTTTGTTTGGCAGGTTGAAAAGTTCCCGGCAAGCTCAGTTTATTACAAACTGTTAGGAAGGACGTACTGGATCACCAGATCCTACTTCCTGGGTGTTGCCACATTCTTGATTGGTCCTCTCCGGTCCCATGGCCACATGCTGACTGAGCATGTTATGTTTCCTTAGCAACGCTCACTTCCTGTCCGTTTTTATCCTGTTTAGAGGGCAGAACCTTCTGGTTCTGACCAGATGGAAGAGCAACGATCCAAACTCATGGTGTGTTTGTTATCCAACCTGTTCCAGAGGAGTCTGCGGCGAGGTGCGGCTGGCCTTCGAGCGCTCCACCTGCAGGAAGTTCGCCGTCAAAATCATCAACAAGAACAACTTCCAGTCTGAGGGGGTGAGTCTGCCCTCCGATTGGCTCACACGTTTCCTTCTTGTGGCTGCTCGCCTCAGGACTACAAACATGGTGGCATGAACATTGAGGCGTTCATGTGACCTGCTTGTTTTATCATCCAATCACAGACGGCGACACGGAACGCAGAGACGGAGATTCAGATTCTGCAGAGGGTTGATCATGTGAGTAAAACAGAGAAGAAGAGACGTTATGGATACCTAAAATGTCTCCTTCTATCCTCGGTCCTCATCTACGTCTGTGTCCTACAGCCTTGTCTCATAAAGACGGAGGACTTCTATCAGACGGAGGACAGTTACTACATCGTCCTGGAGCTGTAAGTCAAAGCTGAACGTTTGACCTTTGACTTACACGTGACTACACCACCTATTTTAATTTAACTGGCCACGCCCTCATACTCACTAACTCCACCCCCTGTGTCCCGAGGATGGAGGGCGGCGAGCTCTTCCACAGAGTGAAGTCTCAGCAGCAGCTAAATGAAGGCGTGGCCAAACTTTACTTCTATCAGATGCTCTGTGCTGTTCAGGTGAGACCTGTTGCTGTTGTCAAGGTAACCAGTACAGACAGACACCTAGGTAGCTGTGTGTGTGTAGTATCTCCACAGGAACGGGATCATCCACAGAGATCTGAAGCCAGAGAACATCCTCCTGTCCTCCAATGAGGACACCTGTCTCATAAAGGTAACCTGACCTTCCTCGTCCTCCTAACATCAGAGTGTCCTTCTTGTAACCCCGCCCCCCTGTGTCAGGTGACAGACTTTAACCAGTCCAGGATCCTGGAGGAGGCAGCCCTCATGAAGACTCTGTGTGGGACTCCATCCTACCTAGCTCCTGAGGTCTTCACCCACGCTTCCACCACCGGCTATGGGCTAGCTGTAGATGCCTGGAGCCTGGGCGTGCTGCTGTTTGTCTGGTAGGCTCCGCCCCCCTCAGCCGCTCTGCTGGGCGTGCCCTCAGATTCTAACCTGAGTGTCTCCGACAGTCTGAGTGGCTATGCTCCGTTCCACGAGAGCTTCAGCGAGAACTCTGTCAAGGAGCAGATCATCAGAGGAGAATTCACCATGGTCCCATCCAAGTGGAGAAGAGTCTCTAATCAAGGTAACCATGGTAACCAGAGTTTCCTATTTGATTAAACTGACCTCAGAGCTGTCGTTAAGATGGTTGTTGATGTTTCAGCCAAAGATGTGGTGAGGAAGCTGCTGGTGGTCGACCCCACACTGAGGATGTCTGTGGATGAAGCTCTGCAGCACCCCTGGCTGCAGGTAGGTGAACTGCAGAGGCATCATCAGTCACATGTTCTGTCTAGGAAGCCTGAAAGGTCTCCATCATGGTTCTCCATCACCATGTATCGGCTTAAAGAGAGCGTCCACCAATAGTGTGGGTGTGTTCAGCTCGTGTCTGATACAGGAAGGTTCTAACAGAACAGGATGTGATCAGTCCCAGGGTGGTACAATACTTCAGTCTGACTAATAAAGCCCTGCATGTTCTGCTTGGCTCAGAAGTATTTACACCCCTTGGAGATCATTGGTCCCAATGGAGATCATTAACTGATCTTCTCTGAGAGGGATTAGGAGAATCTGCTTCTCACACGGAGAACAAAGTTCTAGTCCATCCGTTTCCATCTCATTCTCAAGGTTAGGGTGAAGGTTAGTGGTGGAGACTCCACGTCTCCACCACGTCTCCACCATGTCTCCACCTGATCTTCCTGTTGCTATTGAAAGTGGACCTGCTGCAGAGAGAACGTGCTGACCTCTCGCACCTCATCCAGCTACTCCTCTGTTTACCCCTAAATGTGGGAACATAGTTGGCTAAAAAAATCACCAGGTTGTGGTGGGGCATGATGGGAAATGTAGGCAGCTCACGGTGGCTCTGCTGCGTTTCAGGATCAGCAGATGTTGCAGGCGGCTCGCAGTCTCATGTACCCCGAAGGCGAAGATGCTCCACCTGCTGCTTCTCCATCAGATGCTCCTGTAGCTGCTTCCATGGTAACCACACACATAAACAGCACAAAGCCCAGCCTCTTATTACAGTTTGGCTCCTCCCATCTGCAGGAGGCGGAGTCATCAACAGGAGAAAGGTTCAGGAAAAAACGAGGAAGAGGAGATGATGAGGAGGAGCATCTTGCCAAGAGGATCCAAGCCCCAGCCCCTGCTTTTCCGTAGAGGAAGTGAAGTTTAGTTTCTCTTATTTATTCCCAGCAGCTGGGTTATTGTTTTTAACCAGTTGATTGGTTGGACCTCATGCTGTTGAACCGTCTCCTCACTGATGTTGAGGTGCTGTTCTGTAAAGACTGAAGCAGGCTCTGCTGTTGAAGATAAAACAATAAACAGAACCAAAGAAAAACTGCCGGAGTGTTTAAATCTTTGAGAAAAACTGTATATGATGAAGATCCAAGCTGCAGGCTGGACTGTGATGGATCTTCTCTAAACCTCCAGGAATAAACTACAATGAGTTTTTTCATTTATTTAATGAGCTGGAAGAAAATGAGACTATCAGCAAAGTCAGGGGGCTAATGTCGTCCATAGCTTCCATCCTGCAGCTTTTAGATGCTTCCGTCCTCCAACACATGTTAGAGGACGCTTCTTAAAGCGGCAGGATGGAAGCTCTCCAGAACTGGACATTGACACCCTATGCTACACCACTGGCGCCCTCTGGTGGCCGTTCCAGGTCCTGGTAAATGGACTCCTTTCCATCCCATTGCAGATGCAGGCAGAGTTGATAGTGAATTAGATGTGAAACCATCTTTAGTTTGAACAACTTTCTTCTTTAACTCTTTTACGACATGTTGATGTTTTGACTCAACCACTAGGTGGAGACATTTTCAGCAGACTGGAAGGTTTCATTCTTCAACGCAGTTATAGTTTTGGTCATGGCGTAATGAAAAACCCAAACTGCTCAACCAGAACTACAAACAAAACAAAGTTCACCAGAACAGTGGTGTCATTATATTGTTATGGAGCCAGGATTTCTTGAATTGTTAAAACAAAGGTATTCGTGTCTGCCTGGTTGGAAGCAGAGAAAAATACATTTCAGACATTTAGAAATTTGCAAATGTATTATTTTTGGAGACAGTCACCAGCTGCTCTTGCACACAGTCATGCGTCTCGTCGAGCGAGTAGTCGTTCTCGCAGTCATGCACACCAGCTGTTTCTGGCGGACCATCTAGGGGCGGGTTTAGTAATACTGATTGAAGAACAGATGAACTAAGAACAGGGAATTCTGATGACATCTGCAGCCTTTAAACAGGTTTTAAACAAACATTTAGAAATATCTTCCTTCATAAGATCAGCGGCCCGGTTAAAAACGCTTGAGGGCTTCAGCCCCCTGGATGCCCAGGTTAACCGGCGCCTCGAAATTAAACGGCTGAGTTTGAATAAATGCCCAAACAGATAAATTCAGGACCTAACTCAATGGAATTTAAGTCTTTTTAAGGCTTAAAGAGGTTTTGTTCTACCTTTACTGAAAGGTGGTGATCCCACTTCATATAATAATTATGGACCCATTTCTAAATTGCATTCAAGCTAAGGTTCTTCAGAACCTGGTGAAAGCAAAATTTGCACCCTAATAATATTCTATTGTCTAATCAGTCTGGTCACTGCTTCAACTAAAGTTTTAAATGAATTGCTAGAAGCTTTGGGTGCCAAGGACTACTGCAGCAGCACTTTCTATAGATGTGTCAGAACCATTTGTGGATCATGAAGATTTAATACTGGCCTTACAGACCCAGTTATTGGCTGGTTTTCTAATGATCCTTCTGGTTTGAAACTCTGATATTCTTCCTGTTATCAGAAAGTGTACCTCAAGGCTCTGTGTTAGAGCCAACTCTTTTCATAATTTGGGGCAGAATGTATCTGATGCATCTCTATCTCTACACTGATGACACAGTTGTTTACTGTCATGTAAACTCCGTTGTCCTGGTTTTGTATCGTCTGCATGTTGAATTTGACACTATCCAGTCACATTTGTTCCACCTCAAACTGGTCCTTAATGCTGGTGAAACTAGGAGAAACTCCCTGCTGTTCTCCCTACTATTATGTCTGCACAGGTTTCCCAGCTGAAAGTGTGTCTTCCTATGAACATCTCGGTATTTAAGAAATGAAAATCTTTCTTTTTAGCCACATAAAGAACATGTTGTAAAAAGGCTCAGATTGAAACGGGTTCTTCTGTAGAAATAAATCATGTGTTTCATTCGACGTGAGAAACCGACTTGCTGCAGCCACCTTCTGACCTCACATTGATCATGGTGACATTATTCATGTGAACTCCTGTTAGAACTTTACAGATGTTGGAAGCTGTTTATCGTGAAGCTCTGAGGTTCTTCACAGGATGTAAACCTCTTATCCTTCATCACTTTCTACTCTGTGGTTAACTGACCTTCATGGTCCAGGCTCAGATGCTGCATTGGTATGTTGTCATTTATGAAGCAGTAATGGGCTTCCTACCAGAGTCTCTAACTTCCTGGAGGTCACCTAAACAGGCTTTTATTACACTCTGTTCCTTCAGAGTGTTCAGAACATTTTCTTACAGTGCTCGTTCCGGTTGGAACCAACTCCAAGCAGACCTGCAGCTGTGCAGCTTTATTGAACCTCTAGCATCATGAAATATTTGTGGTTCCTGTTCTTAGAGTTCTGCAGCTGGTGCAGGAGGTTCTGGGATTCATGCTGTGACCTGGTAATTCAGTCTGTTATAGAGGACCTCTGTGTTCCAGCTGTTTGTCCTAAGCTGGTTCTGAGTCTGATCCAGGACTCAGAGGTTCCCTTCATCGAGTCTGGACTGATCCCAGGTCCGTAATTCACTCCGTCAGGTCAGCGCTGGGACAGAGGAAGGATGGGTTGATTTCCTCATGAGGAACAATTTGTAAATGATCCTGTAGGAGGCGCTCTAGTCTCAGGTGAACAGCTCAGTAAATAAACAGAACCAGGGACACAGAAAATAAATCGGTTTTATTTCATCTTCATTACAAAGTGTTAAAGTGCTCACAGTTGGATTCAAATGATTTTATGAGTCAAACACCCCGACCAATCAGAGACCAGCGTTCTATTGTTAGTGTCAGATTATTCAAATTTAATAAAACTCAGTCAGGGAGTCATCTTGGCTGTTTCTATCTCTGATGCTCATGATGAAGAGGCTCCGCCCTCTCGCTGATGTCACAGTCTTGCCCGCCAGCGGTCTCTGACTGCGAACAGCACGGCATGAGCTTCATCGAACGACTCGCCAAGGGCAGATTGGACGCGGCTCCTCCAACGCTGCAGCTGAGGGCGGTCCTTCAAGATGTCCCGCCCACTTCCCAGAGGCTGCCGACACAGTGAGCACGCTCAGAACCAGCTAAGCAACAGGTTCATGCCCCTAGCCTGCACAAATTCTCACCTGCATGAGCTCACAGATGGCGAGCAGGTCTGCCACAGTGATGTCATCGCCGCAGAGGAATGGCTGCCGGCGGAGGAACATGGACTCCAGCTTATCCAGCGTGGCGTCCAGCTCCAACAGCGCACGCTCCAGACGGTCCTGGTCCACCTGAGCACCAAACTGGGCAGGGAGCAGCACCTGAGGGGGCATAGTGTAATGTAAGCTGGGGGGTCATGTTGGCTGGAGGCGGTAGGTGTCTGCACACAGGAAGTGTGTGTGTGTGTGTTTACCTCCAGCATAAAAACCTTAGCAGCGTGCGGTCTGGTGTTGGTGTGATGCCAGGCGGTGTACTCGTCCACGCGGGCTCGTCGCTCTGGTAGCCATGGATACCAGTGCTCAGGGACATTGTGGTTTGTGGCCAGGTACTTCAGGATGGCGTCACTGTGATGGCAACAGGTGAGTCAGGTGTGACTTCAGCAGTTTAATGTCAGAACTGATTGTTGTGCTGCTTCCTCTGACCTACAGGAAGCCTGAAGGGCCCTAACTAAGATGCGTTTCTTCCAAAGACTGGACGTCCCGTCAGGTTCAGAGCGTGCAATGCTGAGAGAATTGTCCAAAAACCCAAAAGCTCCATCTCAGGCTCTACAGGCCCCAGTTAATAGGTTAAAGGTTATAGGTCATGACTGTTATTTGCTTCACATATAGACCCACTGAGCTTTGACATGAGTACAAATGTGCTTATAAATATTATTGTGTGAGCACCTCTCTGTGAGGACGAAGCCGTTGTCCACCATGACAGGAACCTTCTGCATGGGGTTCAGCTTGGTGAACTCTGCGGTTCTGTGTTCTCCTGCAAACACACACAGGTTCCATCAAACTGTTCTAATGACCCGGTTTCAGTCTTATTCACATGTCCAGCTAAAATAACCTTGATCTCCAACACTTTGAGACAACAATGAAACATTTCTCTTTGCCTTCACCTTTAACCTCCAACTTCTTCAACAAGCCAGCTGTCCTCCACAGGAACCATCAGAGAGTTGGTTTCTAAGCCGAATCTATGAGCGGACTCCTTAGAACCAGGTCCAACTTTTAAACTTTGTTTAAATTTCTACCTGTCTTCAGATTCTTAAAGAAAGCTCTAAACGATCATAATTTCAACGGAGTTTGGACAAACTGGGTCAAAGTTCAACGGATCAGTGTCCAGAGCAGAAACGGTTCAGTTCTTCACAAAATGGACCGGATCAGACGCTCAGTGTGCTGATCAGTTAACCTGGTAACTGGTTAGTTAAACTGGTCATTGCCCACCTTTTCTCAGAGCCACGCTGTGGACCGTGTGCGGGATCTTGGTGCAGGTCAGCAGGATGTGGACGGCTCTGCAAGGCTGCGACAGCAAGTCCAGATACACCTCTACCAACCGGCTCGTTGCCATGGAGACCAGGTATTTTCTGTTAACCAGGTGAAAGCCTTAAAATGACGGTATCCAGATGTTCTCCGTCTGCAAACTGTCCTCTCCGTCCGCGGCTACAGCTGCTCCTCTACCCCCCTGCTGGCAGAACCGACCAACCGCACCGGACTCCACCCACTGTGCAGGAGGTTACTCAGCAGCGCCTCCCAGCGGGGGAAAAATAGTCCCCAGCGTTAATGAATGAGTGAAAACTCATGTAAGGACAGAAGGAGCTCAGCTCTCATGTTTTAGAGGCATTGTGTCGTTTAGATTCAAGCTGCAAAGTTTAAGAAAAAACTAAACGATTCCTCCAGAACCAGAACATCGGCCCTGTCACAAGTACAATGAAACTGAGTGAAAATCTACCTGGTACATTGAGCAATAAATCAGTCAGTCAGTCATTTTCTACCGCTTCTTCCACAGTGGGTCACGGGGGAGCTGGTGTCTATCTCCAGCAGTCTATGGGTGAGAGGCGGGGTTCACCCTGGACAGGTCGCCAGTCCATCACAGGGCAACACACAAACAACCAAGCACACACTCATTCATACACCTAAAGTCAATTTAGAGTTACCAATTAACCTAACAGGCATGTCTTTGGACTGTGGGAGGAAGCCGGAGTACCCGGTGAGAACCCACGCATGCACGGGGAGAACATGCAAACTCCATGCAGAAAGACCCCCGGTCGGGAATCAAACCCAGGACCTTCTTGCTGCAAGGCAACAGTGCTACCAACTGCACCACCGTGCAGCCCAGCAATAAATCATTTATGTAAAATAGAAAAAGAAGCAGTTTGGTCAAATAAAAGCACATGTTCTCACATTCAGAAGCTCAGTTCCATCTTCTTAACGTTCTGACTGTGTTGAGTTTAGCTGCTGCTGCTGGATAGAAACTGTAGAATCTGCTTGTTCTTGCTTTAATGGATCTGTAGCGTCTGCCTGATGGTACCTGATTAGAGCGTGATCTGGTACACTGCCTGATAATTTGACCTATTGGAAGCATATACAGGTCCTTCTCAAAATATTAGCATTTATTGTGATAAAGTTCATTATTTTCCATAATGTCATGATGAAAATTTAACATTCATATATTTTAGATTCATTGCACACTAACTGAAATATTTCAGGTCTTTTATTGTCTTAATACGGATGATTTTGGCATACAGCTCATAAAAACCCAAAATTCCTATCTCACAAAATTAGCATATTTCATCCGACCAATAAAAGAAAAGTGTTTTTAATACAAAAAACATCAACCTTCAAATAATCATGTACAGTTATGCACTCAATACTTGGTCGGGAATCCTTTTGCAGAAATGACTGCTTCAATGCGGCGTGGCATGGAGGCAATCAGCCTGTGGCACTGCTGAGGTCTTATGGAGGCCCAGGATGCTTCGATAGCGGCCTTTAGCTCATCCAGAGTGTTGGGTCTTGAGTCTCTCAACGTTCTCTTCACAATATCCCACAGATTCTCTATGGGGTTCAGGTCAGGAGAGTTGGCAGGCCAATTGAGCACAGTGATACCATGGTCAGTAAACCATTTACCAGTGGTTTTGGCACTGTGAGCAGGTGCCAGGTCGTGCTGAAAAATGAAATCTTCATCTCCATAAAGCTTTTCAGCAGATGGAAGCATGAAGTGCTCCAAAATCTCCTGATAGCTAGCTGCATTGACCCTGCCCTTGATAAAACACAGTGGACCAACACCAGCAGCTGACACGGCACCCCACACCATCACTGACTGTGGGTACTTGACACTGGACTTCTGGCATTTTGGCATTTCCTTCTCCCCAGTCTTCCTCCAGACTCTGGCACCTTGATTTCCGAATGACATGCAGAATTTGCTTTCATCCGAAAAAAGTACTTTGGACCACTGAGCAACAGTCCAGTGCTGCTTCTCTGTAGCCCAGGTCAGGCGCTTCTGCCGCTGTTTCTGGTTCAAAAGTGGCTTGACCTGGGGAATGCGGCACCTGTAGCCCATTTCCTGCACACGCCTGTGCACGGTGGCTCTGGATGTTTCTACTCCAGACTCAGTCCACTGCTTCCGCAGGTCCCCCAAGGTCTGGAATCGGCCCTTCTCCACAATCTTCCTCAGGGTCCGGTCACCTCTTCTCGTTGTGCAGCGTTTTCTGCCACACTTTTTCCTTCCCACAGACTTCCCACTGAGGTGCCTTGATACAGCACTCTGGGAACAGCCTATTTGTTCAGAAATGTCTTTCTGTGTCTTACCCTCTTGCTTGAGGGTGTCAATAGTGGCCTTCTGGACAGCAGTCAGGTCGGCAGTCTTACCCATGATTGGGGTTTTGAGTGATGAACCAGGCTGGGAGTTTTAAAGGCCTCAGGAATCTTTTGCAGGTGTTTAGAGTTAACTCGTTGATTCAGATGATTAGGTTCATAGCTCGTTTAGAGACCCTTTTAATGATATGCTAATTTTGTGAGATAGGAATTTTGGGTTTTCATGAGCTGTATGCCAAAATCATCCGTATTAAGACAATAAAAGACCTGAAATATTTCAGTTAGTGTGCAATGAATCTAAAATATATGAATGTTACATTTTCATCATTACATTATGGAAAATAATGAACTTTATCACAATATGCTAATATTTTGAGAAGGACCTGTATATAGTAAAGAGAATTGGCCCAAGTACTGAACCCTGTGGTACTCCACAATTAACCCTGGAGTTTAAAGATGATTTATCATTTACATGAACAAACTGGAATCTGTCAGACAAATAAGATTTAAACCAGCCTAGCGCTGTTCCCATGATCCCTACAGCATGTCAGAACTTCCTGTTTCTGATGTTCCTCAGAGAGTCCAGCTGTTTGGGTTTCCCGTTGGAGTCTTCCTCACTCTGATCACACTGAGCATGCTCAGTTAGCAGGGACAGGCTAAAGTACATAAATCCACAGGGAACTGATGAGATTACCACAGCAGAGGATTTCTGCAAGCTGACCTGAACACGGCTTCAAACGGAACTACTGGGAAATTTTCTGGATTTCTGTTCATCTGGATCCTGAAGACAATAAGGTCAGTTATTGATTGGGGGATCAGCTGATTGGTCAGAATGGGGTTTCTTGTTGATACCTTGGTCATAGGAAGAAGTTGTTTTGAACAGATAATCAATGATGATCATTGATGGAAAACTGAACAGCACCTGATAGGAAGATGAGGATGTTGAACACATTTCTTTCATTATTTAAATGTTTTGTGGCACTAGTGAGCCTTATTTCACAGTAAGCAGACAGGAATGACAGAGGGAGAAGTTGGGAAGACATGCAGCAGGTCCCAGGATCTGGAATCCAACCCCGGACGGCTGCATTGAGGACTCATACCCTCTGAATGTGGGACACCCATTTACTGCTACAACTTGCCCCATGTTGTTTCATTTTAGTAGCGATTAGGAGTTAGGATCTTCTTCAGCAGACTGAGTTTGTTTCAGATCCAGTTCTGATCTGCAGCAGACACTCAGACTCAACCGCTCCCATCATCTCATCTACTGTAGATGTTTTAACTTAGAACTAAAGTTCTACCTGTGACACAGTTCAGACAGGCTGGGTTGTTACAGTTAAACCAGGAATAAGATGAAGGATTCAGCTGATTTAATTCTGAACAGGAATGCATTAAATAAAAGTTTATTTCTGTAGACCAGAACTTTAAAATGAGCCATCTTCAGACTAAGAGGTCTTGACAGCTTCCCACATGGATGCAGCTTCAGATGAAATGGACAGACAGGTGTTACTGTCACATTCAGGAGTTTAGAGTCAGAGTTGATCAGTCAGATTAAAGAGGAACTGGCAGAACCTCGGCAAGAACAAGCCCAGCAGCTGCTCAGCTCGCAGATCAGCAGCTTCAGACCTTCTGTCATCTTCAGTCACAAGACACCAGTCCAAATCTGTCTGTTAGGACAACAGGGCATACCTGCAGGCACTGGTTCAATCAGAGAGAAGAACAGAGTCTCTGAGTTCCTAACGATGTTTAGATGGTCTATCATCATTCTTCTGTCTTACTTCTCTGTGAGAAGTTTCTCACAGTCCTCTTGAGAAACACTCGAAAGATCTTCTGTGGACACCCCTTGCTATTGTTCCTTTGTTCAGAGACATTGTTCCTGATTCTCAGTCTGGTTCTTGTGTCATTTATCAAACATCAGCTTCACTGTTGCTCTCAGGTACCAGGACTGGACTAAAACAGAATGAAAAAGCGACCAAAGTCCAAAGAAATCCTCTCAATATGGACTGTGTTTATTTTGAAGCAACCAAGAAGAACATCTGAGGGTTCCTGGAACAGCTTCCTAGGGTCTTTACGGCGTTTCTGAAAGTTTCTCTTTAGGTTCTCTGATCAACTTCCTGTTCAGATCCAAAATAACCATTAGTGTGATGATCTTCAGGTAGTGGAGGTTTTTACATGGATGTTGGTGTAGCTTCTAGAAGTTCTACAGGAGGATAAATAGCTGATTTAGAAAACGATGGACCTTCAGTTTATTTCACTTTATGCGTCACCAAAGCACACCCAAGGTCTCTGTAACGGACAACTGCATAGGCAAGTTCTTACCAGAGCCACCGGTCCAAGTTAGGAATCAAAATTTAACCACCACTGGAGGAGCTGTGGCTCAGTGGAACAGAGGTTGTCTGGGAATTGGCAGGTTGTGAGTTTGATTCCAGCTTCTCTGCCCTTCATCCCAAAGAGTCCTCAGAAAAACCCAAGCTGCCTCCGATTGGTGGGTGAAGGTGACGGGTCAATGAGACTTCTGAAGTTCTAATAATTGATTGGTGTTACAAGATGGTGTTCTGCATAGTGAGCCTGGAAAGGTTCTGTTCTGTTTGGAGTCATTTATGAAGAACATGATGGTTCTGTTGTGTGTCAGATGACTGCTGATGCTTAGTGTTGGTTTGGTATAGAAGCATGATGTTGCAGCATCTCTTTGAGTAGCATCTGACAGCTATCTGGAAAGTTCTGGAAGACTGTTCTACGTGGCCTCTGGATTTGTTTGGACCAGGATGAAGGTGTTGGGGCAGGTCTGTGAACAGTCAGAGGTGTAAACCAGTCTGTTGGTGTTTCAGGATGATGCTGAATGATGAGTGGACCATCATGAACAACAGCAGCTCGGAGCTGGACAGCAAGAGACCAAACAAGTACAAGGTGAGTCAAACACGCTCCGGTTCCGTGTCCCACTCTGAGGCTCTGGAGTTAATCCGTGTTAATCTGGAGTTAAACCGTCAGATCAAAGTGTGTGTAATCTGTAGCATCTGTCAGCTTCACTGACCTGCTGAGGAACCACAGATTAAATTCTGCACAACAGCCTGGATCTCTTCAGCAGAGCTCCGACTTCATGCTCAGCATCTTAGATTATATCTTCAACATGCAGACAGAAAATAAATAATCTGAGCATCTGTGGGTTTACTGTCCCTGTCAAAGTAATCCTGGTACTGAACGAGAAACATCACACAGCTGCTTCAGGGCAGCAGTCTGTTGGTTCTGCTTCTCTGTCTGCTGAAACCATAACATCACAAATACAAGTCCATCAGTAATATCTGAATAATCCAAACTAGGCTCCTCTGTCAGATAAAGGTTCCACCTCAGCTGCATCTGCGCTGTTCAACAACAACTGAGAAGGTCCAACACAGAGAGACAGAACCATCAGAGCAGTTCTAGCTCAGGCCTGAATCCAGATTCTCACGGTGTGTGTGTGTGTGTGTGTGTGTGTGTATATAGAGGTGCTGCACCTTCCTCTTATGGTCGGTCATTGTGCTGCTCGTCATAGCAGCCATCGTCACGGCGACACTGACAGTCCTGCATCTCACCCAGTATCCTCTACCCTTCATCAGCAGGTAACACCTGTCTGCTCTATTCACCTGTCCATGTCTTGGCCTGAATATTCACACACTGTTGTCATGGTAACAGGGGTGGAGTCTCAGCACCTGCCATTTCCACCATTACCAAAGACTCCGGTGCCCTGGTGACCATATCGCGTGTGACAGACGGAGAACCGGTCAGCGTCTTTCTGGACCCAAACTGTCCAGACTTCAGCGAACACTTCCTGCGCTGGGAGGCCCTGCAGAGCTCGCTGCTGAGGACACTGACCGATCACAACGCAGATGAGTGGAAGGAGAGGGGGGCGTTTCAGAAGCTGGGTGATGATCTGAAGGTGTTAACAGGCCATGCCCACAACCTGAGGCTGGAAACAGATTCCCTAAAAAGGGGTCAAGGTGTTCTGGATCAACGGATGGACAGACTGCAGAGCGAACAGAGTCGTGTCATCCAGGTGGAGTTACATATCTGAAGCTAACGTAGCAGTTGTTGATCAATACAACAGACTATTAACTTACTGGGCTGTCACCTGCACAGGTGCTGTCTGACAGTCACTCTGGTGTTTTGAAACTAGCAGAGAGTTTCAGTGATTCTCTGCTCGGCCTCAAGAGGGAGGCAGAGAGCCTGAGGAGGCTGAAGTCTGAGCTGAGCCGAGACCTCACACAGACAGGTGAGACTCAGGTAACAACACAGAAGTAATAGACAGGTCAATATGTAGCATACAGGTTACATAGTCATCAATAGCTTGTTTTAATTAAGCTCTGATTGTGTCCATGGCAACCTGTCTTCTCAGCGGTCCAACCCAGAGACTGCAGCAACATTTTAGCATCCGGCGTCTCTCAGGACGGAGTGTATTCTGTGTTTCCGACACATGATCCTGACGGCTTCATGGTTTACTGCGACATGAGCACCGACGGGGGAGGCTGGACGGTACGCGCACAGATACACACAGAGCACCAGTGCCTCTACCGGTCATCAGGGGATCTGCAGATTGGTAGAGGCCTCAGAGCTTCTGACTAACTGGACGTTTTCAGATGTTGAAAGATCTAATTAAAGTCAAGATAACAGACCTGCTGAATGTGTCGGTCTGAATTTCTAATTCTTCATCGTTTCATATAAGAACATATCACAGCTCAGAAAGGACCGGTTCAACTCAGGTGGAGCTGCACGCCTGATCTGTTGTGTTCCACCATGTTCTGAGGAACGATTTTACCTACAGTCTTTCTGTGTGTTTTATTTATTTTATAAGATGTTGTCTTTGGTTACCCTGTTGGTTTATTTGACAACACCTTGGTGAAACAGAGGATTTATCTTTTGAGCAGTGAACCTCTATAATAAGCTAAATATGCTGATCCTGTGGTGGACACGCACAGGAACACCTGTCTCCGCACTGTGAGGCACTGGTGTCTTCTAATGTCTGTGTATGTTCTGCAGGTGATCCAGAGGAGGGAGGATGGCTCGGTGAACTTCTTCAGGGGCTGGGAGGCCTACAGGGACGGCTTTGGGATCACTACAGGGGAGCACTGGTTGGGTGTGTTAATGAACTTTATTATTGTGCCAATGAAGGAACAGAGAGACTCTCAGCTCTGATTACTTGAGCCAACAAGGCCGTCACTTTGTTACAGAGCCTCCGTGTGAAGGGTCAACACCCAGACGTTCAGCTGGTGGAGCATAAACCAGCATACGTTGTTGTTCATTAGTGGAGCTCAGTTGTTAATGTTGAACTGAACAACGTTGTTTTTACAGATGTTTCAGCACCTTCCTGACTTTATTCTTTCCTTCTTCCTGATCCACAATGGTTGCTTCTTCTGATCTTTGTTCTCTCTCATTTTCCTCATTCATCAACTCTTGAAAGTACTCCTTTTATCTTCCTATCACGCCTGTCAGTTCATCTCCATCTTGGTCTTTAATCACCCTGACCTGCTGAACATCCTTCCCATCTCCATCTCTCTCCCTCTCCAATCTGTATAAATCCTTCTCTCCCTCCTTACTGTCCTTACTTAGTTTGGCCTTAGCTATCTCCACCTTCACTTTATGCTGAGTCTCCCTGTTCTCCTGGAGACTCTTCAGTCCTCTCAGTGTCCCACTTCTTCTCAGCTGATCTCTTTCTCTGTATCCACTCCTGTCCTTCCTTATTCCACCACCAGGTGTCCTTACCAACTTTCCTTCCAGAAGACATCCCAAGTACTCTCCTACCTGTCTCCTTGATGGAATTAGCTGTAGTTTTCCAGTCCTCTGGAAGCACCTTCTGGTCACCCGGAGCCTGTGTGACCAGGCTCAGCTTTCACCACTTTGTCCTCTGTTCTACCTTTGTCCTCTTCATCTTCTTCACCATCAGATTCATTCTACACACCACCATCCTGTGCAGTCAAGCAACACTCTTACTTTTCACTACCTGCAGTGACCGAGTTCCTTCAGATTACATGTTCTACACAAGATGTAATCCACCTTTATGCTCCTAGCTCTGCTCCTGTAGGTCATCCTGTGTTCCAGCCTTTTCTAGAAGAAAGTGTTCACTACAGCCAATTCCATCATCTTTACAAAGTCTACCACCTTCTTCATACCAACCCTGCCCATCACGTCCTCATCACCTCTGTTCCCTGCTCCATCATGTCCATTGAGTTCTGCACCAATCACCATGCTCTCAGCTCTGGAGATATTCTGCATCACTTCGGCGAACTTGCTCCAGACCTTCTCCTTCTCCTCTAACTCCCATCCTACCTGTGGGGCATTACCACTAACAACCTTCATTTCTCTGACACTGTTCTCACCGCCAGAACCTTCCTGACAATCTCCTCCTTGAAGATAACTTCTACATCATGTCTCTTCTCCTCCACACCATGGTAGCACCCTGCTCCTGAGCTTCTAGCCTTGCTACCTTTCCACTTGGTCTCCTGAACATCTCACCTTCTTCCTCTCCATCATGTCAGCCAACTCTGGCTTCTCCTGTCATAGTCGCAATATTCAAAGTTCCTACTTTACTCTCAGTCCTAGACTCCTGCCTTTCCTCTTCTCTCTCTGTGTTTTCCTCCTCTTCTTCTTTGCTGACCAACAGTAGTCCGATTTCAACCGGTGCTCAGCAGCACCAATGGCAGTTGTTGTTAATCCCGACCTTGAGCGATTGAGTATGGAGATAACGTTCTTGACTCGCATGGGAGACGTGGCAACAGTTTTACGCCGGATACTCTTCATGACGCAATCATCTGCATTTAAACGAGCTTGGGACCAACACAAATAGGACACAGGACACCGCCCCCCCTTTTGTCTGTCTGTTTTTAAATATTTCTTCATATGTCCTGTCTCAGCATTACAGGTGTACCATATAGAGAAGCTGGTTGCCTACATGCACCAGGGCAGTTTTGCTTTAAAATTTTGATGTGTTTGTTTCATTGTGTGTTATCTGGAGAAGCAAAGCTGACTAAGTGACTCCGTCTGCCTGTCTCTTAGGTCTGCAGAGGATTTATGCCCTCACCAGGTCAGGAGGTTTCGAGTTGCGTATCGACATGGCAGACTTCGATAACGCCACAGCTTTCGCTCTTTACTCTGATTTCTCTGTCGGTCGAGATTCTGTGAACCCTGAGGAGGACGGATACCCACTGACTGTGGATGGGTACTCTGGGACTGCAGGTACTGCACACAAATAACTACCACGGACTACTACAGTGTAGAACTGCATGTTAGACAAAGCTACACTGTACTCAGTACTCTCCGTCTACCTCCTTCAGGGGACTCTCTCCTTAAACACTCTGGGATGCGATTTACCACCAAAGACCGGGACCAGGACCAGTCTGAGAACAACTGTGCAGCATACTACCAGGGGGCATGGTGGTACCGAAACTGCCACACCTCCAACCTGAACGGACAGTACCTGAGAGGAGGTCATGCTTCCTATGCTGACGGTGTGGAGTGGTCCAGCTGGACCGGGTGGCAGTACTCGCTGCGGTTCACAGAGATGAAGATACGACCCAGGAAACCAGAGTCCTGAACTGGGTCTTGAGGCAGGAGCAAGTCCAGCTCTGCGCTACAGATCTCTAGAACCCCTACTTGTATAATATAATGTTGTTCTGAACTGATCCATTCCTGTGGTGCTGTGTGTCTGCTGTTTTCCTGATCAATACTGGGTCCATATCAATGAGTGATCAGTGATTGTAGTGCTGAGCATTTGATTATTAAACAGTTTTGGACTGAACCAGTCTGACTGATCCAAGCTTTGGGGTTTAAATCCCAGGACATTAAAACCAATAAGTGAGTCCTGTTGTGATCTTTGAACCTCTTCTGTTTGTGTGAGAAATGAAGATGGAGATGAATCAGCTTACAGGAAGGAACAGTGTTTCTGTCCTCAGCTGACTCTGTGGTTCAGTTGGATCTAACTGAGAAAACTGTCCACTCCGATTAGATCTAAATGTTCAACAGATGTTTACTTCATCTGAATTAGAAGCATTTTAAACCTCATTTATTTGTCCTTTAGGTTTATTACATCACATTTCTCATTTTTGTTTGGTAAACCAAAGTGAATACATTTTTAATCTATGATGATAAACATATTCCTGTTCTTCATATTTCTTGCCAGACTTTCAGGTATAAACTCTGTGGCATCATCAAATGTTCTCTCCTTGTGGTTGTTGACGAAGGTGCAAAGTTCCTCAGGTGCTAGGAATTGAAACATGGTCGAGATGAAACGTTTCACAAAAGACGGTACCTTTTTATTCCTGACAAAGTCCCTACCTAATGGTGCTGGTCTGTTGGGTCCTACAACCGTCCATACTTTTGAAATTCTTTTGGTTTTGAACCGACGTTTTGGGTTTTCTTCTTTAAAAACTAACGCAATGTTTGGAAATGGACTTTTCCAAATAATATTAATGTTCCAGTCGGTACTAGTAAAGGTCATCGTTAGCTATGTTTGCATGCACAACATTTCGCAATCGGTTTAAAATGTATTCAGATTAAAAAACAAAAAATAATTGGATTATACTGTTTATATGGACATAAGTAATCGAAATAAAACGGCCAATCGGACTAAAAATGTGTTGTGTAAACTTGCTGATCAGAATATTCTGTTAGCATCTAGCCAGAGCGTTTAGCCATTCAAGCTGGAAATACGTCACGCTGATGCGGGGTGCACATGCGCACTTAGGTCACCTCGCCTCATTCAGAATAACTTGATCCTGTCAAGCGTTTACATGTATGTCGATCGGATTGTTAATCGTCATAAACCACCCCTCTCAGTCGATCCTGCCGAATCCGATCCGAATAGAACGACTGACATGTTTACATGACACATTTTTACTCGGATTGGCCGTTTATTCCGATTATTTATGTTCACATAAACGTAGCCATGAAGACAAAAATAAACAGCATCTGCAGATATAAATAAGAACAAGCAATATGAAACACTGAGTGTGCTTAAAATGTACTTAAACTGAACTTCTGTGACCTCTGCCCCCACCATTCAGTGTTCTAATTCAAACCCCACGGCTGTTCTTTTAGAACACGTGTGTTTCATTTTTATTACTTTATTTTATTTTAAAGCCCAAGGGATTTAAATAGGCCATTTCACTGTTTGGAAGGGGAGGACATTTAAAGCAACAGCAAACATGTCCAGGTCTGGTTGAACAAGCAAGTTCAACCCAAGAGGAGACCACCAATATAAAAAGAACATGTATGCACAATATATCTGCAGTAACATCATTATCGGCCCACAATCAAGATATTGCTATCGATCCGATAAATAAAACCGGGCTGACATTGACAACTGATGATTATTTCTATCTTTCTGCTGCTTGTGGGTTTTTTTTTTTTTTGGGGGTGGGGGTGATATCGATGCAGAGCAGGACTGGGATGTGTTTAACTGAAGCAGGGAAGAAACGTCAGCGATGTTTTCATTTTTTGATAGTGTTGAAAGGGGATGGAAATATATGTTATATCAGTAAATGTTGGCTATGGGCCATAACAGCAATATTAATATTGAATATTGATATTGGCCCAAATTGTCATATAGTGCATCCCTCGGAATCAGAAATAGTTCAAGCTTCTTGGGAGATGTGTGAGGAGGAAACCAGGCCAGACTAAGGTTTGCCAGAGAGGACCAGGAGATATGGACAGAAATACAGGTCCTTCTCAAAATATTAGCATATTGTGATAAAGTTAATTATTTTCCATAATGTCATGATGAAAATGTAACATTCATATATTTTAGATTCATTGCACACTAACTGAAATATTTCAGGTCTTTTATTGTCTTAATACGGATGATTTTGGCATACAGCTCATGAAAACCCAAAATTCCTATCTCACAAAATTAGCATATTTCATCCGACCAATAAAAGAAAAGTGTTTTTAATACAAAAAACGTCAACCTTCAAATAATCATGTACAGTTATGCACTCAATACTTGGTCGGGAATCCTTTGGCAGAAATGACTGCTTCAATGCGGCGTGGCATGGAGGCAATCAGCCTGTGGCACTGCTGAGGTCTTATGGAGGCCCAGGATGCTTCGATAGCGGCCTTTAGCTCATCCAGAGTGTTGGGTCTTGAGTCTCTCAACGTTCTCTTCACAATATCCCACAGATTCTCTATGGGGTTCAGGTCAGGAGAGTTGGCAGGCCAATTGAGCACAGTGATACCATGGTCAGTAAACCATTTACCAGTGGTTTTGGCACTGTGAGCAGGTGCCAGGTCGTGCTGAAAAATGAAATCTTCATCTCCATAAAGCTTTTCAGCAGATGGAAGCATGAAGTGCTCCAAAATCTCCTGATAGCTAGCTGCATTGACCCTGCCCTTGATAAAACACAGTGGACCAACACCAGCAGCTGACACGGCACCCCAGACCATCACTGACTGTGGGTACTTGACACTGGACTTCTGGCATTTTGGCATTTCCTTCTCCCCAGTCTTCCTCCAGACTCTGGCACCTTGATTTCCGAATGACATGCAGAATTTGCTTTCATCCGAAAAAAGTACTTTGGACCACTGAGCAACAGTCCAGTGCTGCTTCTCTGTAGCCCAGGTCAGGCTCTTCTGCCGCTGTTTCTGGTTCAAAAGTGGCTTGACCTGGGGAATGCGGCACCTGTAGCCCATTTCCTGCACACGCCTGTGCACGGTGGCTCTGGATGTTTCTACTCCAGACTCAGTCCACTGCTTCCGCAGGTCCCCCAAGGTCTGGAATCGGCCCTTCTCCACAATCTTCCTCAGGGTCCGGTCACCTCTTCTCGTTGTTCAGCGTTTTCTGCCACACTTTCCTTCCCACAGACTTCCCACTGAGGTGCCTTGATACAGCACTCTGGGAACAGCCTATTCGTTCAGAAATGTCTTTCTGTGTCTTACCCTCTTGCTTGAGGGTGTCAATAGTGGCCTTCTGGACAGCAGTCAGGTCGGCAGTCTTACCCATGATTGGGGTTTTGAGTGATGAACCAGGCTGGGAGTTTTAAAGGCCTCAGGAATCTTCTGCAGGTGTTTAGAGTTAACTCGTTGATTCAGATGATTAGGTTCATAGCTCGTTTAGAGACCCTTTTAATGATATGCTAATTTTGTGAGATAGGAATTTTGGGTTTTCATGAGCTGTATGCCAAAATCATCTGTATTAAGACAATAAAAGACCTGAAATATTTCAGTTAGTGTGCAATGAATCTAAAATATATGAATGTTAAATTTTCATCATTACATTATGGAAAATAATGAACTTTATCACAATATGCTAATATTTTGAGAAGGACCTGTATGTGGACACCAGAACAGAGTCATATTTGCAATAAAACACATGTAGCATTCCAAGAAAAGCTCTGAAGCATGGATGTGAAGGTATCATGGTTTGGGGTTTGTTACTGCAGAACCTGACCAGCTCACCACTAACTTTACTGCGTATGAGAAAACAAATGTGAGAACAAGTGTTAAAAAATTATACCTGAAGCAAAGATCACAGTCCAGATTTTGATCTCAGATGCTGTGAGGTGACTTGAAACAGGCTGAACATGCAAGAAACTCCTCAAACATCTTAAGCCAAAAGTGAGGAGTGAGACTTAAACTTTCCTCAGACTGATGTCAGAGTCAGAGACAGATGGAGACAGGAAGCATTTCAGCCAAAGTAAAAACAGCTATTATGGAGTAGGGTCTCCTCAGATGTTCAATATGTTGTATTAAAGCACAAAATGTGTTTTCAAGCTGAATAAATCTTATTACTTTACTCATTAGGAGCTATCTATCTATCTATCTATCTATCTATCTATCTGTCTATCTATCTATCTATCTATCTATCTATAAATGTATAAATACTTTATGTTCGTGGGTAATAACCGGATGATCGCCACCCATCGCTGATGACGTGGTCACGTGGCCACGCCACCGAGTCAAAAAAAACTCAGGCTGTGATTCGCGGGAAAATGAAAAAATGGCGGCTGAGAACGTTTGAAGTTCAGCTCCGCGAAACAGAAACAGGAGAACCAGGCGGACACGGAGAGCAGCAGGACACAGACACTCTCTGAGCCGGTACCGAACTCCTGACTGCCTCACGGGCACCAGAACCCGAGCAGCTCGGAGAGGACCAGGAGGGAGGAGAGACCGTGAACGCTTCAGAGGTGAGACCGGGCGTTGTTCTGGAACAGGACCCGGTTAGGCTGGTTGACACCGGTCCGGCTCAGTCCGATCAGAGCTGAGCAGTGGTATTAATGTAGACAGTGACTGATACTAACAGGATGGTACTGATGATGAGAGGAAGGTTCTGTTACTCAGCTATCCTCAGTTATTAACGGGTTTACCGGCTCAGGGTGTGCTGCTTTCTGTGGTTAGCAGGTTAGTTAACGGTCCATGATCAAGAGGTGTACTGCGCATGCTCTGACCTGTCAGAAACCCCCTGACAGTTCAGGAATGAATCACAGCAGCAAGCTGAACAACTGTCTTTCTGTCTTTACATCCGTCTGTCTCAGTGTCTGTCTTCCCGATGTCACATCTGTCTGTCTCTGCTGGATGTCCAGGAAGCTCATCAAGACCTTCTGCAGTCTGGACCCTCAGGTGTCTCACCTGTCTGTCACTGCCTCTCCTTTCATGTCTAACATGTCTGTCTATTTGTCTCACATCTGTCTCTCTCTGTCTACAGGATGTTTGAGGACCTGATCGAACCCTTCTGCAGTCTGGACCCTCAGGTGTCTCCAGGGGGCGGGGCATGCCACAGCAGAGGAATCCTTGAGGATGAGGGGGCGGAGACTAACCTGAGTGAGGGTCAGTTTGTTCTCTGTCGTTGGTCAGATGGGCTTTATTACGTAGGAAAGATCCAGAGGGTGAGTTTACCTGTACACATTATTGTGTCAGCAGTCTGTTCTGATTGGCTTGGAGGTCTGAGTGTGTTGTTCTGATTGGCGGACAGGTGAGCCCCCCTAGGCAGAGCTGCTTCGTCACATTCGAGGACAACTCCAAGTTCTGGGTCCTTTGGAAGGACATCCAACATGGTGAGATGAACATGAGATACAAGGTTTTTGTCTTTATTCATCAGTCAAATCAGGTCTGAGCTTCCAGAACCAGTTGGGGGTTTAGGCAGGTCCAGAATCAACTAAACCAGTGTCATGATGTCAAAGGGTCATATTCAGTTTATAATTTATAAAAAAGTAGAGATATTGAAGTTTGAATTCCTTTATTTAGGTTGACCAAGGCTGCTCCAGCATTTTATGCTTTCACTATGAGCAGTTAATGAACAAACAAATGGCCAAAAATGTCCACAAGGACAAGTCCAAGCAGGATAGATACATTTTCACTGCAGCGGGGTGAAGAGATATTATCCTTTTCATAACATTACATGTTAATAAATAATATAAGTGAATAAGTATTTGGATGATGGCATAATTACTGCAACATTTCTGCATCCCTTTAAAAAGTGCACTGGTTGCTCCTCGTTTTCTGTGTAAAACCTGACAGCAGATATTTGCTCAAATGTTCAACTGAAAACATTTGCTCCTCATTTGCTGAGAAATAAAACACACAAAATCTGTAGTTCTGTCAGGATGGACCTGAACGTGGCAAGGTGGAGCTGGGCGTGGTAGGGTGGACCTGGGAGCGTCAGGGTGAACAGCGTTGAGACGGTGACTGAGACGAGGACAAATCATTTCACAGGAAACTTAGTTAAGGATACACCGATATAGAAGTCTGGGCCAATATCTGATATAAATATTCCTTTATGGCTGATAACCCATATAATATATATATATAATTATCTCCCTTTCAACACTAACAAGATGGAAATAAACATGGTTATGAATATCAGCCCAGTTTCCCTTATGGGACCGATATGTTTGGGCCAGTACCGATGTTGATGCCAATATGTTCTTCCCATCAACAGATAAAACACAGTTAAACAGTTAGCCAGGCTTAGAACCACGATGCTAATGGTTCAAATATGTCACACTCGGTACCATTTCTGGTACCGCGGCAACGTTTTGTGAAGGCACAGGGTTGCTTTTAGCTAAGGTCAAAACTATGAATAATTACAATATGACATTAAAGCTGCAAGCAGCATTGTAGGCCCTCGCAGCTCAGCGCAACTCGGCCTGTGCAGCGACTGTGAGAACCTGGCATCGCCACCTGCACGCCATCGACATGGCCGCCTCTCGATTCAACACGTTGCCACTAGCTGGCAACGTGTTGCCAGCTAGTGGCAACTAGTGGCAACTAGCTGGCAACCCTAACCCCTAACCCTGGCACTGAGCGAACTGTCTTACAATCTGTGGTTTGCTGTTTGGGGGCTGACAAAGATCAACTATATTCAGTTTGGAATAAACCGGACCATGCATGTGTAATTTACAGCCAAACGTATGGCCGTGGCGTGACATCAGAATTCGCCACGCTGCCACAGCCACACCCTTTTATGAAAAGTCACTGTGCTTCAAATGAAGTTAGACCCACTAGTTATCTGTGTTCTGAGACAGTTTCAAGTTGATTGAGTTTTTTTTCACTTTCGGCGCAAACGGCAAGTTTGTGCTCTAGCCAAGCTCCTAAACATGGCAGAAAACGCACGAATTTGATAACTTTTAATCCCCCATCCCTTAACTGCATATTGACCAAATATCAAGCCGATAGCTCAAAATCCCTAGGAGGAGTTCGTTAAAGTTTGAGGTGAGTAAAAGTGAAAAATGGCCAAAAATTGGCCTTTGACCGAAAATACAAAAAAAGAGGAAGCTGTCTGAAAGGGATGTTCTGGTGCTAACCCGGATTGTATCCAAAAAACATAAAACCACGGCTGCCCAAATCACGGCAGAATTAAATGTGCACCTCAACTCTCCTGTTTCCACCAGAACTGTCCGTCAGGAGCTCCACAGGGTCAATATACACGGCCGGGCTGCTATAGCCAAACCTTTGGTCACTCATGCATATGCCAAACGTCGGTTTCAATGGTGCAAGGAGCGCAAATCTTGGACTGTGGACAATGTGAAACATGTATTGTTCTCTGATGAGTCCACCTTTACTGTTTTCTCCACATCCGGGAGAGTTACGGTGTGGAGAAGCCCCAAAGAAGCGTACCACCCAGACTGTGACCTGGCCACTATCCTGCAAGAAGAATGGCTTAAAATCCCTCTGACCACTGTGCAGAACTTGTATATGTCATTCCCAAGATGAATTGACGCTGTATTGGCTGCAAAAGGAGGCCCTACAACATACTAATAAATTATTGTGGTATAAAACCAGGTGTTTCAGTTTCATTGTCCAACCTCTGTAGAAGCGTCACTTCCTTGTTTGGTGAACCAGACTGGGCAACACTTAAAAGTGGACCTCTGATTCAGTCACGCGGTAAATGTATTTTATTCTAATTGTCTTTAGTGAGCTTCTGTGTGTTTCCATCTGCTGTTGACCCCAGTACATGTTACTGCTGAGGGACGAATAAAGGATCGTTCTGTTCTGAATGTTAAAATAAAAATGGATCTGCTGCATACATATCTTTTACAGTTTAACCAGGACCTGGTCCATTCAGCAGAATCCTTTCCTCTGTGGTCAGTTGCAGCAGCAGGTTCCTACGTTGTTCTACTTAGATGGTCAGCTCCAGTCTGGTTCCACCATACCCTGAGTTACTATGAGCCACCTGAGGCTCCCACAGAGTCAGGCCTATTTGACCCGCAGACGTACTCGAGGCGGACTCAGAGTGGACGTCCACCCGAGACGTCCGTGAAAAGCTCATACTTTACGACCGCGTACTTGGTGTCGCGCAATAAACCGCTCTTCAGGAAAAAGTCTAAGGATGGAGAGTTTTCAATTTTAATTAAGTAGAAGTCTGGAAAACTGGAATTTCTGCATCCATTGAAGCCACAGCCGGTACCGGTTCCGGTCAGCTGCACCAGGAGTCCCCAAGGACAACCAAGCCCTAAAGGCATCATTCTTCAGAATGCCATCTTCTATCACCACTGGTGTCCACCAGCAGGTCCTTGGGTGGACACCACAACAGGCACAAATAACCTTCAGGCCACAGCTCCTGAAAGCCACATCCACAATGGAGGTCCTGAACATGATCCATTCCAATTTATTTAAACCTTTATTTTACCAGGAAGATCCCATTAGGTGGCTCCAACTTTCTTTAGACATTCACTCCACCACTGACCCAGGCAGCTTAGATCTAAGCTCAGACTTGTTTTTTCAGGCAGCCTTTTCATCTCCAGCAGCTTCGAGACATTTTAGCTCCGGTTCTCATGTTCCTGAAGTCTGCTTTTAGGGTTGTTTTTTTATTGTAGGTGTTTGTGTCTTTTTGATGTTTCTTGTTTTAATTTTTGGACCTTTGGTCACTTTAGGTGTGTTCTAGTGCTCTATCAACATTGACTGATTGATTAATTGATTGAGATAATAAATAAGAGGGAACCAAGTACTGAACCTTGTGGCACCCTCTTGTGGACCATGACAAAGCCTGACTGACGATCTGCTAAAATGTAATGGAATATAAAACGTCTTTTAACTGCTCACTAACAAGAGCTTCAAGAGTTTTAGCCAATGCTGATAGACTGGATGCTGGTCTTTGATTAGTTCAAATTGTTGGATCTCTGCCTTTTAATAAAGGAAAAATAAAAGCTGACTTCCATAGAGAAGGAATTTATTTTCCACTGTCAGGTTGAAAAGGTAAAAAAATCAGCTGCTGATTTCACAACGTACAGATCAATCGAATCAGAACGAGAATTTTCTACGATCTAAAGCTTCCAGGGCGTTTTGAACTTCCTGACTGGAGAAGGGCACACAGTGAAACGGCTGATCCGTGTATATTGGAAGATCTATATGTGGTTTTACAGAAATTGAACCCAAAGAGTCAAACAGAGAAGCTGAAGATATAAAATGCTTGTTATCACAATTTAACACCTCAGAGACATGAACAGAACCATTTAAAACACACGAGGGTTGAACCTGAGAGCTTTTACATACTGATAGAGATTTAATAACTTTCCAAAACGTTTGTGGTTTAAGATCTTCCATGGAAACAGAGAAAATATTCTGATTTGACTTTTTTGATAACTGAACTTCTTATAAATGGCTGCCTCTCCATCCTCGATGCATTCAAGTACGCAGTGAGTGGGTAAAGGTTCAGTAAAACAACAGAACTCACCAATACTCTGCCAGGTTCAGTTCACAAACATAAAGTCCAAATCCTAGGTGGTGAGAAAGTCCTTTGGACTAGAACATGGGTTCCTGACCTAGTGACCTTAAGCTCCGGTGGTCTGCTCTGCCTGAGCAGAGAGGTGGTGGAGGCTGGCAAAGGAATAAGTGACAAGAAGCCAGCGACAGGTATCAGGTGTAGGTGTAAACAGGGTTCAAAGGGCACCAGTGAACGATGCGCTGATGGTGTCCATGCCTAGCCAGGCTAAGGGGACACAGGAGCATAGTAGAGGTAGGCTGGAACACCTGAACTCCTGGACCGTTAATGAGTAGAAATCTGATGTCCAGGAGCGTTTGGAGATCAAATACCAGCAGAGAGAAAACGACAAGCACTCCCAGCTTCTCTGACACGAACAAAAGGGACTCCCTCTGGTGGTTCCACAGAGTAGTCCTACTGGTTTATTGATTGCTCTGTAGTGCTAAACTGGTCACATCCTCGTTAAGGATCACCTGTGAGGATCACAGAACTTTACCTGCCTCAGTGAAATCATTCCCTGCTTGGTCAGAGCAGACACTGTTTATCTCATTCATGTGCCTAAATCTGTCCAATCACGTTACAGCTGGAATCCCAGGGGAGGAGCCTCGCTGCTCAGTGTGTCAAGGGGCGGGGCCAAACTCTGACATCCAATCGAAGCTGAACAATGAGATCCTGATCTGTGGAAAGTGTGGCATTGGTGAGTCTGCTATGGTTGCCAAGGTAACTAGATGATGCTGCTCAGAGCCTTTTAGGTCCGTTTGGTCCTCAGTGATGAAGCCTGGATCATTATGATGTTTGCTGCAGTGAGTGTCTCAGCCTTTAGGGGGCAGCAGCTCGTCAGTCTCTTTAGTTGTATAGAGGTACATCTCACAACGTTTGAATATCGTGAAAAAGTTCAACATTTTTGTCCCTCATTTCAGAAACTAAACACGTATATCACAGAGATTCATTCTAATCAGCTAATTAACTCCAAACACCTGCAAAGGTTTCCTGGGCCTCTGGATGTTCTCTCAGTCTGGGTCAGTAGGAGACACGATCATGGAGAAGGCCGCTGAGTGGACAGATGTCCAGAAGACAGACACTGACACCCCTCACAAGGAGAGGAAGCTAACAAAAGTCATTGCTACAGAAGCTGGCTTTTCTCAGAGTGCTGTGTCTAAGTATATTCATAGAAAGTTGAGTGGAAGGAAAACGTCTGGTAGGAAGAGCTGCACCAACAACAGGCAGAACCGCAGCCTTGGAAGAATCAGAATCCATACAAGAATTTGGGGAGTGGACTGAGGCTGGAATCAGAGTATCAAGATCCACTAGGCTCAGATGGATCCATCACATGGGTTTCAAGAGTCTTACCTGGGCTCAGGAGAAACAGAACCAGACTGTTGCTCAGTGGTCCAAAGTCCTGTTTTCCTATGAAAGTAAGGTTTGCATCACCTCCATGCGGTAATTCATGCCTAACCCTAATCCAGACCAAGTACTGAGAGCATAGAAATTAACATCCTTTACAGAATCCTGACTGTTTAAAATTTCCTTTTTAATGATCTGATGTATTATTCTGAATTTTGGGTTTTCACTCTGTGTGTTGAATCTATGTAACAAATAAGTTTCTCTTTCTGAAATGAGGGACAGAAATGATCCAAGTTTTTCATGATATTCTGTTTGTTTTAGCTGAGCCTGTGTCTCCAGTCCACAGAGTCATCCTATTATGGCCATCAGCTGGTGTTTCTGTTTCAGGTTTCCACCAGCTATGCCACGTTCCTCCAGTAGAGGGCAGTGTCACCGAGCTGAGCCCATGGTTCTGCAGACGCTGCGTCTTCGCTTTGGCTGTCCGGGTACCAACTGTTTCTGTTTCTAAGCAGATCTTGACCCGTCTCTGACTCGTCCGTATTTCTGACTCACTTGTCTGTCTCTGACTGGGTTTCCCCACAGAAAGGTGGCGCTCTGAAGAAAGGTCCAATAGCCAAAGCCCTGTGGGCCATGAAGCAGGTTCTGCCATACGACCTGGCATCGTTGAACTGGGACTCTCAGCACCGAACCAATCAGCAGCATTGTTACTGTTACTGTGGCGGGCCCGGAGAGTAAGATGACCAGTCAGAGAGCTCTCTGCAGATGTTGGCTGTTACCTGGATGCTGATGGTCTTTGTGTGCAGGTGGTACCTGAAGATGCTGCAGTGTTTCAGGTGTCAGCAGTGGTTCCATGAAGCGTGCACTCAGTGTCTGCAGGACTCCATGATGTTCGGGGACAGGTGAGACTCTGTCTTGATGTTCGGGAACAAGTGAGTCTCCGTCCTTGTTTTTATTGGAAGGTTCTGATGGTTCTCGTCTTGCTTAGGTTCTACCTCTTCCTGTGTGTGGTCTGTAACAAGGGGTCAGAGCATGTCCGCCGTCTGTCCCTCAGGTGGGTAGATGTGGTCCATCTGGCTCTCTACAACTTGTCCGTCAGCAGCAAGAAGAAATACTTTGAGCTGGATGAGATTTTGGCCTTCGTCTCTGCTAACTGGGACCATTTACAGCTAGGAAAGGTAACAGAGTCACCTGACCCAGACCAGGAGACCTGAGCTGACTGAAATATCTCGTATTGAACTCATCCATAATAAACGGTTATGACCCAAACGGTGGCTACCAGGCAGGTCGGAGCCGGAGCTGAAGGTGTTGGTGCAGACAGTTACCTGACTGTTAATGTTTTTGTTCCCTCAGCTGTCCAACACTCCTCCAGCAGAAAGGGGGCAGCACCTACAGGATGCTCTCAATAAATACAAGAGCAAGTAAGAAGCTCTGATCATTTTTTGCCTGCATGCATGCAGAAACACACTCCTCAACTGTTTCAGACCTGGTTCTGATCCAACCACTCACTCCAGTGGTTTTTATGAGAACGACACAAAGTAGAGCATCACTGTGAGGTGGAAGGAAAACAATAACTCATGTTTTGCAACGTTTTTTACAAATAACATTTGAAAAGTATTTGTATTCAGCCCCTTTTACTCTGATACCCCTGAATCACAGATGTCTCTCTGTCAACACACCTGAACCACATCATTGGGTCATTAGCAGGGCTCTGTAGAACCTGAGTGCATGAGGAGATAATAGGAGTTTCACACCTCTATAAAACAAATTCAGTTGAACCAACTACCCTCAGAAGTCACCTAATCAGCAGCCAGAGTCCAGCTGTGTGTAATTTAGTCTGAGTCTAACAACAGATGTTCTGTTTCTGGCCTTTAGAGACCAACCAGCATCAGGAAGTCCAAGGAACCCAGCAGAGATGGTCAGGGAGGAGGTTGTGGAGAAGGAGAAGTCTTAAGTTTCCAGTCCACTATAAGCTATGACAGGGCTCATAAAACTAACACTGCACATCCACCTGAACACACCATGGTCTCACTGAAACATGGTGGTGGCAGCATCATGCTGTGGGGATGCTTTTCTTTAGCAGAGACAGGAAAGCTGGTCAGAGTTGATGGGAAGATGGATGGAGCTAAATCTGGAAGAAAACCTGTTAGAGGCTTCAGAAGACCTGGGACTGGGGTGGAGGTTCACCTTCCAGCAGGAGAACCACCCTGAACATACAGCCTGAGATACAAAGCACATTCATAGGTTAGATTGGCCTAGTCAAAGTCCAGAACTAAAACTGATGTCCACAGACGGTCTCCATCCAGTCAGCTTGAGATGATTTTAGAATGAGCAAACATTTGAATTATTAGACGAGTGACGCTTTTAGAGACATACCTGTAAAGACCTAGAACTGCAGCCACAGATGGTTCTACAAACTCAGGTGCAATTTTATTTCTGTAAAATGTAGAAAACCACGAGTCATTTTCGTCCTACCTCACAGGAGCTACTCTGCGTTGGTCTGTCACATTAAATGCAGTGAAGTTTGTGGTTGGAACGGGTCGATGAGTGGAAACGCTGAAGGGATATAAGTGCTGTAGGAAGGCTTTGTAGGTGTCTGGATGTTTGTCTTCAGGTTCCTGTGTGGTAAAGAGATGAAGAAGAGGAAATGCATTTTCTGTCTGAGGACCAGAGTTCCTCCTAACCCTCCCAACAAACTCTTTCCTGAGCGTGCCCAGAACGACAGTGGGCGGGGCTCCAAGAAGACCTCCTCCAGGTAAATCCTGTGACACCTTAGACATCAACAAGTATCAGAAGCCAAGTAGTTTACGGTTTTAGTCCAGATACCAGACTGTAAACTGAATGGAACCAGCAGATGGGCTGTCAGAGTTCTATCATCTTAGATCTCAGTAGGTTGACTCTTACCCCTTTTCCACCAATGCGGTTCTGAGCCTGTTCCGGTTCCTGAACGGGATTTCCAACCAGTGACTCGTCTTTCCGCCAACGAAAAGACGTTCCAGAGCGTGAACTCGGGTTCAACATGGGCTCTGCAGAATACTTGGTTCTTCTGCACGAGCCGCAACGTCACCAATGGGCGGCTCGAAGCTGCAGACAATAGAAGCAACAAGTATGGAGGTGAAGACGAAGAGCGTACCGTATAATCGTTACTTATGTTTGTAGACACTCACTGTATAACTGCTGGTTCTGTTACACTCGCGGTTCTCCTTCCATTTTAACTGAACTTTATGGAAGTTCTGTTTCGGCGTTAGAAGGAACAGAACTCAGGCAGCTCTGCTGTCTCGCTTTCCCCCCTCTCGATGAGTCATGCCTGGTTCCCAAAACTGGTGGAAACGCCGTCGGTGCTCAACAGAACACCAAAGTTCAAAGGCCCGTGAACCGAACCGGTTCAAGAACAAGAGTTCCTTCAGTGGATAAACGCTATCTGAGAGCAGGATGTTCTGTTTGTGTCCAGTGTTCTGGTTGAAAGGAAGAAAAGGAAGTCCAAGTGGCTCCTGGAGGACGCCATTCCCACCGTAAGACTTCTTCTGTGGTTTTTTTGATTGGGTTTAGTTTCAGCATCAGACTGGAGTCTCATCTATGCGTCCTTGCAGAACGAGCTGACCTGCAGCTGGACTTCCAACCACCACATGGCTAACATATTTGACTTCACTCTGGATGAGCTGCAGAGCCTGAAGAGGTAAGGTCCAGGCAACGATCTGTGTGTTGACCAGAGAACATTAGAACAGCAGATTATTGTCCTGTTCCTCCTCAGCAGCTCCAGTAGAACCGTCAGCATCGATCAAGACTCCACTGACGTCTCCACCTCTGGTTCTGTCACCACCAGCGGCTCATATCACTTCAGGTAACCCATCCTCTGTCTCACCTGCAGTCTGTTAGAGGAACACCTGACTCGGATCTTCTGTCTTTTTGCAGGAGGAGAGTGGGCAGCAAGAAGAGGAAGTTGCCTAGCAACAGCTACAGCCAGTGGGCCAATCGCAGTGAGGTGGGGGAGGAGCCCTCTGACATCCCTGATGTTCAAGCTGCTGAAAGCCCCGCCCATCTCACCACAGAACCCTCCTGCTTCCTGTCTGACTCCTCCCACATCCAATCTGACTCCTCCCTCCTCCACTCCTCCATCTCCTCATATTTCGGAACAGCGGGCCGCCTGACCAACGGTGAGCGGTACCAAGTGTTGGCTCGCCGTGTCACACGTCAAGGGACGGTCCAGTACCTGCTGGAGTGGGAGGGATCAACACCTTATTAGGAGGTTACCGTTCTAACAGGGTTCCAGGTGTGTGAGAAGCTCCGATCCCTCAACATCCACACTCAGTCAGACATGATGCTGGTTGGCAAACAGGTGTCCTTATGTCAGATGTGGATCAGGTGTGTTTGGATAAGTCAGGTATCAGAGCCGATCACTCACCTGTATAGTCAGTATTTAGTCCAACAGGTGTTATAATTCAACCAAAGACTCTGTAGTTCTCTGTAGTGTCCTCGCTCTGACTGTAGGTGGAGCTCTCCTCCACAGCTTCTTTTTCTCTGATTTGTTGAAAGTTGTTTCTTCAGCACCCCCTATCTGTTAAACAGAAGCACCTGGGTCACATGTTAACCTGTTTACATACCCCGCCCTTTGCTGTTACCCAAGTCTGATTGGTCTGAGTCGCTCCAGTGTTGCACTGTGGTCCAATCAGAGTCTATGCAAACATCTAGCTGATAATAAATACCAGTGATGGATCAGTGATCTCGGTTAGCTCAAAGCTAACACTGCCCATTGATATAAAAGAGGAGTGCTAACGATATCTGAGACGTTAAACTGTCACTCTGTCACTTTAAATGCTGCCATGGTAACCGTGTGCCCCTCCTATTGGCCAGGTGGACAGTTGTTTTGATCATGTAACTGTTTGACCACTTGCAATAAAGTTACCTGACCTTTGACCTCCTGCTGTGTCTACCTGGGTTTATATGAAGAGTTCTGAGCGTGTGCTGTCAGTGTGTGTGTGTGTGTGTGTGTGTGTGCGAGACAGTGAGAGTGTACAGGGTGATTATCTGTAAATCCAATTAAGGTGTTAAAGATCATGTGAAGAAGAGGAGCAGCTCAGAGGAGTCCTCTGTCATCTCCATGGTTCCACTGGAGAGACAGGTTCTTCTAAGGGACAGGTTCTGGGTGGGTCAACCAGTGTGGACCCACATTTCTCACTGAGAAGTCAAACTGGAGTCACCACCTGTGGGTAAGTTCACCTGTCTGTCCACTGACAGCTCGGCTTCATGTGCACCAGCCTGTTTTTACCTGTCTGTTTATCAGCCTGTCTATCTACCTGTTTACCTGGATGTCTGTTTGCCTGTTTACAGACAGACAGGCAAACAGCAGCAGAGGAACCAGCATGAGTTCATCTGTGTTTTGGGCTCCTTCAAGTCTGCGTTAATGTTTCTGAGCGTACGCATCACAGGTTTTCTAGAACTCAGCTCAGACCAGCAGGGGGCAGCGGCAGCTCTAACACTGGTAGCACACATCAGACTCGGCAAATTCAAGCAGGTCAAAGCGTTTCAGTGGACCAGGCGGTCCGATCATCCTGCTGCTGACCCAAACCAGGAGAATGTGGGGTGGGATTTACAGATTCTACGGGAAAAATGCACCATTTTTCCTCATTTCCTGTAATTCAGTCTCAAACTAACAGCACAGAAAGAGTTGTTTCAGTACAGCTCTTCCTTCTTTGTGATGTTCCCATTCCTTCTCCTAACACCCAATGACATCCCATCCTTAGGATCCATAACCATGAAAACTTCCAAAATGTATTTTGTTGGATCTGTCCTGCAAACAGATCTTCTGGTTTCCAACAATACAGAGAAATGTTTGTTCTCCAACAGTCTCTATTTGGGAGAGGGGGTCAGGACTGCAGGACCCTCCTCTTCCTCAGCCAGACCTTTGCAATGTAGTTTTCATTTGTCTTGGTGAAAGATGTGGTTCTGAAGGCAGCAGATGTTGCTCTAAAATATCTGATGCTCTTTTCTATCACCATCACAGAAGAGGAAACGATGCAACCTTGTTGCTGCTGTGAACGTGTTGCTGTCTCAAAAGCAGGAATGGATGGATGGACAGCTTACAGAAGATGATGGTCCAATAAAGAGTTTCTGTGCTGTGTCTGAATGATGTCCTTCCTGTGCATTTCCCAGCTCCTCCCACCTGTCGACATACATGGAGCAGCTGGTCAAACACCTGTCCAGGTGTCAGCATCTGGGCTGGATGAAGGTTATTGGTGAGTTTACAGCATGTCAGTGACTGTGTTGACCTTCTGTTTGCTGTGAGAACAGACCCTGGTGGAACCAGGACCAGAAATCTGCAGGTACGTTGGTGACTCACTGAGGATCATCATCTTCTCCGTGGAGCTCATCATGTTCTAGATTTTCAACAAACCAATTTTGTTTCTGCTCCACTATGATGTCACAAGAATGAAATGGTTCCTCTGATAGATCATCTTAACACACGTTTTATAATAATAATAAACTTTATTTATATACAATGTAACAAAGTGCTTCAAAAAGCATAAAAAATACATCCAATATAAGATTGATCAGCGCAAAAAGCTGATCTAAAAGGAATACGGCATAAAAGAGGCCAGTCTGTTGACCATGAAAGCTCCACCAGCTTCTGTTGAAGCCTGGCTCTGGGAGGAGGAAGCAACAGTTGGTTTGATGATCTGAGAGTCCTAGAAGAACGGAGAACGTTCAAAGGTTTCACTTAGGACTTCACAGGGAGCCTGTGAGAGAGATGTTTGCACCTGGGTTCACTGGGTTCTGTATGAGTTGCAGAACATCTTATAGAAAGTGTTCCACCAGTAGAACATCAGCTTACACAGGGCTCCTTCAGCTAGAACATTAGGTTTCAGAGGGTGCCTTCCTGCATATCAGGTTACACAGGGTTCCTCAAGCAGAACATGAGGTACCACAAGGTTCCTTTAGGTAGAAAATGAGGTTTCATAGGGTTCCTCTGGTAGAATGTAATCTTACAGAAAGCTTTCTCAAGCTGAATATTTAGAGACGGCCCCTGTGGTAAAACATCAGCTTACACACGGTTCCTCAGCTAGAACATCATAATGCAGAGGGAGCCTCATGCAGAGCATAAGGTTAGAGAATGTTCCTTCACACAGAACATTCCTTGGGTAGAACATCACCCATATAGGGTTCTTCAGGCAGAAGGCTGGCTTCCAAAGGGTTCCTCAAGCAGGTTTTGTGAGCTAGAACATCAGGTTTTAGGTTTACTGTCAAATGTTTAAACGTTCTGTGTTGAGCAGCTTTTTGGAACTGTTCAGATCTTTGAACCTGATTAGTCCCAGGAAACTGATTAGCTTCACATCAGTGTAGTTCCTTAGATATTGACCAGAGAACAGTGGTTACTTTGTTTATGCTCTTTATTACAGGGCTTCCTTAGACCTTTAATACCTGGAGGTTCTTTGCACGTTCTAACATCCAGCTTTCTTGTTTGAAACATTGTGTGATGTTTTTCTCTTTATTTAAAGTTTATTTTACTGTCAGAAGGTGTGTGTGTGTGTGTGTGATGTTTGCATACATTGTCTGAGGATGATGATGATGTAATGATGTCACAGAGCTGAAGAGCGCCTCCATCCATTGGCTGTCCTGTGGGCAGAAGGCGGAGCCTGATGTTTGGACCAAGATGTTCTGCATCCTGTCAGACTCTCAGCTACTGATGCTGGACGACCTGGAGGTCTCACACACACACACACACACACACAGGGAATTGGCCTTTTAAACTGATTTATACCAGTTTTACTGGTGTATTTTCTCTGATCAGTCCGGTTTCCATGGAGACATTCAAGATCCAGTAATTCTAGAATCTACCCAGCATCCTTAGCTTCTGATTGGCTCCTCTGTCTGCCTATAGGAGTTTACATGTTGTGTCTGAACAGAGTCCATTCCTGCTGCGGAAAACCTGAGCTGTTGTTCTCAGATCCAAGTCTGGACTGGGTCAGACACCAAAGAGTGGTCTGACTGGGTTTTCCAACACCAGAGATCCAAAGGCATAGGTTTGGAGAAAACCCATCATCCATCAAACATCTGGAACTCAGTCCCAGGAACCCTTGAAGCCACTCCATTGTTCAGTAGAGTTATGTTAGGTATTAATTAGTCAACTCAGAGGCAAGAACAATACAGAATCAGTTTTACTTGCAGCAAGGGTAGCTCTGCAGTACAGACTATAAAAGTATTAGCACCCCTCTCTCTTTATTAATACATGCTGGTTCACACACAGCTCAACAAACATTCAGGGTGCGTGTGTGTGTGTGTGTGTGTGTGTGTGTGTGTGTGTGTGTGTGTGTGGTCAGAAAGGTTAGGGTTCATGTGTCTTGATTATAAACAGAGAGGGAGTGAGGACTTGGTACGAACAGCCCCTAGATGTTACTGATGGTAGCATAAATCACTCCTCTCCCTCATCTCTCTTTCTATGACATGTAAGGAGGGAAAAGCACTTAGAGCAGACATGAGTGATAAACAATACAAAAGTTTTCAAACCCTAACAGTCCCTCCTTTTTTATCACGAATAAAGTCATGATTAAATACATGTAAAAGAAAACACTCTGTGTGAGCGAAAAACCCACAAACAGAAAGCAGATTATATTGTGGGAATAATACTCACACGCCCCTCCCCCCACGGGGCATGGTAGATTACAATAATAATAAATCAAAGAAAACAAAATGTAATAAAAGTAAAAGAATTAAAACAAGCCTTGTTCATGTCATCATTGTACTTTGTCTCATTTCACTTAAATAGAAACTTCTTTCAATTTTCTGCTATAAAGTCATTTTATGAAGTACAATTATGAATACACTCAGGCGTCAAAGATATTTTCATTTACAACATGTCATCATAGGAGTAGTGGTCTTTATTCTGTGTCATCATAGTCATCTATCTTTGTGTCAACATTTACACAAAGTATTTAAAGAGTATGTGGATTTTATCTCAACTTAAAAGAGTTTGTGCTTTATGACCCTAAACCGTCCTCGGGTCAGGTGTAATAAAAATACTTGCAATACCAATCATTAGCATCAGAACAGAACATCTTCCATTTAACTGCATCGTGACCTTGAAGTGGAATGTCCTTTCTTCTGGTACTGAAAACAAATTATTAACAAACTTAAAAATCCTGCTGTCTCTCCTGAGTGGCTTCAAGCTGCTCTGTTACCAGTCTGGTACAGGTGGGCGGTCGTAGGAAGCTCCTCTAGAAATATATTTAGAAACAGGAACTCTAACCTGCTGGAAGTTAGGCTTCCATAGTCCAACTAAACAACAGTGGAAATGAACACATTCAAATTTGTAATAATACCATAATGATAAATATCAAGCAATAAACATAAAAGTTAGATAAAAGCATCCGAGATTTCCTCCTCAGAGTCAGTCTCGCTGTCAAAGTGGGAGGAAAGAATCTCTCACTGTGGTGTGTGTGCAGTGAGGCAAATGACCTTATGATTTCTAACTTTCAGGCAATGCGATGGCCTTAAGTAGATTCTGAAATAACGTTGCACTGCCCGAGAGATTATTGTGCCCTTGTAAGAACAGTGTTCTTCAACCACCTCTTCAATCACTCGCCAGTGATCAGCTTACAGTTCTTTGTCTTGTGGTGGTCCGCTGTCCTCACACCTTTCAGGCCGTGGATGATCCAGTTAGAAGATGACTTGTGTCCTGGAAGCCAGATGAAGCTGGAGGAGCTGGAGCTTTCCTGCAACTTTCCTGCAGCTTTCCTGGGTGTCTAGTAGGATCTGATATGGGCCATTCCAGCACCTGGACTTCCTGTGTTTTCTCCTAGATTCTCTGACCAGAATCCAGTCGCCAGGAATAAAGGACTGGAGGGTGGAAGTGGCTGTTTCTGGTAATGCAGCCTTCACTGTCTGTGAAACTTGAGAAAACACAGTGGACAGGTTTTGACAGTAAAACAACATCCTATCTTCACACAAAGATGTGGAAGAAAATGATCTTGTCAATATCCCCATGTTACTTTATTCTGACATTCCCCTCTTCTGGCGCAGGGTCCAACCCATGAGACAATCCAGCAAAAAGTTTAAACAAAAATGTTCTAGTAACCAAGATCACATAACATAGAACCAAAGAAATGAATTCTGACACAACATACAGGTCCTTCTAAAAAAATTAGCATATTGTGATAAAGTTCATTATTTTCCATAATGTCATGATGAAAATTTAACATTCATATATTTTAGATTTATTGCACACTAACTGAAATATTTCAGGTCTTTTATTGTCTTAATACGGATGATTTTGGCATACAGCTCATGAAAACCCAAAATTCCTATCTCACAAAATTAGCATATTTCATCCGACCAATAAAATAAAAGTGTTTTTAATACAAAAAACGTCAACCTTCAAATAATCATGTACAGTTATGCACTCAATACTTGGTCGGGAATCCTTTGGCAGAAATGACTGCTTCAATGCGGCGTGGCATGGAGGCAATCAGCCTGTGGCACTGCTGAGGTCTTATGGAGGCCCAGGATGCTTCGATAGCGGCCTTTAGCTCATCCAGAGTGTTGGGTCTTGAGTCTCTCAACGTTCTCTTCACAATATCCCACAGATTCTCTATGGGGTTCAGGTCAGGAGAGTTGGCAGGCCAATTGAGCACAGTGATACCATGGTCAGTAAACCATTTACCAGTGGTTTTGGCACTGTGAGCAGGTGCCAGGTCGTGCTGAAAAATGAAATCTTCATCTCCATAAAGCTTTTCAACAGATGAAAGCATGAAGTGCTCCAAAATCTCCTGATAGCTAGCTGCATTGACCCTGCCCTTGATAAAACACAGTGGACCAACACCAGCAGCTGACACGGCACCCCAGACCATCACTGACTGTGGGTACTTGACACTGGACTTCTGGCATTTTGGCATTTCCTTCTCCCCAGTCTTCCTCCAGACTCTGGCACCTTGATTTCCGAATGACATGCAGAATTTGCTTTCATCCGAAAAAAGTACATTGGACCACTGAGCAACAGTCCAGTGCTGCTTCTCTGTAGTCCAGGTCAGGCTCTTCTGCCGCTGTTTCTGGTTCAAAAGTGGCTTGACCTGGGGAATGTGACACCTGTAGCCCATTTCCTGCACACGCCTGTGCACGGTGGCTCTGGATGTTTCTACTCCAGACTCAGTCCACTGCTTCCGCAGGTCCCCCAAGGTCTGGAATCGGCCCTTCTCCACAATCTTCCTCAGGGTCCGGTCACCACTTCTCGTTGTGCAGCGTTTTCTGCCACACTTTTTCCTTCCCACAGACTTCTCACTGAGGTGCCTTGATACAGCACTCTGGGAACAGCCTATTCGTTCAGAAATGTCTTTCTGTGTCTTACCCTCTTGCTTGAGGGTGTCAATAGTGGCCTTCTGGACAGCAGTCAGGTCGGCAGTCTTACCCATGATTGGGGTTTTGAGTGATGAACCAGGCTGGGAGTTTTAAAGGCCTCAGGAATCTTTTGCAGGTGTTTAGAGTTAACTCGTTGATTCAGATGATTAGGTTCATAGCTCGTTTAGAGACCCTTTTAATGATATGCTAATTTTGTGAGATAGGAATGTTGGGTTTTCATGAGCTGTATGCCAAAATCATCCGTATTAAGACAATAAAAGACCTGAAATATTTCAGTTAGTGTGCAATGAATCTAAAATATATGAATGTTATCATGACATTATGGAAAATAATGAACTTTATCACAATATGCTAATATTTTGAGAAGGACCTGTATGTGTGACTATGAATTTAATGAAAGCAACATAAAGAAAATCCAGATGTTTTTACCTGCTATTCAGTTCCATTAACAACTAAACACAAACTTTAATTATTCAGTTCATCAATGTCTCACTTAGAAATTAGTCACATATCATCCTAATTTGTCTTGTATGAAGATGAATATTAGATTAATGGACATCTAATGTAATTTAGATGAATAAACCCTACAAATTGAATCTAATAAATAATTCCCACCAAGTATAAAGTCATGACTCTGATTCTTTATCAAAAATATATTCCTTACTTTTGCATATCTTGAACTGTCAGCTAGTTTAATGGCACCAGGGAAACTTTCAATCTAATAAATCACCAATGATTCTGCATGCAAAACTAATTCTTCAAACTAGTTTAAACTATTTCATTAACCTTTTAATAGTAAAACACATAAATCTAAAAGTCATAATTATTTTTCCAAAAAAAAAACATGTTATTAAGGCAACAATCACTACAAGCATTTTGATTCTATTGTCTCTTAAACAGTGTTAAAACTCAGGAAGGGAGGTGCTGAGCGTTACCATGACAACAAAGGCATGAACCAACCTAGTAGGTGGGCGGAGTCAGGCAGAACTAACCTCTGATTGACAGCCTATGGGCGGGACCCACAGTTTCTTCATCCCATCCCACATTAGTGTAACTTAAACTACAAAACTGTTAACATGAACCTACCTGAGAAACAAGCTGCTTCTTAACTCTCCTGAAAACTCAAAGTTTTAATCAATCTGAGATTTAGAAACTTTATTCTAAACATGGATTATTGTTTCATGCAACATATAAACAAACATTTATTCCATCAAAACAAACAAAACATCAAAGACAAACAAATGAACAAATTTGAAGCTTCAAGAATTAAAAGAAATTTTTAACAATCTCTTTTCAGAATATGTTTTCTCAGCCATATCTTTTAATGCTATAATTGATCAATGTTGTTATGACAATCTTCAGGATCCTTTTTTTAAAAATGAGTGCACATAATCCTAAAAGATCTCAAAGTATTTAGAAGCACAGCAACAGTTTTCTCTTAAATGAATCCAAATTTACTGATGCTGAAACCTTTTGCTAATTCTTTGTACTGTAACTCTATAATAATAACTACAATTCTGAGAGTTATTGTTATAATTCTCTTTTTGTTTGACTCAATTTGATCGCAGCTGTATTGCAGAATTTCAAGTTAAATGCAAAGAAGTATTTTAATTCAATTCAATTCAAATTCAAAGATACTTTATTGATCCCCGAGGGGAAATTAGAAAAGTCAGCGTTGACATTTTTATGTTATACCCAAATTAAACAAAACTGCAGTGTTTGACTTAATCATAAATTAAGATAAGAAGCTTGTCTCCAAACTGGACTTTTTCCCACATAATGTTTCAAAAAGAACAAACATCATTTTCTTTAATTTGGCTATTTAAATTTTGACAGTTGGGGAGATAATTATTACTAGAACCCCACTTTAATAATCCAAGTGGTGATAAATGTTCTAATATTTTATCTCTTAGTAATCTGAAATCACCTTGTGTACCTTTGTACTCCTATGTATTCTTTTAATCTTTTAACCCTAAGAAATCAAACAAGGAGACTGGAGTTTAAGCCGACCATCTTCTTACTGTTAAGAGGGCCTTTATTTCTTTTCTTTTCCTAAAATAAAGGATTTTACTTGTCTTGATTCTGTTATAAAAATCCTAACCTTGGTTCCAAAACTAAACTCTTCAACCCCAATCTGTGTCCCCAGAGTAGACATTTTGAGTATTATTGCATTTCAAAGTCACCAAATGACTGGAACTCATCATTGACTTAGATCTATTCTAATAGGTAATCGGTCTACCTTTAATTAAGTATTATAATTTTATGGACCCAAAATCTATGGCTTACAGGCTTCAGGAGTCCAGGAACCACAAGTTGAATACTACTGCATTGAACAATGATGTTAACTTTCTGCAGAGATTGAAGGATTGGCTAAATATATTATTTCTGCTTGGACAATAATCAGATTTAAAATTATTAGTTCACAGCTTCTAATTTACCTCAGATCATATTTGCTTCTAACACAGTTCATAAGCAGCTTCAGACAAACATTATGTTAAAAAAACCAAAAACAAAAACCAGATCTGTTTTAAAATAAAGTAAAAGCATCCTTAAAAACTTGGTACTGTGGTGGAAAATAACTCCACGGTTCTGAAGGCCTTTTCATGCAGAGTCTTTTAGGAAACATGAGATTAGTTTAATTTTTGTTTGGTACCACTGTCCAATCAGATTCTTTCTAAATAACCCCATTTTTCATTCTCATTTTAAAGGTTTGTTTTACCAAGGAAAATGTGTTTAACAAAACCAATTACTCTCAAAAGTTTTAAAAGTTTTAGCTGGTTATATCTTAGAAAACAACAAGTGTTTTAATATTTCTATGCAGCACAGAACTGATTAGGTTTCTCTTTCTTTCTCCAAAGGGAGAAAAAAGAACCTGCAGAACCAAACCTTTCATAGTTTTTTATCAGGACCTGATATAAGGTACAGTATAAATCAACACGCTGCATGAATCAGAAGAGGGAAGAAAAAAACACTAATATAACCTCTTCCCAGCAGCTGCTGTGAAAAACAATGAATTTGTACTTTCCATAAGCGTCAGTTAACACTTGTGGACAAAAACTGCACCAAACTGTAAGTACTGTGTCAGAAACTGTATGAAGACCATCTGCAGTAAAACTAAGCCTGTTTTAATGAGGTCTCTACCCATTAGATTTATGGGATATAAACTCTGACAACAGAAAATAATACCTGAAGGAGAAACCCATCAGGTTTTAAACATGCGCTGGGTTTTAAAAATACTCCTTCATGAGATCTGTCCTGAGAATAACATAGAAACACTTGGTTACTGCTGAGTTTTGGAGATGTTGTAACTTCCTCTGTTTTTAATAACTTTTAATAACTAGAATAATTGACCCTGAATATTCCACGACAAAAGAGAACTTGTTTCTCTAAAAGAATTAACTGGAAAGTATCAAATGAGTTAAGTTATCACCCTTTTAAAGATACTTTTCTAACCCTAAAATAATATTTTAACCCGCTATATCTGTCAACGTCAAGCAAGCGTCACATGAGCAGCGGTTAATAAGCGTTCTTCATTGCAGAAAATATGAAAAGATTTATGCAAATGTGTGTGTGTTTGTACGTTACCTCCATCAGTTTCTAAATCGCTCCAGAGTCAGACTGTCAGGCACACAGTCCTCTATCAGTCCAAAAAACAACCAGGACCTTCAGGTCTGTTGGTGAGACATTCAATCATTCTTTGTCCACTTTAACTTCTCCAGGAGGGAGAAAGAAGAAACTTTGCTCCGGTTTCTCTTCTGCCCACATAAGATGTGCTTTCAATATAAATCCAGTGTATCGCTCTTCTGGCTCTTGCAAACAGCATGGATCGTTGTCCATCTCAGTGGGTCCAGACTTCTTCTGAGTTTCGTTCTGGTGGAAACTCACACTGTGATTTACAGCAAGCAGGCAGACAGAGAGGCAGATCTCTCTCTTTCAGGCCGTGCTGGAGAAGCGTCTCTGGCGGAGTAGCCATGGAGAAGGGCAGGTTTCTAAAATCCAGACTCAAAAACGCAGATGTTGAACTCAAATCCCATATATGTGTGTATGTGTGTGAGAGAGGCAGATGAAAAGTTTAGTATAGGTTCAGATTTTGCACAAAGAAATATTATCAGTCAGTCAGTCAGTTGTCCACCATAACATGCACTATACTCCTTTCTTTTCCGACTGATCGCAATATTTAAGACAAACGAAACTTCCTGCAGGAAAGTTTTAACTCTTTAACGCTTTAATTGATGCACTCTGTGCTTTTTAATCTTTTTCTTATGTTTTTTATTTTTTTCATCTCCATCCATCAACTGTTTTATTTGAAACTATTGAAAATATTTAACTTATTTACACTCAAACTTCCACTCTGTGAAAAACCAAACTTATCTTCCCAAATTAAAGCATATTTAACACAATCATCCCCACTTTTTCCTTTCATTTTTTAAGAGATGATGGTTAATATGTAATAATAATAATATACATTATATCATACAGAGCAACTTCTCACCTAGATATATTTGTAGAGTATGAATGTCCCAGATAAAAGGTATTTTTAATCTGGGCAAAAGAAAACACAGGACCAGCAGAATCCTACTAAGATTCTTCCAAAATGTTTAGTCCTCCAAACACACAAAACATCACTCACACAGTTAGTATTTTAACATATTTATGTCCCTTCAGAAATATGTATGGTCGACCTAGTTTAGTTTATGAGCTCCCTTATTATACAACACTTAATTTCATTTCCTTCCAGCGAAATGTTACCAACCAAATTATCCAGTTCACTTTACGGCGCCTAGTCGTTTCTGATCTCCTTACGGCGAGATAACTACCTAAATTTATCATTATTTCTTTGCGGCGAAATAAAACCTTTCCAATGCAGTGTCCTTAACCGGCGAGACACTACCAACAACTTTTAAATACTTTTCTTCTTTTATTTCTATAGCGCTTACTCTTATCTCATGTACTGTATTTTAAAACTGTCTCACCTCGGAGTTGACTTCTAGGTGACTCTGTCGGACCTCCAGAGTCACCTGGCGTCGAGTAAGACGATAACCCACCGGCCAGATGTGAACGTCACACACCAGGACGTTCAGCCACCAGGCCTAGGTGCGGCTGTGCAGCAGAGCTTAACTCAATGTCAGGCTGTTCCCGGAGATCCTCCAGTCACTGCAAAGAAAGATAAAATCAGTTTAGTTCTTATAATCTCCGGCTCAAAGGACCAAATTAATGATAGGTATTATTTAGTCAACTCAGAGGTAAGAACGATACAGAGTCAGTTATACTTGCAAGGGTAGCTCTGCAGTACAGACTATAAAGTGTTAACACCCTCTCTCTTTATTTATACATGCTTGGTCACACACAGTTCAACAAACATTCAGGGTGTGTGTGTGTGTGTGTGTGTGTGTGTGTGTGTGTGTGGGGTCAGAAAGGTTAGGGTTCATGTGTCTTGATTTTAAACATAGAGCGAGTTAGGACTCGTACCAGTCCCTAGATGTTGCTGATAAAAGCATAACTCATTCTTCTGACCTATATCTCTTTCTATGACATGTAAGGAGGAAAAGTAGCAGACATGAACAATACAAAGGTTTTCAAACCCTAACAAGTTACCTTAAAGAAGTAACCAGAACATTTATGGAGGGTGGTTCTGGATCATATGTATCTGGATTAGTTGGTTCTAGAACAGATGGTTCTGGATCAGGTGGTTCTAGAACATATATGTCTATGACATGTGTTTTCAGATCAGGAGATTCTGGAACAGATGGTTCTGGAGGGCAGCTGACATCTGAATTTAAAATCGTGCTGAAACCAGAACCAAATAGAAAACCACATCAGCGTGACATCTGATTGGTCTGTTCAAACATCCAAGGATCATTTTTAAGGATCAGTAACAAGACAGGAGACGGGAAATCACTCGGGTCCAGACAGAATTTATGGCTGATCAAATGATTATTCCTGATGATGTCAGCAGTGTGCTTCTAATCACTAAGAGTTGATCTTCTTTTGCAGGTTCATCCTCTGCTGCTCGCAGAGAGGGCGGAGACCTGCACCATCTGGTTGCTAAGATACACTCTGCACGTGACCTCAGCAGCTCCTGGCCCCACCCAAAAAGGTACGGAAGACAAGTCACAGCAGAAGAAGACGGTCAGTGAGACGCACAGATGTATAAGACTGATGGATGGACAGACGATGGAAAAACTGGATGGACAGATGTTGGACAGACAAATGTTGGACAATCAGGCATTGGACAGACAAATGTGTGACCCCGACTTTGATGACGGTAAGAGAGGTCTGGACTCTGTGTCTGCAGACTGATCAGGGATCAGATCCACAGCTTAATCTTGACGACATGTCAGAAAAATTAATCTGATAATCTGAGCTCAGAGGCTGGTTACTGTGGCTATGTGGTGGAAGGAGACTCCAATAAGGGGTTTTCTCAGAAAGGTGAGGGTCACCTCGGTGAGTAACAGGTCAGACGTTGATTTCTCCTCAGTGTCACTGTTCACTGTTGATTAGCTGCACGTCATAAAAGTCCTAAATGCCTCTCTTGTTTCTTGTAGATGTTTTAGCTCTCATCCAAAAGTCTTCTTCAGTTGGGAACATGGTTGGAAGCAATATTCTTATAAGGTGTAGTCAGAACATTCACACTGCTAGGGCCATCAAGGTCACTAATAGCGCCATAAGGACAGGTGAGTCACTGGCGCGACGCTCTACTCAGCTAAATGTTTGGGTGGTTGTTGCCTGAAGATCCAAACATGTCCCTAACGATGCCATGTGAGTTGTTTTGGTCACATGCCTCCAGGTGTAATTTGGTTAAAAAACCACCAGGGAGATGAGTCAGGGCTGCAGAGCAGATATTTGAAAGATGAAACCCGAGGCCACCTGCTCTGTTTAGTGTTTGCAGTGACTTTCCTGCGATAGTCTTGCAAGTCACTGAATTATTGTCTGACCCTTGGACCTACAAGGCAGTGGGACATCATAAGAAGGTGGTCACAGACCGCTTACAAAACCTGGAAAAAGACAAAGTGATTGATGGAGTTTGGTACCACAGATTATACCCTGGTGAGACCATTCCATGCATATATTGTCTTTCAAAGATACACTGGGAAGAAGCAGCAATGAGACCCATCATTAACAGCTTTAACTCAGTTACGTTCAACACTACTAAGCTCCTGTCTGGTATTTCAACCCCACTTGGACGTAACTCTCACATCACATTCAGAACTCCACAGATTTCAGGATTCTGGGGAAACGCTTGTATCATTTGATGACACGCCCCTTTTTACCTACAGCCCTCTACTGGATGCCGTGGAAACAGTCAGCAACGTCCCCAAGAAGACAAGCAGCTACAAGGCAGGACCAACTTCACTCAGACCAGATGTGTACTGATGTTGGATCTCTGTCTCTTCAACACAAACGTTAAATACACAGACATCAGTTACAGACAGAAACATGGGTGTACCATGGTGATCCCCACTTTCACCCACTGTAGCCATTCTTTACATGTATAAAGTGGAAAGCTGAACTCCTACAATGGAACCACACTGGGCCACTGGTTTAGATATGTGGACCACACTGGGCCAAAAACCAAGCCCAAGAAGTGGAAGCCTTCAGTGATGGACTCAGTGGACAACATCAAGTTCACCAGGGAGGATGCCGTAGATGAAAAGCTACCTACTGAAGTCTCTAGAAAACCTCCAGATATGGAGCAGAACCTAGTTTCCATTCACTGAGTGGAATATAAACGGTCAGCCATCAGAACTCTGCAGCTTCGAGCTGAACAGGATCCAACCAGGACAGAAGGACGAGAAACACAAACACATCAGGGAAGGACTTCAAACCTTTGGATACCTTAACTGGGCCCTAATTGGACTCTAACCTCAGCGGTGTGGTATCTGCAGTCCAGTGCAGCAAGGAATGTTCAGATTGGAGGAACTAAACAGCAGCTACACAAACAGACGGTCCAACATAGAAGAACCAGGCCATCGGGTCAAAAATCTGTGGTTCATCATTCACCTTTTACTCAAACTGTCTAAATAAAGTTTGGGTTGATTTGGTTGTTCAGGCTGTCGATGAAGGTCTTCTCGACATGCTCAGACATCATGGCTGTCCATTTAAACAACCTAAGCTCATAGGAGATGACTTGTCATCAAAACTACAAGGCAGGCGTGTCAAACTCCAGTCATCTAGGGACGGCGTCCTACAGTGCCTTCACCTCTCCTCCCCAGACATCATTATTTGAAAGGACCACATGCATGGAGCAATAAACAGTCAGTCATCTTCTATACCGCTTCTTCCATAGCGGGTCACAGTGAAGCTGGTGCCTATCTCCAGCAGTCTATGGGCAGGAGGCGGGCTCTGCCCTGAACTGGTTGCCAGTCTGTCACACAAACAACCATGCACACACTTCATACACCTGAGGGCAATTTAGAGAGACCAACCTAACAGGCAGGTCTTTGGACTGCACAGGGAGAACAGGCCCTGGTTGGGAATTGAACCCAGGACCTTCTTGCTGGAAGGCAACAGTGCTACCGACTGCGCCACCGTGCAGCCCAGAACAATAAACAATTGAAGTAACATTAAAAAAAGACAGAAGCAGTCTATTAAAATAAAAGCACATGTTCTCACATTCAGAAGCTCAGTTCCATCTTCTTAACGTTCTGACTGTGTTGAGTTTAGCTGCTGCTGGATAGAAACTGTTGAATCTGCTTGTTCTTGCTTTCATGGATCTGTAGCGTCTGCCTGATGGTACCAGATCAGAGCGCGACCCGATCATTATTGTCCTTTATGATGTTCTAGGCTTTTGGGGGCCTTTTGAGAAGTGTGAGGAGTGGATCTTCTGGGTCACGTTATTGACCTACTGTAGCTCTTTTCTCTGAGCCACCATACAGCTGGTGGACCACACACAGATGCAGTAGGTCTTTATGCTCTCAGAAGAGCAGCAAAAGAAGGACACCAGCAGTCTCTGCTGGATGTTATTTCTCCTAAGAACCCTCAGGAAGAGCAGTCTCTGCTGGGCCTTTTTCAGTTGCTCAGAGGTGTTCACCACCCAGGTCAGGTCCTCCATGATGTGGACTCCCAGGAAGAAGAAGTCAGTCCCCGCTGCTGACTAGTGGTGAAATGTCCGTCCTCCTATAGTCCACTATAATCTCCTTGGTCTCGGAAGATGTTGACCAAGTTGTTCTCAGTGGACAAGGCTGTCCGCCGCTCCACCTCGTCCTGATAGGTGGACTCATCCCCCCAGAGATGAGCCCCACCACTGTGGTGTCGGTTTGTGCCGCCAGAGGTGTAGAGGGTGTAGAGCAGGGGACTCAACACACAGGCTTGTGGAGAGCCGGTGCTGAGGCTGAGGTCCGAGATGTCTCTTGACCATTAACAGGAACAGGAAGCTGTGGGACCACATGTGGTAGTCCAGCGTCCCTCAGTTTGTCCACCAGCCTCTGGGGAATGATAGTTTTCAATGCTGAGCAATAGTCCAGAAAAAGCAGTCACATGTAGCTCCCCCTGCTGTTCTAGATGGGACAGTGCAGCATAGAGGGCTGTGGCTGCAGCATCCTCAGTGTATCTATTAGCCCTGGAGGCAAACTGGGTGGTAGAAACCTTTGAGGAGGATTGACGTGAGCCTTGACAAGATTTTCAAATCATTTCAATTCAATTCAGTTTATATTGCCACAAATTTACAACACATGTCTTATAGGTGTTTACAAAGACTTTGATTGTTACAGAGTCAAGTCCATACATTTCAACTGATCCTAGTTATCAAACACTGCAGTCAAATTCTAGTTGCACCAGTGGTGCCTGGTAGTCATAAAGGCTGGAAATGTGGGGTTTCTTGGGCAGAGAGCAAATGATGGAGGATCTTAGACAGGGCGGGACAGTGGACTGGGACAGAGAAAAGTTATAAATCCTGGTGAGGACTCCAGCCAACTGATCAGCGCAGTCCCCTCAACACCCATCTTAGAATACCTTCAGCTCCAGCAGCCTTCCTCAACTTGACAGCCTGCAGTGAGCGCCTCACATCATGTCCTCCACAGTGATGGTGAAGCTCCCGTGGGATGTAGGGTGTAGTGCAGCTGCCTGTGATCAGTTTCTCTGCCAGCGAGGCATCACCGTCACTACAACAGAGGTTGGTCTTGTAGTTGGTCAGCTGCTGGATCCTCTGCCACACCTGCTTGCTGTTGTTGCTCTCCGGGTGTTCCTCGATGCTCCTCCTTTAGTGCAACTTTGGCTTTCTGATGCCTCTTTTCAGGTTTGCTTGCGCTGTGCTGTAGAGACCCTTATTGCCTGACCTGAAGGTGTTGTTGATCCTGAGCGTTTGGATCTTAGGCTACGTTCCCACTGCAGGTCTTAATGCTCAAATCCGGTTTTTCCAGTAATCCGATTTTTTTCTGTGCTCATTCCCATTACATTGAACATGTTGCAGCTCCAAACTGACCCGCATGCACATGAGAACAATAATGCGTCATCAAGCGCAGCACAACAGTAAACAAGGAGAATAAAAGGAGTGAAACTCTCCATTTTAGGGAGATCTGACTGCCAATTCAGCACAACAAACTGTTTGGATCCAGAGACACAGACAGCAATGGTGGGGCAGGGCTGTTAGGTTTACAGAGACCAAGTTTATTCAGAACTTTTAATCATATATGTCGGCGCCTCTCCTCTCAACTCCACAGCCAGAAGACTTGATGCGATCCAGTGTGTGCAGCAGGGGCGGATCATCACATGCTCGGTAACCTCGAGAGCATTTTAAAGTCCTCTGTTTGAAGGGTTGTTTACGAATTTTACAATATAAACTATTCCCACATCCAGACAGTTCCTATGAGCCTTTCAATTAGGCTTGAATAAAATATATCACCGTTTATTAACGAGCTCTAACGTCTTGCTGTCTCTTCACTGTGCAGTTCTATTCTAGCCTCCCGTCTGTTTCGCTAACTGCTACCGTTTCCAGCTGGGCGCCACAAAGTTGTGATGAATGCGAAGGAAAGTGACGTCAAAGTCACATCTAATTCACCTTGGTCGTTCCCACTGGAGTCACATTCCAAAAGATCAGATCCGAGTCGGATTCAGGACCACATATGAATGTGGCTCAAATGTGACTTGAAAAAGTCGGATACGGGCCGATATGAGCGTTCACACTAGCTTTAAACAGCCTGACCTGGTCACTTGACCCCCAAAAAAATCTGATTTGGGCCACATTTGCCTGCAGTGTGAACGAGGCCTAGTGACACCAGCTGCCAGCAGGTGGCAGTAATCACCACAGAAAGTCTGACTTTCATTCTGAGTCTGGTTTTCTGTACATATTTACTAAAACATCTGATCAATAATTTCATGGATTTAACTGAAGAAACACAAACCAATAAATGACCTCAGAAAACACACTCCTGTGACCGCTGCTGTCGTCAGGGGGATGAATGACAATGCTAGTTGTCAGGACAACAGCTCTGAGACTGCTGATGACCACAAACATTCCCATGATCCTCCCTGTGTGTTACAGATGCTGTGGAGAGAGCACGCAGACAGAGCATGCCCAGTGGGGTCATCATGGACACGCCCACCACTAGAGTGACGGTGAGCACCCTCACACACGCACACAGGCTGTAGTTTCCATGGTAACAGAAGGTGAGCTGCTGTTTGCGTCAGGTCAGCTAATTGAGTCCCCCTACAGGTGAGAACCTGATCAGACTGATCAGTAATAACATGCTGGTTGATTAATAATCAAAACCAGCATCTGACCGGAACCAGCTCAGGTGGAACATCTGCTTCAGCTTGGCCCAGTTTCTGTCACCTGACGACATCAGTTCTTTGACTTGATTTTTGATCCAGAAACACTGTGTCTGTGTCGCTGAAACATCATTGATCAATGTTCACCTGCTCAGAGCTTACTCGCTGGTACCTGCTTTCCTCTTCTTCTTCTACTTCAGGGGTTTTTATCACGCAGGCTCAAACAGTCTCTACGGCGCACTCGCTCTCAACCCAAACTGTCGCATCACTGCAGCATCAAGACTAACCCGATGAACACTGCTGGCACCAGGTAAACTCACTGATACAGAAACAAGAGCTGATCACTACTTGGAGGTTGATAGGACAGAGCTGAAACCTGCAAAGATGAGCTTCTCTCTGAGCTGCCTCTAGTTGTTCACAAATCACAGCCTAAGTTTGGTAATATGCTGCAAATATGTGAGCTTTCAGAAATCATGCCAGCATTAAAGAACCAAAACAAGCGTTGATTGGAGCTCCGCAGGGTCACATTAAAGACACATGAAATAAGTGTCAGAAAAGTGCTTCAACACAATGGTAATGTGTGACACCTTTTCAGTTTAGTTTTATTTTCCAGCTGCTGAACGAACGACACTCATGTGCAACAATAGATTTGGTTTGGGTTTTATAAACTATAACTAATTAGAATTAATGATTAACAATTAATTACAAAACAATTAATAAAGTTAGAATATTACCTTTTTAGTGAGACTAAAAAAACAAAGCACCGCTGTTAACATTGATAAGTTTAGCTATTAATAATTCTAATTAACAATTAATTATCAATAAAATTACTAATAAAGTTACAATATAAAACTTTATCAGACTAACAAATCAGAGCCCTACCTGATCAGGAGTCATTAGCCAAACACCCTCAGTCTGTTGGTATTGTCCTGTTAATCCAAGCTTCATATGGCATGGCATTAATTCAATTCTATTCAAAAATACTTTATTAATCCCAAAGGAAAGTTATAGAACAATGGAGCTGTGGTGTTCTTTAACATCAAGCCCTGCACACAGACCATCTACCTCAGAACTCCGACCTGGAAAGTCCAAGTAGAGAACAAACAAAAACAACTTTCCAAAATACAAGACTTTTACATTATTATTATTATTATTTTATAACAAAAATAATTCAACTTCAAGTTAAAATCCTTTAATTAACAAACTCAGCATTCACTATACTAGTAAGTAAATAAGATAAGAACTATATTTATAAGAAAATTAATAACTAAGAAAGGGAACAAGGAAATAAACCAGGACCAATAAAATAATGCAGTGATATCATAGTTCAGTGTGAATAGGTCCATTTAAGAACCAAGGTTTGCCTCAGGGAATTTGAAGTGAGGCCAAATACTCATCATCTTCTGCTTATCTGGGACATATAGGAACATAGACCGAACAATAAATCGGCTTTCGGCTCAGCTCTCTGTTTAAACTAAACTAATTAAGAACAGTTTGTATGTTTTCAACAGCCAGTTAAAAATGCAAATCAGAAAGTCAAATAAAACATAAGTAAAATAATATTTTAAAGAAGGATTTGCTGAATTAGAAATCAATAACCTTCTGGACAATTGATTCTTACTGTTGTGTAATCAGCCCTCAGTGAATAGTTCTGAATGGAGTTATGAACTCTAAAGGTATTTATGGCCTCTCACAAGATGGCTAACAAACAAGGCAGGTGTAATGACATCACATCCAGGACTAGCGGTTAAGCTAACAAAGGAAAAATAGTACATTTGTCAAGACTGATGTGACCCCAGAATGCAGACGAGCAGGAAGCAGCGTAGTGGTGTAGAAAATAAAGATTTAATAAATGAAACTCACTTCAGTAGGTGGTGGCAGAAACAAGCATGAACAGAACAAACTGATATGTTTCTGCAAGGAATAAACAAAGACACAGTGTATATATGGAGCAGGGTGCAGGTTAAACAAGGAGGCTGATTGCATGATGCAGGTGGACCGAATGAAGCTGATTACTGGCTGACAAAGGCAGGGAGTGGAAACAAAACATGACTGGAACCAAACAGAAATTCAAGAACCTAATCAAACCTAAGAAACATAACTGTAACAGAACATAAACCTGAAATCACCATGAACTGAAAAAGAAAAGATAAAGTTTCTTTGAAAACAAGCCTAAACAACTACAGCACCACCTCTAAATTAGAAACAAAAACACAGAGATCAGGCGGGCGACTGGGAGGTCGTCCCGTGCAGGCACAGAGTTTAGGAGCAGTACAGAAACCATAACTCAAAGAACTGGGTGGCCAGCGATGTCGGTAAATACGAATACCTGGAGGCCGGCAGAGATGGTGCCTGGGGAACCCTTGGAGGCTGAAGCAGAGCTGGTGGCATGACCCCCGACAGCGAGACCAGGAACAGGATGAGGCAGTGGTTCGTCCTTGAACCCCTCGTTGCTGGATTCGGAGACTAGAACGAGGATAGGTTTCTCCTCTAACCCCTCAGGAACAGGGTCTGGCTGACCCTCGGGAGCAGGAGCTGAGGCAATACCCAGACCCTCAAGGGCGTAAGCAGGATCTGAGGCGTCGGCCTGACCCTCGATGACTGGAGCCGAGGTGTCCCTCTAACGACGCCCTCTGTGGTGTGTGGAGGAGGTTGAGGCAGACTCCTTGAGCACTGCTCTGAAGACGTGGCATGGGCTTAGCTGCAGCACCTCTCTTGAGGTCTGAGGTGGATGAAGGTGGGCGGCAGTATAACTGCCTTAATGCTGCCTCATAATTTTCCTCCATCTCCCTCACTTTCTCCTTTAACTCAGGAGAAGGATGTGAAAGAACACAGCATCCACAGTGAGTCTGGGAGACAGTGCTGTGGCAGATGAAGGCGTGGGAAATGCTGCTGCAGCTGCTGCAGCAGTGGACATTGAGGCCTCCTCCTCAATAGTTTGACGGCTGGAAGCCGCTCCACGCCTGTGTTTTCTGTGGCAGGAGGAAGACGTGGGCTTTGCTGCCGAATGTTGGAAAGGAGGATAGGAGCCGGATCTCAGGGGACAATTCTTTGATGACTTGACCACATGTTTACAGAGCGTTATCTTCAACCTGTATGCAGGAATGGGGTGGACCATCACGTGATCAGAGTGACCCAGAGCAGTGCGGACGGGGTGATAGGCACTGCTTACTGTGGTGTAGCAGTGATTCAAGGTTTTCCCCTCTCTGGTTGGACACTTTATAAACTGTATTTGGGGAATTCTTGCCTGAGGTTTCCTTTGCTAAAGTCACCAAGAACAATAACCAGAGAGTCCGGGTTTGTCTGCTCCACCCACAGTATCTGGTCAGCCAGCATGTGCTGTGCATTGTGCTCGTCGGCCTAGGGTAAAATGTAAACACCTACCATAGGGAATTCACAGGGGGAGTAAAACGGTTCACAGTTAATGATAGTCTTCAAGATTAGAAGAGTCCTGCTAAAACACTGTCACTTTGGTACAGCTGCTGTTGACGTAAAAGCAGATACCTCGGCCCTTTGGTTTGCTGGAGAGTTCAGTGGTGCGTTTGCTTCGAAAAGCTGGAAGCCTGCCAGCTGCAGCGCAGAATCACCAAGCCAAGTCTCCATGAAGCACAGAACAGAAGATGAATAAAAGTCTCTGATTTTCCCCACCTGTAGCTGAAGTTCGTCCAGTTTGTTGCACAGCGAGCACACACTGGAGAGAAATATTGCCGGTAGCGGTGTGTGGATTCCCTGTGGGCGAAGGCGCACAACTGACCCGGCTCTTTCCCCTTTTGCGGCGCTTCACTGCGCAACAGCTAGTTAGCCCTTCACCAAAATGTCCAATAACTCCATTAATGACGTGTGAAAAGTGAGAAATCGATCTGCTGGAGTTGTTCCCCTGATGTTCAAGAGCTCCTCTCTGGAGAAAGAGCTTTGGGAATCATAGCAGAACATGGGATTAAAACACAAAACAAAACAAAGCGCACCTAACACAAGGCAGCCACACACAGCGCCATTTTAGAATTTTGCCATGTTTCTTTGTCGAATGCACACACAACAGGCCACAATTAACTTTTTGGAATCCAAGGTTCTTCATAGAAGTAGTATAACTTGGCCAGCAAAGTCATACATCCACGTGTTTTCTCGCCTTTGCTGCTCTAGTGAAGAGGAAGCAATGATGCTTGGAGCAGAGTTCTGTAGATTTGCCGTCAGAGGGATTCCAGTTGAACCTGCTCCTTCCTAGGAGCTTTTCTTGAAACATAAAACATGAACAAGTACATGAACATGAACTCAAAGGTTGTTGAAATGGTCAGACAGGGCATGGTTGGGAGTGTTAACTGTTTCCGTATATTTGCACAAAATCAAATGGATGAAGACAGGAGTGGGTAGGTCTGTAGATGTTTTCAGCAAAGCCAATTGAGTCTAAAATGGTGTTTAAGGCTATATTTAGACTATCACTTTCAGTGTCAACATAAATGTTAAACTCTCCCACTATAATGACCTTCTCAGTATTTTACACTGAATCAGATGCGAAGTCTGAGAACTTGTCTAAAAATTGAGAATAGGGGCCTGGTGGACGGTACAAAATACTTGGCAGTTGGGATGAGGAAACCAAAGGGTTAGATATCTAAAACAGTTGTAGATATTAACTGGTCTGGAAATAACCAATAAATTGGACTGAAAGATGGTTGCTAACTCCTCCTCATTCTCATTATTTTTGTGTTATTTAAATTGATTTTCAGCCTTAAGAGAGCCTACGTGCCATTTAGTTTTTTGATTTTCAAAAAGCTGAAGTTTGCCAATGATATTTAGGATTTTTAACTTACTGTAGTCTCAGTAGACTAGCAGGAAGCAGTGTTGACAAGCTTTCCTCTGTCTCTTGTGGGAGAGAAGGATCTTTGGCAGTTTTTATTTAGCTTTAAGATCTTGGGAGGACTGGCCAGGTGCTTCCAGTCAGGCTGGTGACCACAGCTGATAAGGACCTGCAAAAAACAGACCTTGCCAAAAGAGGCTGTCACACACTTAATAGTGACAATATACTACCCATTGCTCCCAGGCTTTGGGCCACATAAGAAAAACCTCTGTTTTTGGTTTTGGGTTCAGTTTAGGACTAAGTTGTGCCTTAAGTTTGGGTGAGGTTTAGGGGTAGGCAACTGACTCCCTCTTCTGAAGGAGAAGGTCGGTGGCCGGTCCATCCCCTGGGGCACCCTAGACCCTTGGTTCCAGGCTCATGGCGGACGACGCTGGCATCTTCCGTAGTGAACCGTAGTCCATCCATCCTCATCCATGAGGTCACCCATAAAGGTGATTGTGTAATGTTAAAGCGGTTAAATTAGGGTCAGGATTGGTCCATAGAAATAAATGGAAGTCAATGCAAAGTCCTTGTAGAAAGACATAATATGTACAGTACAGACCAAAAGTTTGGACACACCTTCTCATTCAAAGAGTTGTCTTTATTTTCATGACTATGAATATTGTAGCTTCACACTGAAGGCATCAAAACTATGAATGAACACATGTGGAATTATATACTGAACAAAAAAGTGTGAAACAACTGAAAATATGTCTTATATTCTAGGTTCTTCAAAGTAGCCACCTTTTACTTTGATTACTGCTCCACACACTCTTGGCATTCTGTTGATGAGCTTCAAGAGGTCGTCACCTGAAATGGTTTTCACTTCACAGGTGTGTCGTGTCAGGTTTAATAAGTGTGATTTCAAGCCTTATAAATGGGGTTGGGACCATCAGTTGTGTTGTGCAGGAGGTGGATACAGTACACAGCTGATAGTCCTACTGAATAGACTGTTAGAATTTGTATTATGGAAAGAAAAAAGCAGCTAAGTAAAGAAAAACGAGTGGCCATCATTACTTTAAGAAATGAAGGTCAGTCAGTCCGAACAATTGGGAAAACTTTGAAAGTGTCCCCAAGTGCAGTCGCAAAAACCATCAAGCGCTACAAAGAAACTGGCTCACATGAGGACCGCCCCAGGAAAGGAAGACCAAGAGTCACCTCTGCTGTGGACGATAAGTTCATCCGAGTCACCAGCCTCAGAAATCGCAGGTTAACAGCAGCTCAGATTAGAGAACAGGTCAATGCCACACAGAGTTCTAGCAGCAGACACATCTCTAGAACAACTGTTAAGAGGAGACTGTGTGAATCAGGGCTTCATGGTAAAATAGCTGCTAGGAAACCACTGCTGAGGACAGGCAACAAGCAGAAGAGACTTGTTTGGGCTAAAGAACACAAGGAATGGACATTAGACCAGTGGAAATCTGTGCTTTGGTCTGATGAGTCCAAGTTTGAGATCTTTGGTTCCAACCATCGTGTCTTTGTGCGGCGCAGAAGAGGTGAACGGATGGACTCTACATGCCTGGTTCCCATCGTGAAGCATGGAGGAGGAGGTGTGATGGTGTGGGGGTGCTTTGCTGGTGACACTGTTGGGGATTTATTCAAAATTGAAGGCATACTGAACCAGCATGGCTACCACAGCATCTTGCAGCAGCATGCTATTCCATCCGGTTTGCGTTTAGTTGGACCATCATTTATTTTTCAACAGGACAATGACCCCAAACACACCTCCAGGCTGTGTAAGGGCTATTTGACCAAGAAGGAGAGTGATGGGGTGCTGCGCCAGATGACCTGGCCTCCACAGTCACCAGACCTGAACCCAATCGAGATGGTTTGGGGTGAGCTGGACCGCAGAGTGAAGGCAAAAGGGCCAACAAGTGCTAAGCATCTCTGGGAACTCCTTCAAGACTGTTGGAAAACCATTTCAGGTGACTACCTCTTGAAGCTCATCAACAGAATACCAAGAGTGTGTGGAGCAGTAATCAAAGCAAAAGGTGACTACTTTGAAGAACCTAGAATATAAGACATATTTTCAGTTGTTTCACACTTTTTTGTTCAGTATATAATTCCACATGATTTAATTCATAGTTTTGATGCCTTCAGTGTGAAGCTACAATATTCATAGTCATGAAAATAAAGACAACTCTTTGAATGAGAAGGTGTGTCCAAACTTATGGTCTGTAATGTAGGTGTGTATGTGCAATATAGTTTGAAGATTTTTTTTAAATTTGTGTTATGTGACTATAGTGGCCTTCAAAGAGTTAAAATACCCAAAATATAGTTAATATGATACATAAGTACATTTTAAAAGACCGACTCATTTAAAGTGGAAAAATATCCATGTAGGAGGGTTTTACTGGAGACTTTTAGAGGTTGATATTGAAATCTGACAATAAAAAAATAAGATGCATGAAAATCAACATTGCTGCCGATCATTGAGCCATCTCAAGGCCTAATAACATTAATAATACGATACTTCTTCAAATGTGTTTTATGAAAATGTTTGTTGAAAATTATTTTAGTAGGGTTTATTAGGGTTAAAATTAGATAAAGAATATAAATATAATATCTGAATAGTTTAGGCTGAAGCAATTTAAATGATAAATTATACATTTTTCATACATATTCTTATTAAATGTATTTTTGCTAGTTAATATACTTGCCACTAAAATGTTAAAACACCAAATAATATATTTAATATTTGATATGAATTTTTAAGGCTGAAGTGTAGAATGTTTGCCGTGGAAAGATCTGTGATTTTTCTGTAGGTGAGACATTGTCTCAACGAGGTAATGGGTGGGTAAGTGGGTCCAGAGCCTGCAGAAAGGTGTGGTAAACTACTGCGCACCTTCCTGCTCTGGACCCTGGGTTGGCACTTTTGGAAAACTTCCAGGAAAGAAGAGCTTCTCTGTCCAAATTGGGGTGGATCCCATCCCTCCGGATCAGACCAGGTTTTCCCTAGAATGTTAAAGTAGCCCACATGGTTTTCAGGACACCACCTAGACAGCCAGCGGTTGAGTGACAACTTGCTGCTAAACATGTTGTCGCTGGTCAGATCAGGCAGGGGACCAGAGGAAATTCATCCATCCAGTTGACTTGTTTTACTGGTTTCAGCAGTTTCTGGCTGGAGCTTTGTGTTTGGATCCAAACAGCTGAATAAGTGGAGAATATTGGATCAGCAGCATGAGGAGACCACATGTTCTCTGTTGTTACTTCATTAAGATCATACATGTTCTACCAGTAGAGAGGTGGAGAGGAGACGATGAGCAGAGAGAGGAGATGATGGGAGGAAGTAGGGCAGCTCCACTGCAGGGGAGGGGCGACTGCTTCCAGGGGGGGAGGGGGCGAGTCACATAGAGGCAGACAGACAGACAGAGAGAGAGAGCAGTGATATTGTGAAGCTTCATCAGCAGACAGACAGATAGACAGATCTTCAGCATCGAGACTGAAAGGATCAGCAGCTCCTCCATCTTCCTCCTCCTCCTCCTCCTCCTCCTCCTCCTCCTGCTGCTGCTGCTGAAGGAGGACATGGCTGCTTAACCTCCCTTCCTTCTCCTCCTCCTCTTCAAGATGCTCGGTGAGTCTCATTAACTGTCTTTGTCCTCTGAGCAGCTGAAGCTGCTGCAGTCTGTGTGTGTCAGATGCTGTGTCTTCAGGGGCATCTCGCCCGGATCTTCATGTCCATGCATCCTCTGCGTGTGTCTCATGTTTAGCTAAACATGCTAACAGTGTGTGTTAGCCCCATGCTAAAGGAGCAGCATGAAACACACACACACACAGTCTGTAAGCAGCCAACATCAAGCAGCTTGTTCAGATAACGAGCTCACAGGATGACACCTGATCTTCTGTCTGTTCTGCCTCCACTGATCTGGACTGGCTTTCAGTTAACAGCCAGAACCATTGGGTCCACTCGGGTGTCGGCCCATCCTTTCTGTGTGTTTATCTTCCGTGCGATGCTGGTAATAAGACAGAGCTGTTGCTAGGCGACACAACACACCTGTAACCTGTAACAACAAGGTGTGTGTGACGTCAGCATCCTCCTGTGAGCTGAAGCCCAGCAGAATCTCAGCCGAGGATGGTTCTGCTCTTACACAGAACATGTCAGTTATCCTCTGTGGACTCTTCTGGGCTGTCCCTTAGGTGTTCCTTCTGAATCTGATTCTGGTTCCAGACTTGTTTTTTTAGCTGCTGCCACACAGATAAATGGCAATAAATGTGATTCATTTTAAAGTTTCCGGATCGCGCTGAAAGCCCCAAAGATGGGTGGGACAAAATTGTTCTTGACCATCAAGATCCAGTAGAACCATACCAATTTGACATCCAGAACTCCCTAACTGACATAGAGAGGGAGATGTTCGAACATCCAGAATTTATAGCAGCCAAAAAACGCACAGATACACATTCCATCTTATGTAGTTTTACTGAAAACACTCCAGAACCTTTCTGCATCATTAATCAGAGAAAAACACAAGCATTCTATGCTGCCCAGAGTTAGACCAGCTCAGAGCCAGTCCAACTCAGAGTTAGACCAGCTCAGAGTTAGACCAGCTCAGAGTTAGACCAGCTCAGAGCCAGTCCAGCTCAGAGTTAGTCCAGCTCAGAGCCAGTCCAACTCAGAGTTAGACCAGCTCAGAGTTAGACCAGCTCAGAGTTAGTCCAGCTCAGAGCCAGTCCAGCTCAGAGCCAGTCCAGCTCAGAGTTAGACCAGCTCAGAGTTAGTCCAGCTCAGAGTTAATCCAGCTCAGAGTTAGTCCAGCTCAGTTAGACCAGCTCAGAGCCAGTCCAGCTCAGAGTTAGTCCAGCTCAGAGTTAGTCCAGCTCAGTTAGACCAGCTCAGAGCCAGTCCAGTCCAACTCAGAGTTAGACCAGCTCAGAGTTAGACCAGCTCAGAGCCAGTCCAGCTCAGAGTTAGACCAGCTCAGAGCCAGTCCAGCTCAGAGTTAGTCCAGCTCAGAGCCAGTCCAGCTCAGAGTTAGACCAGCTCAGAGTTAGTCCAGCTCAGAGTTAATCCAGCTCAGAGTTAGTCCAGCTCAGTTAGACCAGCTCAGAGCCAGTCCAGCTCAGAGTTAGACCAGCTCAGAGTTAGACCAGCTCAGAGTTAGACCAGCTCAGAGCCAGTCCAGCTCAGAGTTAGTCCAGCTCAGAGCCAGTCCAACTCAGAGTTAGACCAGCTCAGAGTTAGACCAGCTCAGAGTTAGTCCAGCTCAGAGCCAGTCCAGCTCAGAGCCAGTCCAGCTCAGAGTTAGACCAGCTCAGAGTTAGTCCAGCTCAGAGTTAATCCAGCTCAGAGTTAGTCCAGCTCAGTTAGACCAGCTCAGAGCCAGTCCAGCTCAGAGTTAGTCCAGCTCAGAGTTAGTCCAGCTCAGAGTTAGTCCAGCTCAGAGTTAGTCCAGCTCAGAGTTAGTCCAGCTCAGTTAGACCAGCTCAGAGCCAGTCCAACTCAGAGTTAGACCAGCTCAGAGTTAGACCAGCTCAGAGTTAGACCAGCTCAGAGCCAGTCCAGCTCAGAGTTAGTCCAGCTCAGAGCCAGTCCAACTCAGAGTTAGACCAGCTCAGAGTTAGACCAGCTCAGAGTTAGTCCAGCTCAGAGCCAGTCCAGCTCAGAGCCAGTCCAGCTCAGAGTTAGACCAGCTCAGAGTTAGTCCAGCTCAGAGTTAATCCAGCTCAGAGTTAGTCCAGCTCAGTTAGACCAGCTCAGAGCCAGTCCAGCTCAGAGTTAGTCCAGCTCAGAGTTAGTCCAGCTCAGAGTTAGTCCAGCTCAGAGTTAGTCCAGCTCAGAGTTAGTCCAGCTCAGTTAGACCAGCTCAGAGCCAGTCCAGTCCAACTCAGAGTTAGACCAGCTCAGAGTTAGACCAGCTCAGAGCCAGTCCAGCTCAGAGTTAGACCAGCTCAGAGCCAGTCCAGCTCAGAGTTAGTCCAGCTCAGAGCCAGTCCAGCTCAGAGTTAGACCAGCTCAGAGTTAGTCCAGCTCAGAGTTAATCCAGCTCAGAGTTAGTCCAGCTCAGTTAGACCAGCTCAGAGCCAGTCCAGCTCAGAGTTAGACCAGCTCAGAGTTAGTCCAGCTCAGAGCCAGTCCAGCTCAGAGCCAGTCCAGCTCAGAGTTAGTCCAGCTCAGAGTTAATCCAGCTCAGAGCCAGTCCAGCTCAGAGTTAGTCCAGCTCAGAGTTAGACCAGCTCAGAGTTAGTCCAGCTCAGAGTTAGACCAGCTCAGAGCCAGTCCAGCTCAGAGTTAGTCCAGCTCAGAGTTAGTCCAGCTCAGAGCCAGTCCAGCTCAGAGTTAGTCCAGCTCAGAGCCAGTCCAGCTCAGAGTTAGTCCAGCTCAGAGTTAGACCAGCTCAGAGCAAGTCCAGCTCAGAGTTAGTCCAGCTCAGAGTTAGTCCAGCTCAGAGCCAGTCCAGCTCAGAGTTAGTCCAGCTCAGAGCCAGTCCAGCTCAGAATTAGTCCAGCTCAGAGTTAGTCCAGCTCAGAATTAGTCCAGCTCAGAGCCAGTCCAGCTCAGAATTAGTCCAGCTCAGAATTAGTCCAGCTCAGAGTTAGTCCAGCTCAGAGCCAGTCCAGCTCAGAGTTAGTCCAGCTCAGAGTTAGTCCAGCTCAGAGTTAGACCAGCTCAGAGTTAGTCCAGCTCAGTTAGACCAGCTCAGAGCCAGTCCAGCTCAGAGTTAGTCCAGCTCAGAGTTAGTCCAGCTCAGAGCCAGTCCAGCTCAGAGTTAGTCCAGCTCAGAGCCAGTCCAGCTCAGAGTTAGTCCAGCTCAGAGTTAGACCAGCTCAGAGCAAGTCCAGCTCAGAGTTAGTCCAGCTCAGAGTTAGTCCAGCTCAGAGCCAGTCCAGCTCAGAGTTAGTCCAGCTCAGAGCCAGTCCAGCTCAGAATTAGTCCAGCTCAGAGTTAGTCCAGCTCAGAATTAGTCCAGCTCAGAGCCAGTCCAGCTCAGAATTAGTCCAGCTCAGAATTAGTCCAGCTCAGAGTTAGTCCAGCTCAGAGCCAGTCCAGCTCAGAGTTAGTCCAGCTCAGAGTTAGTCCAGCTCAATTAGACCAGCTCAGAGTTAGTCTAGCTCAGAGTTAGTCCAGCTCAGAGTTAGACCAGCTCAGAGTTAGTCCAGCTCAGAGTTAATCCAGCTCAGAGTTAGTCCAGCTCAGTTAGACCAGCTCAGAGCCAGTCCAGCTCAGAGTTAGACCAGCTCAGAGTTAGTCCAGCTCAGAGCCAGTCCAGCTCAGAGCCAGTCCAGCTCAGAGTTAGTCCAGCTCAGAGTTAATCCAGCTCAGAGCCAGTCCAGCTCAGAGTTAGTCCAGCTCAGAGTTAGACCAGCTCAGAGTTAGTCCAGCTCAGAGTTAGACCAGCTCAGAGCCAGTCCAGCTCAGAGTTAGTCCAGCTCAGAGTTAGTCCAGCTCAGAGCCAGTCCAGCTCAGAGTTAGTCCAGCTCAGAGCCAGTCCAGCTCAGAGTTAGTCCAGCTCAGAGTTAGACCAGCTCAGAGCAAGTCCAGCTCAGAGTTAGTCCAGCTCAGAGTTAGTCCAGCTCAGAGCCAGTCCAGCTCAGAGTTAGTCCAGCTCAGAGCCAGTCCAGCTCAGAATTAGTCCAGCTCAGAGTTAGTCCAGCTCAGAATTAGTCCAGCTCAGAGCCAGTCCAGCTCAGAATTAGTCCAGCTCAGAATTAGTCCAGCTCAGAGTTAGTCCAGCTCAGAGCCAGTCCAGCTCAGAGTTAGTCCAGCTCAGAGTTAGTCCAGCTCAGAGTTAGACCAGCTCAGAGCCAGTCCAGCTCAGAGTTAGTCCAGCTCAGAGCCAGTCCAGCTCAGAGTTAGTCCAGCTCAGAGTTAGACCAGCTCAGAGTTAGTCCAGCTCAGAGCCAGTCCAGCTCAGAGTTAGTCCAGCTCAGAGTTAGACCAGCTCAATTAGACCAGCTCAGAGTTAGTCTAGCTCAGAGTTAGTCCAGCTCAGAGTTAGACCAGCTCAGAGTTAGTCCAGCTCAGAGCCAGTCCAGCTCAGAGTTAGTCCAGCTCAGAGTTCGTCCAGCTCAGAGTTAGTCCAGCTCAGAATTAGTCCAGCTCAGAGTTAGTCCAGCTCAGAATTAGTCCAGCTCAGAGTTAGTCCAGCTCAGAGTTAGTCCAGCTCAGTTAGACCAGCTCAGAGCCAGTCCAGCTCAGAGTTAGACCAGCTCAGAGTTAGTCCAGCTCAGAGTTAGTCCAGCTCAGAGTTAGTCCAGCTCAGTTAGACCAGCTCAGAGCCAGTCCAGCTCAGAGCCAGTCCAGCTCAGAGCCAGTCCAGCTCAGAGTTAGTACAAATCAGAGTTAGTCCAGCTCAGAGTTAGTCCAGCTCAGTTAGACCAGCTCAGAATTAGTCCAGCTCAGAGTTAGTCCAGCTCAGAATTAGTCCAGCTCAGAGTTAGTCCAGCTCAGAGTTAGTCCAGCTCAGAGTTAGTCCAGCTCAGAGTTAGTCCAGCTCAGTTAGACCAGCTCAGAGCCAGTCCAGCTCAGAGTTAGTCCAGCTCAGAGTTAGACCAGCTCAGAGTTAGTCCAGCTCAGAGTTAGTCCAGCTCAGAGTTAGTCCAGCTCAGAGTTAGACCAGCTCAGAGTTAGTCCAGCTCAGAGTTAGTTCAGCTCAGAGTTAGACCAGCTCAGAGTTAGTCCAGCTCAGTTAGACCAGCTCAGAGCCAGTCCAGCTCAGAGTTAGTCCAGCTCAGAGTTAGACCAGCTCAGAGTTAGTCCAGCTCAGAGTTAGTCCAGCTCAGAGTTAGTCCAGCTCAGAGTTAGTCCAGCTCAGACTTAGTCCAGCTCAGAGTTAGTCCAGCTCAGAGTTAGACCAGCTCAGAGTTAGTCCAGCTCAGAGTTAGTCCAGCTCAGAGCCGGTCTAGCTCAGAGCCAGTCCAGCTCAGAGTTAGTCCAGCTCAGAGTTAGTCCAGCTCAGAGTTAGACCAGCTCAGAGCCAGTCCAGCTCAGAGTTAGTCCAGCTCAGAGCCAGTCCAGCTCAGAGCCAGTCCAGCTCAGAGTTAGTCCAGCTCAGAGTTAGTCCAGCTCAGAATTAGTCCAGCTCAGAGTTAGTCCAGCTCAGAGCCAGTCCAGCTCAGAGCCAGTCCAGCTCAGTTAGTCCAGCTCAAAGTTAGTCCAGCTCAGAGTTAGTCCAGCTCAGAATTAGTCCAGCTCAGAGTTAGTCCAGCTCAGAGTTAGTCCAGCTCAGAGCCAGTCCAGCTCAGAGTTAGTCCAGCTCAGAGTTAGACCAGCTCAGAGCCAGTCCAGCTCAGAGTTAGTCCAGCTCAGAGTTAGTCCAGCTCAGAGCCAGTCCAGCTCAAAGTTAGTCCAGCTCAGAGCCAGTCCAGCTCAGAATTAGTCCAGCTCAGAGTTAGTCCAGCTCAGAATTAGTCCAGCTCAGAGCCAGTCCAGCTCAGAATTAGTCCAGCTCAGAATTAGTCCAGCTCAGAGTTAGTCCAGCTCAGAGCCAGTCCAGCTCAGAGTTAGTCCAGCTCAGAGTTAGTCCAGCTCAGAGTTAGTCCAGCTCAGTTAGACCAGCTCAGAGCCAGTCCAGCTCAGAGTTAGTCCAGCTCAGAGTTAGTCCAGCTCAGAGCCGGTCCAGCTCAGAGCCAGTCCAGCTCAGAGTTAGTCCAGCTCAGAGTTAGTCCAGCTCAGACTTAGTCCAGCTCAGAGTTAGTCCAGCTCAGAGTTAGACCAGCTCAGAGTTAGTCCAGCTCAGAGTTAGTCCAGCTCAGAGCCGGTCCAGCTCAGAGCCAGTCCAGCTCAGAGTTAGTCCAGCTCAGAGTTAGTCCAGCTCAGAGTTAGTCCAGCTCAGAGTTAGTCCAGCTCAGAATTAGTCCAGCTCAGAGTTAGTCCAGCTCACAGCCAGTCCAGCTCAGAGCCAGTCCAGCTCAGAGTTAGTCCAGCTCAAAGTTAGTCCAGCTCAGAGTTAGTCCAGCTCAGAATTAGTCCAGCTCAGAGTTAGTCCAGCTCAGAGTTAGTCCAGCTCAGAGTTAGTCCAGCTCAGAATTAGTCCAGCTCAGAGTTAGTCCAGCTCAGAGTTAATCCAGCTCAGAATTAGTCCAGCTCAGAGCCTGTCCAGCTCAGAGCCAGTCCAGCTCAGAGTTAGTCCAGCTCAGAGTTAGTCCAGCTCAGAGTTAGTCCAGCTCAGAGTTAGTCCAGCTCAGTTAGACCAGCTCAGAGCCAGTCCAGCTCAGAGTTAGTCCAGCTCAGAGTTAGTCCAGCTCAGAGTTAGTCCAGCTCAGAGTTAGTCCATTTCAGAATTAGTCCAGCTCAGAGTTAGTCCAGCTCAGAGCCAGTCCAGCTCAGAGTTAGTCCAGCTCAGAGTTAGTCCAGCTCAGAGTTAGTCCAGCTCAGAGTTAGTCCAGCTCAGAGTTAGTCCAGCTCAGTTAGACCAGCTCAGAGCCAGTCCAGCTCAGAGTTAGTCCAGCTCAGAGTTAGTCCAGCTCAGAGTTAGTCCAGCTCAGTTAGACCAGCTCAGAGCCAGTCCAGCTCAGAGTTAGACCAGCTCAGAGTTAGTCCAGCTCAGAGTTAGTCCAGCTCAGAGTTAGTCCAGCTCAGAGTTAGTCCATTTCAGAATTAGTCCAGCTCAGAGTTAGTCCAGTTCAGAGCCAGTCCAGCTCAGAGTTAGTCCAGCTCAGAGTTAGTCCAGCTCAGAGTTAGTCCAGCTCAGAGTTAGTCCAGCTCAGTTAGACCAGCTCAGAGCCAGTCCAGCTCAGAGTTAGTCCAGCTCAGAGTTAGACCAGCTCAGAGTTAGTCCAGCTCAGAGTTAGTCCAGCTCAGAGTTAGACCGGCTCAGAGTTAGTCCAGCTCAGAGTTAGTCCAGCTCAGAGTTAGTCCATTTCAGAATTAGTCCAGCTCAGAGTTAGTCCAGCTCAGAGCCAGTCCAGCTCAGAGTTAGTCCAGCTCAGAGTTAGTCCAGCTCAGAGTTAGTCCAGCTCAGAGTTAGTCCAGCTCAGAGTTAGTCCAGCTCAGTTAGACCAGCTCAGAGCCAGTCCAGCTCAGAGTTAGTCCAGCTCAGAGTTAGTCCAGCTCAGAGTTAGTCCAGCTCAGAGTTAGTCCAGCTCAGTTAGACCAGCTCAGAGCCAGTCCAGCTCAGAGTTAGTCCAGCTCAGAGTTAGACCAGCTCAGAGTTAGTCCAGCTCAGAGTTAGTCCAGCTCAGAGTTAGACCAGCTCAGAGTTAGTCCAGCTCAGAGTTAGTCCAGCTCAGAGTTAGACCAGCTCAGAGTTAGTCCAGCTCAGAGCCAGTCCAGCTCAGAGTTAGTCCAGCTCAGAGTTAGACCAGCTCAGAGTTAGTCCAGCTCAGAGTTAGTCCAGCTCAGAGCCGGTCCAGCTCAGAGCCAGTCCAGCTCAGAGTTAGTCCAGCTCAGAGTTAGTCCAGCTCAGAGTTAGTCCAGCTCAGAGTTAGTCCAGCTCAGAGTTAGTCCAGCTCAGAATTAGTCCAGCTCAGAGTTAGTCCAGCTCAGAGCCAGTCCAGCTCAGAGTTAGTCCAGCTCAGAGTTAGTCCAGCTCAGAGTTAGTCCAGCTCAGAGTTAGTCCAGCTCAGTTAGACCAGCTCAGAGCCAGTCCAGCTCAGAGTTAGACCAGCTCAGAGTTAGTCCAGCTCAGAGTTAGTCCAGCTCAGAGTTAGTCCAGCTCAGTTAGACCAGCTCAGAGTCAGTCCAGCTCAGAGCCAGTCCAGCTCAGAGTTAGTCCAGCTCAGAGTTAGTCCAGCTCAGAGTTAGTCCAGCTCAGAGTTAGACCAGCTCAGAGTTAGTCCAGCTCAGAGCCAGTCCAGCTCAGAGTTAGTCCAGCTCAGAGTTAGTCCAGCTCAGAGTTAGACCAGCTCAGAGTTAGTCCAGCTCAGAGCCGGTCCAGCTCAGAGCCAGTCCAGCTCAGAGTTAGTCCAGCTCAGAGTTAGTCCAGCTCAGAGTTAGTCCAGCTCAGAGTTAGTCCAGCTCAGAATTAGTCCAGCTCAGAGTTAGTCCAGCTCAGAGCCAGTCCAGCTCAGAGTTAGTCCAGCTCAGAGTTAGTCCAGCTCAGAGTTAGTCCAGCTCAGAGTTAGTCCAGCTCAGAGTTAGTCCAGCTCAATTAGACCAGCTCAGAGCCAGTCCAGCTCAGAGTTAGACCAGCTCAGAGTTAGTCCAGCTCAGAGTTAGTCCAGCTCAGAGTTAGTCCAGCTCAGAGTTAGTCCAGCTCAGAGTTAGTCCAGCTCAGTTAGTCCAGCTCAGAGTTAGTCCAGCTCAGTTAGTCCAGCTCAGAGTTAGTCCAGCTCAGAGTTAGTCCAGCTCAGAGTTAGTCCAGCTCAGAGCCAGTCCAGCTCAGAGTTAGTCCAGCTCAGAGTTAGTCCAGCTTGTTGTTCTAACATCACTTACTGTATGCAATGTAAGCCTTTAAAGTAACTTCCAGCAGTTAAACTTGTTCTGGTCCTATAATCCAAAGCTTTTCTGCATCACTGATTAGTTTTAGTGTCGGAGAACATATTCAGAACCTTTCCTTTAATCTTCAGTATTAACTAACTATACCTTCTTTGTTCTGATTTAAATCAGTTCAGGGAAACCCGGCTGCTGGTTCTTCAGGGAAACAATGATACAGTAAACATCTGCAGCTCACTGATCAGTCAGCAGAATACTGATCCCAATCACTAAAATAAGGCAACTAACATACTAACATAACTGAGACAGTAGAACCCTGAGATCAGTGTCACACCAAACCAAACACAGTAAACAGTCAATGTTCTTGGAGTACTGAAGGGACCCTGGACAGCTCACCAGTGTGAGCTGTCCAGGGTCCGCGTTGCTGGAGCAGGGCACCAGCACAAAACCCCCAGCAGGAGGCAACAGAGCAGATACCTGTCCTCTAACAAGCTGTGTGAATTTCAGGTGTGTGATGCGGCGGCTGCGTTGTGGTAGCCAGGAGTCGTTGCTAAGCACCGGCTGCGTGTCATCTCTGGAGCTCAGAATGGACCAATCAGTGATCATCAAACCCGTTCACTCGTCCCTGCTGGGACAGGACTACTGCTTCGAGGTGATGCCCACCACTAGTATTGTAGTACTGTACTACTATAGTACTTCCATAGTACTCACATAGAGCACTAGTGTACATACAGTACTACTGTAGTACTGCCGTAGTACTTAAACAGAGCACTAGTAAAAAATCTGTGTAGGACTAGAAAACCTTTTTATCCAATTTGAATAAATAACTGAATGTGACCGTTGGATAATTAGTATTAATTGGAATGTATGAACCTGACTGTTGTGAAGAACCTTGAGACGACATGTGTTGTGAATTAGCGCTATAAAATTAAACTGAACTGAATTGAATTGAAATTACCCATACAGTGCTACTGTGGTTCTGCTGTATTACCCTGATGATCCCGCCTCTATCTCCTAGGTAACAACCTCTACTGGCACCAAGTGCTTCTCGTGCCGTTCAGCGGCAGAACGAGACAAATGGATGGAGAACCTGCGGCGAGCCGTCCACCCCAACAAGGACAACAGTCGGCGGGTGGAGAACGTCCTGACGGTGTGGGTGATTGAGGCCAAAGACCTGCCCGCTAAGAAACGGTAAGATTCTGGTCCCGCTTCTGGTCCTGACAGTAACTCCCAGACGGTTCTACAGCAGGCTGTCTTACTGCAGGTACTTCTGTGAGCTGTGCCTGGATGACAGTCTGTATGCTCGGACCTCCTGCAAGCTGAAGACAGACAACATCTTCTGGGGTGAGCGCTTTGACTTCAGCAGCCTGCCGTCCGTCTCCTCCATCACGCTGCACCTGTACAAGGACACGGACCGAAAAAGGAAAAAGGACAAGAGCAGCTACGTCGGCCTCGTCAACATCCCTGCAGCCACGGTGACGGGCAGGCAGCTGGTGGAGAAGTGGTACTCAGTGAGCACGCCCAGTACGCTCAGAGGTACGTAGACCGCAGCTCATCCCAGAACTGGTTCTGGACAGGGTCCTGGTCTGGTCTGTAGGTCTACATCTTGTAAACCTCTGGAATCAGCTCTCTGGTGTTCACCCAGCTGTCTGCGTGTGAAGAAAAACCAAATTAAAGACCCTGGAGACTGTTCTTATTCATTTTTCAAGAAGGAACACCTGAACAGGTGTGAATCTATTCAGTTTATTTATAAAGCGCCAGTTCACAACACATGTCGTCTCAAGGTTCTTCATAAAGTCAGGTTCATACATCCCTATTAATCGTAACCATTGAACAGTTCAGTCAGATTCAGTTATTTATTCAAACTGGATAAAAAGTTTTTCTATCTGTACATAACATCTAGTTAAATAAATCCTGAAGTGATTGAATCAACCAGGATGTTCACCTGTTATTTACCTGGAACAGCTGGATGATCCTCAGGGCTGCTGTTTCCAGATGTTTTATAGTGTAGTACAATAACCTGCCTTCTCCTGCCTGATCCCAGCAAAGTCGTCAGTTCCTACGGTCCGGATCAAGGCTCGGTATCAGAGTATCATCATCCTGCCGATGGAGCAGTACAAAGAGTTTGCTGAATACATCAGCGCCAACTACCTGCTGCTCTGCTCCACCCTGGAAGCCTCTATCAGTCTGAGGGCCAAGGAGGAGCTGGCTGCTGCACTAGTGCACATCCTGCACAGCACGGGCAAGGCCAAGGTAGCTCCGCCCACTCTTTATAACCACACCTACCTCCTCCTCGCATCCCATCTGTCTCCACCTACTTTGACCTTTTGTGCTTTCCTTCAGGACTTCTTGACAGACCTGATGATGTCTGAGGTGGACCGTTGCCGTGACAATGATCAGCTGATCTTTAGAGAGAACACTCTGGCCACGAAGAGTATCGAGGAATACCTGAAGCTGATTGGACAGAAGTACTTGCAGGACGCCCTAGGTACCAACACCCAGTGTGAGCTGTTTAATTCTTTCAGATGTTCAGGTGAGGTCATCTAAATGCTGTGTTTCTGCATCCAGGTGAGTTCATCAAAGCTCTATATGAGTCCGATGAGAACTGTGAGGTCGACCCATCTCGCTGTGCGGCCTGTGACCTCGCTGAGCATCAGGCCAACCTAAGGATGTGCTGCGAACTGGCCTTCTGCAAGATCCTTGACTCATACAGGTGAGAATAGGTGCATACAGGTGAGCGAAGCTCCACATACAATTTGTATCTGTGTTGACTTAAGTGATTGACTTGCTCTGCCCACTCAGGGTCTTCCCACGGGAGCTGAAGGAGGTGTTTGCGTCATGGCGTCAGGAGTGCAGTAATCGGGGGCGACCAGATATCAGCGAGCGCCTCATCAGCGCCTCGTTGTTTCTACGCTTCCTGTGCCCAGCTGTGATGTCACCCTCACTGTTTGATCTCACACAGGAGTACCCCGACGAACGCACTGCAAGAACCCTAACCCTGATCGCCAAAGTCATCCAGAATCTTGCCAACTTCAGCAAGTACGTTAGGCTTTTAATGTGTAGGACCCTGGAGGCTTTTAATTTGAAGGGTCTTGAGCAGCACTCTGGTTCCTTTTAATTCTTCTGTACCGCTTTTAGCAATCAGTCCAGCAACAGGCATTTGAAACACGAGCACTACCAGATCATATTCTTTAAAAAGAGATGTTTATTAAAAAACAAAATTAACATGGAAAAAAACTGTGTTGCTTCCAGCATATCTGATTCTTCAATTATCATATTCACGTACAAAAAAAACTACATGAGGCGTTACAGTGTGCAGGAAGCTCAAAATACAAATATGCACATTAGAAATTCACATTTCTATATTCTATGCTTTTAACATAAGTGTTTCAAAATGTAAATTAAATTACAATTTTAACAACAGAAATGTATGTTTTCCCAATTTTTTAACCCATTTAATTATTCCAGTGAATCAGCCATTAATTGGCTCTTACAGGTCTCAATGCTTTTAATATTAACGAGCCTGGCTGAGGGCTGCTTTCAGGTGCAGTTCTTAGCACTGTTGTCTGCAGTAAGAAAGTCCTGGGTTGAAAACTTTGGGCGGAGCCTTTTTGGGTGGAGTTTTCATGTTATCTCCTTGGAGGGTGGGATCTCTCTGGGTACTCCAGCTGCTCCCACAGCCCAATAAACTGTCAGGTTCGGTGGTGCATGCATGGTTGTGCGTCTGTGTTGATGTGTCTGGACGGGCAACATGTCCAGGGTGTCGTCTGCCTCTCACTCACTGGAAGCAGGCAGCACCTCCTGGTGAGCCTGCGAAGATTAACCAGGTGTAGAAAATCAGATAGATGAAACTGAATTTATTTTATTGTTTAATGTGCACGTGTCTTTTATTGGTTTATATTGTTTGTTTTTATTATTGTGTTTAATTCTGGGACAGAAGTTTCATTCAGTCAAGGATTGAGGACCATGGACGCTTTTATTGTGAAAGTGCCTGTATATGTTGTCCTATTTACACCTGGTACCTGTCCACGTGACCAGTCTCGCCTGTTGCTGCAGGTTTGGCACGAAGGAGGAGTACATGCTGTTCATGAATGACTTTGTGGAGCGTCAGTGGAGCAGCATGCAGCGTTTCCTGCAGGAGATCTCAAACCCTGACGGGCTGAACCACACCGCTGGCTTTGACGGCTACATTGACCTCGGCAGAGAGCTGAGCAGCTTACACACTCTGCTGACCGAGCTCGACCAGGTAACACACCTGAGTATCCATGTAAGAGACAGACAGATCATGCAGGTAGTGGAGGGACTAGAGAAATGAGGGAACACAATGTAACTAATCATCTGGCAGCAGGTAACAGACCTGATTGATAGGTAACTCTTCTTCCCATTTGCTCTCTTTGGTTTCCTCACCCACCCACTGACTCCACCTGTCTGTCTGCAGTCGTGTCTGTCGAAGCTCGCCCCACTTCCTCGGATCCTCAGAGACGTGTCGGCAGCCCTTGTCCACCCTGGAGGCATGGTTGGAGCTGGAGGGTTGTCCGTTTCATCTCCAGAGCCTCAGCGGGTGGTGTCTCCACCCCCTCTGTCCCCACCCCCTCTGTCACCACCCCTGTCTCCTCCTCTGGCAGCCTGTAATCCCTCTGTTGGCCTGCAGGGCGGCGTGGGATTAGACGGAGGGTTAGTGAGGTCACTCACACACTGAACACCAAATGAAAACAGTTTGTAGCGAGCATCACGTTGGGGTTCAGCTTTAAGCTCTAGTTCTAGACTAAATAACATTTCAAACCAAGATTTATTCACATTTTTTTCTCAGAGATGAAAATATACAGAATTGTTCTAGCCTGGAGTCAAATATTTGGGCATAAATTTCAGTCATGACCGATGATCCAGTTTTAGCACAGCATACAATGAGTAATACAGAATTAGCTAAAAATCCTAAAACACATTTGACATGCAGTGAAAACACATCATCAGACTCTGATTGCTCTATTAGTTCCTATAGGTGCATTTTAGTAGGACAGAGTCCTCCTTAGTGTCACTCTTTAAAGCGTCAGGGTTGACGGAAAGTCAGAGCAGCTCAGTTCTGTTAACAACACGACATCTTATCCAGATTCATTTTTATAGAAGTAAAATAGTCTCATTAGAATCAGACATTTTTTAGACATTGAATTTATAACGCTGAATCTTTATCCTGTGCAATCATGTTTGTGATTTTTTAATTTGTACTTAAAAAGGGGAATATTTGGACATATGCGACTTGAAGAGTGATGCTGCGGGTCCTGTTTAAGCTAGCTTTTATAACACAAGTCTGCTTCGATGTTTCTGACGTTTCTGATCTGCGCCTCACTAAATGACACAGTATAGTAACTGTACGTAAAAATATTTATCTGAGGGCTGGTGGTGCAGGGGATAATAAGCATGCGACCAGGAGCAGAGGCTATAGTCCTCGGTGTGGCTGTGCCGAATGTCTCCCCCTCTCTTTGCCCCTCTTCCCTGTCTACCTACTATCGAAAAATGAGAAATGAAGGCCTCCAGTGCCAAAAAAAAATGATCTGGACAATGATCTTATTGTTCCACTAAAGTAACTCCACTACATGTAGCATCCGTCCAGAACCTGCCGCTCAGTAAAATGCCTCCACTACAGCCAGACCATTTGTTCTCTGATTGGATGGTTACAGTTGGGATTGACATGACATTGACCAATGGGCTGAGAGGAAGAAAGTTCTGGTCAGAATCCGTACTTAAAGCTGAAACTCACACCTTAGTTGGGGAAGCTCAGAGTTTTACTCGTAGTTTTTAGCTTTGTATCTGTAAACAGAGCTTCACAAAGAAAATCTGCAACTTGTGTGATTATTTTTGACAAGAACAAATCTGTTTTACACACATTCCTATCTACACCTGCACAAAGATGAAATTCCCAGCGTTGTTTTTCCAAAACCAAATTCACAATCTGGTTTGTAAGTACAAAATATTTATGACTGGAGTTTTTTCCCCATACAAATACTTTCCTAAAACAAGCCTGTTCCAAATGAAGACTTAAATTCAACCTGGACATAGATTATCTTGACCACATCATTGATGTTGAAAACCAACTCAGAGACAGGAGGGAACCATCCTGAGGTGGTCTGAAGCACTGATCAACCATTTCCATGAGGTCATTCAGCTGAAATCTGTAGCTCTCAAGGAGGGGAACTCAGATACCTCCTTAAGGTTCCATCCATCCATCATGTTACAGAAGGTTCTTTGATTGAGTGAATCAACTGTGTGCAAAATAGTCCTCAAAGTCTGCAGTGCAACAAGTGAACTGAGAGGATGACACCACGTTCTCAGATTCTGCTGATCAGGCCAGCTTTCAGCTTCACTTCTATGGAGATGGGGACTTTCAGCAGTGTGTCAGCTCAGCGTCTTCTGCAGAAGAAAGAAGAAGAAGAAAAACTGTTTTCATTAAATCTCCGAGGTGTGTCCACTTCCACTATGCAGGCCTCCAAAACCTGATGCACGCTGTAAAGGTTCTGCTGGTGATTCCAGAATTTTCCAGAACTCATTGACTCAGTTTGAAGCAGGATGTCACAGCGAGGTCACCTTGCAGACAAACGTCTTGTTCTTCCTCATCTTCATCTGCAGTTGCAGATTTTTATATTTTTAACAGTTTATCTTAACAGTTGTGTTGGATGAGAAGCTGTGGCCAGTAAAATCAGGTCAACATGAAGCAGCTGAACACAACCCCTCACCTCTCCTGCAGGATCTTATTTTCTGGAAGTATGACTGGTAGTTAGCAAAATAATCACAAGAGAATTAAATGTAATCATTCAAACTGTATTATCTCAGAAAAAAGTAGATGAACAGATTTTATGCATGCAGTGACTCACCTGAACACAGTCAGCTCCTTAGAAGCCAAAAAGGATCAAGAGTTGAGTCCAAGCAGTTCCCTTATACTAGGGGGGGGGGGGCAAGAACTGATAAGAGAAAGGCCCAAAACCAAGCACCCCCAGTGCTTCCTGAGATGACCCAGGCCTACATTCCTTGGCAAAAAACAACTCCTTTATGGTCAGAACATTGGATCCAGTTGGAACAAACATCTAGTTTAGGAGCAGATGGACCCAGATTTCATCTCTTTTCAGGACATCCTCAAGGGGGGGTGATAACGTCTGAGGTAGGTGTTTTGCACACAGTAGAACCCCTTGCAAAACCTGAGGACACCAGGACTTACATAGAGGGTTGCAATTTGACTCCTCTTCTCCTTTAACCTGAAAGAAATCACCCATTCCTCTAATAACTGTTAAACACAATAAACACATGGATGCTGATAAAGATTTTCCCCCACACCCCAAGTTTCCAGGCCTCTTTCTTGCGTCCCTTTGACCTGATCCAGATTGTCCTTCAGTCTGAGACTCCGCAGTCCTGTACTAGTTCATTGTAACTAAGGTAACATCTCAGACAGACACAGTATTCATTTACACCACATTAGATCAGTCCTGGCCTTAAATGAACGAGAAATCATCCCATTAAGTTGAAATAAAAACTTCAGTCAATCAGAAATGTTTAACATCCTAAGCTCATCCATGAAGCTCCACCTTTACTTCAGGGTCCATCCAAAAGGTCCTGCCTCTCGTCAGGGCTGTTTCTGGGCAGGTTTCTACCTGCTTTGGCAGATTGGGTCCTGGTTCCTCTAGTGCTGGAGGTTTCTTCCTGTTAAAAGGGAGTTTTCCTCTCCACTGTCGCTACATGCATGCTCAGTATGAGGGATTGCTGCAAAGTCAACACCAGTGACTGTCCACTGTCTCTACATGCTCATCCAGGAGGAGTGAATGCTGCAAGTCACTGACTGGATGCAATCTGCTGGGTTTCCTTAGATAGAAAAACTTTTTATTCAATTTGAATAAATAACTGAATCTGACTGCATCGTTTGATAACTCGGTTCTGATTGGACTGGATGGAAATGACTCAGTTTCTGTCTGTAAGAGGATCATTTTTGGACAGAGAAGACTTTTGTTCTAAAACTGTGCCACATAAATAAACTGAATTAAACTTTGGGTTGATGTTCACTTCCTATCTCTGTTTAGCTGCGTTGACTTCACCAGACTCCCGTCTCCGACTCCAGAGAACAAAGATTTGTTCTTTGTCACCAAAGGATCCAGCCTGCAGCCTGCATCAGGTGACGTCTTACCTTTGACCTTTCAGCTTCCTCTTCTTTAACCTGGGACTGTGATGTGTGACCTTGCTGATGATGTCATTTTCTGCAGGTATGCGAGGCTCTCCAGCTCCGAGCTCGTCCTACTCTGAACCCAACGAGAACGAAGCTGGCTATGATTTGACCAATGGGGGCCGGAGAGAGGGGCCAGAGCTTACCAATGAGAGCCGCAGTCTGTCTCTGGTGGACCTGCAGGACTCCTCCCCCAGTGACGGCCTGGACGACCCCCAGTGGCAACGCAGAACGGGGCTCCTCCCTCTATCTTTTCAGAACCCCGTCTATCACATGACCACCACGTCCCCCAGGCAGCCACAACAGCAGACAGATGCCACTCCTTCTGACGGCTCGGTGGGGTCACAGGGAAACTGTGAGGACAGGAGCGCCGTGGGGACCAAGCCGGCTTTCCTCACCCAGATGTCTGTGGGTGTAGTTGGGGGGGAGAGGGGTGAGAGGATGTCAGCCATGTCGAGCAGCAGCAGTGGCGAGGAATACTCCCGAAGAGCGCTGTCTCTCACTGACACGCTCTCAGGTGCGAGTCTGCTCTGCTGTCAGACAGGTTATCAATGAGTTCAGGTCTTATCATGTGACTGCTCTCCCCGCTCCCCCACAGGTAGCTCTGCACCCCCTCGGCAGAACTCCGGTCCTCAGAGACGCATCGATCAGCCTCCACCACCCTCCTCTGCTCCACCTGGCCCTCCTCGAGGTCGCACACCTCCCAGCATGCTCAGTGGAGGAGGCTCCGCCTACCCTCCACGCCCCGCCTCCGGCAGTATGATGTCATCGAGCCCCGATTGGCCAAACAGCGGACAGTCACGGCTCAGACAGATGTCGTCATCATCCAAAGGAGACAGTCCAGAGAAACAGCGGCCTGCTGCCAAGGTAACACACCTGTAAATAGAGGTGTGGACTAGTCATGTGACTTGAATCAGACTCGGGTCAGGCTTGAGTCACAAACCTGATGACTTTAGACTCGACTTTATTAAATCACAAGAGACTTGGGACTAGGCTTGGACTTGAAAAATCTTGATATGCATCCTGCTTTTTTTCTGGGTCCAGCCAGCACCATCAGAGAGATGTGTGCAAAGATCCTGAGAGATCCAAACGAAACGTCTGACTAATTCTGCACGATCACAACGTTGCAGCAGGAACGATTTCTCTGCAAACGCAGTCCTGTAGAAAACAATGGGAGTTCTGCCAGCGGTTGAATGTACGGGATGCCAGTGGCTCCAGAAATGTGTAGATGTTGTTAGGTGATGGGCCCGGTGCAGCGCTGTGATATCTTTCCTGAAGTCCTAATCAAAGTCTAATTATAATAACCTGAGCTGTCCCAGGTGGTGTGATCCACAGAAAATGTTTGTGTTTTTATTGTTCCATTAAAATGTCACCATGCTTAGGGTTAGGGTTAGGGTTAGATCATAAATGATCATGCTTCTAGCTGATGCCAACGATTAATAAGAATTATGGGTGAAATGAGAGGTGGGGGCAGCTTTGGGTGGACTGGAACATATTTGTCATCAGAGGATCTTCTGTCTTTTCTACAGACTCACTGATACGTTAAAGTTCACTTCATTGTTTCTTCTCATAAACCAGGGGAACAGTCATGCTCCTCAGCATCAAATAAAGAACCTGATTTCTAAGGATGGAGAGTCCAGCCCATCTCCTGCTTCAGTGTTGGTCTTTCATGTTTAACAGCGATGTCTTCCTTCTCCAAAACGTCCACATTGCTGTCTTCAAACAAGTGTCCCTTGTACGTGAGATGCAGATGAACCACTGATTCTTGACCCAGACCTGGTTCTTCTGTGTTGGGTCTTCTGTTTGTGTAGTTGCTGTTTAGATCCTCCAAGCCAGAGGTCTGAATATTCCTTGCTGCACAGGACTGCAGATCCCACACCGCTGAGGTTGTTTGGGTCCATGATCCTTGGGATCCTTGACCCGTGTCTGAGAGTTGTTGGGTTTTACGATGGGCCAGAACATTATGCTTGCAGAATATCCTTAAGAAAGCATGACTAAATTCTGGAAATGTTTAAATTCAAATTCTGCACCATGTCCAGCTTTAGCTAACTATTCAGGTGTGTTTGTGTCTTCAGGCTCCATCTCCCTGTGCATTGGACCGAACCGCTGCTTGGCTGCTTAACATGAACTCTGCCTCCTCCTATGGTGAGACGGAGGATGATCGTCATGACGACACTTTGGTGGAGAAGGTAGACAAGTTTCTGTCGTGGCTTGTCTGAGCATCTGCTCCGCAGGTTCTGACCCTCTTTGTGTGTTCAGTACCAGCAGGAGATTGCTCTGCTTCAGGAGAAGCTGCGGGTTGCAGCGCTGCGACAGGAGGAGTGTGAAGCTCGTTTGATGGTCCAGGATCAACAGAACCAGCGGATGCTGCAGGAATATCAGGTCTGGGACACACCTAAAGCCACTGACTTACCTTTAGAGGCCACCTCACATGATACAGGTGGACCAATATGATTGTGTGGGTTTCAGGTCCGACTGGAAGACACAGAGAGCCGACTGAGGAGGCTACAAGACGACAAAGACCTTCAGATGAACAGCATCATTAGCAGGTTAAACCCTGGTCACGTATACACCTGTCTGATGAGCTGTCTGACACCAACTCACAGTCACTTACCTGTCTCACCTGTGCAGGTTGATGGCAGTAGAAGAAGAGCTAAAGAAGGATCACTCTGACATGCAGGCTGTGGTCGACCAAAAGCAGAAGGTCATCGAGACACAGGTACTGGGGTGGGGAAACCATGTGTTTCCATGCATGAAGATGTGGACTTTGTTGAATCTGTATCTATTACCAAGCAACAGAACTCTGACACCTTGATGGTAATTTAAAACTTTAGTTTGACGAAGCAAAAGACAGAACTTGGAAGCGAGACAGCGCAGCACTCGGGTAGTAACTGGAAACCATCTACTCTTCATCATTGGTGGTCAGAGGCTGCTTGGTAGTGGTGGTGTCATTGCTGGTGCAGAGGGGGTTGCATTAATAAATCACGAATAATTGCATCGTAGCCTTCTGGATCATCATAGAATCCAGTCGTGAAGATCCTCAGCCCTCACAGGTACCTGTCTCTCCTTTTATCCGTCTCATCTGTCTCTGTCTCTCAGGAGAAGAGAATTGCGAGCCTGGACGCAGCCAACACTCGTCTGATGGCGGCGCTGACCCAGCTAAAGGAACGTTACGGTGTGACATCACAGAGGAATGGCTTGTCTCCTAGCAACACGTCATCTCTGCAGATTACAGAGAACGGAGAGTTCCGTAACTCTGGCAACTGCTGAGAGACCCACTCAGAGCTGTGATTGGCTGACACTGCAGGGAAGGGAGGGGCTTACGCTTCACATAGAGCGTGGGGCGGGGCTTACAAACTGACTTATTTCAACTAAAAGATTAAATTAACCAATCGGTGCTGGAGGGAAGTAAACAGACACATCCATTGAATGTCAGCTTCTACACCACCAAAATGACCTCTGACCTGACCCCACTCTTGTTGCTAGGTTACCCTCACTTTTTGTTTTGCATGTTCCTCTTTGGACATTTGATGAAGTCTGTCTGCATTTTCTGTTTATGTTTAGATCTTCCTGAGAAGAATCAGAACTGCTTGACCAATAACCTTATGACTCAGCCTCACCTAAGTTTTATTTATTGGTTAAACTGGACCACTTGGTTCTGGTTGACTGGTGCAGCTGCAACCTCATACACTGGTTCTCCTTTGATTCTTCAGACTGCATCTTACGGGACAGGCCACCCTTTTTACCTTTTAACCTGGAGTCAGAGCCACTTCGTTAGGTTAGCCTAGCATAGCACAAACAGCAGCAACGGGTGGAAAGTGTTAGCCTAGCTGTAAACCTTGAAGTGATTGTGTTGGCCTCTTTGGGCTTCCGTAGCTTTGAGTATTTAATTCCCGTCGACCAGGTGAGCCGGTCCAGAATTAGACGCTAGCTTGTGTTGTTTCAGAGAATTTTAATGTAAACGACAGATTTTATTGTAAACAGTAAAAACTTTAACTTGTGATGAAGATTTGTGCACATCCCCTCCTCTCCCTGTGTTCACTGTGGCTTCTATCTGTTCTGTATCTATGAGCCTCTGTTCTGTTATTTATCTACAGCAGTATTTATAAGGAGCTTCGCTCCAATAAAACCAGGCTGTCAACCTGCCCCTGTGCTCATCAACACACACACACACACACACACACACACACAGATAACTGGGCCACACAGGGGTTTATTCATTCTCCTCCACTGGAAATAGGAAGTGATGTCACAGGCCCTGCATGAAGCGCTCCAGTGGGTCCTTGTTCCAGTATTCATGGTTCCAGCCTAGAAACCAGCCAGTGAAGGTTGGTGGTTCGAATCCCTGTTTCAGTGTCACGATAGGGGTCCGTGGGTCTCTGCCAGCCGGGTCGGTGTCGATATAGCGCTCAGCTGAACACAGATAGAGATCCGTTAGTCACCAGACCGAGCTGTACAATCCCTAAAACATCTGCGGTGATTTAATGATCCATGTTGAACATCAGGGAGGTTATTGTTCAGTAACAACAGCGGAGGGGGCGCCTGGAACCAGGCCCGGATCCCCATCTGTCTCACCCGATGCAGCAGCTTCCATCTTCTCTTCATCATGGGCCTCATTTCCAATCCAAACAAACACCTGCAGGAGGAGACTGTGAGCTAACAGAAGAGCCAGAGGCTTATTTCCACAGTGGTGATGGAAAGGAAGACTCACCTGATCCCAGGTGTCCAGGATCATGACATCATCAGGAGCCAGATCATCCTGGGTTAGTTCTCCTGGAACCTCCTCCATCTGAATATAGGAAACGTCTCACTGTTAGTATCTTTCATTATTAATTCACACTTGTCAATAAAACCTACTGGTTTCCAGTTGTAGGAACCAGATCAACCATCCTGGCAAACAGAACTTCCCAACATCTAACTTAACCTCTAGCGCTCTGTCTTACAGCAGATCTGAAGAAGCCTCTGACTGAAGACACTCTGTTGTTGTAGGACAGTCTCATGAAGAGGATGCTCAGGGTTCTCCATAATGTTCTTCATCTTGTCTGCACAATAATCTCCAGAGGAGTCTCCAGAACAGAACCAGCCTTTTTTATCAGCTTGTTGAGCTTTTTTAAGTCCCTGGTTCTGATGCTGCTTCCCCAGCAGATGATGGTAGAAGAGATCAGACTCTCCACAACAGACTTATAGAAGATCTGCAGCATCTTGCTGGAAACACTGAAGGTCCTAAGCTTCCTGAAGTAATACAGTCCATCGACCTGACCCCATCAGCCCTCCTCTGAATGACAGTGACTCCATGAGACCTACCTGGAAGCTTCCGGTCTTGTTGGAGCAGGCGAAGAGTCGAGGAGGGTGAGCATCTATCTTGTTGTTCAGCCGAGGAGAGTGACAGTAGTCCTCCTTCCCTCCCAGAGCAACCCAGAACCCATCTGTAACCACAGACACCCTTCATCATCCTGCTCAGGTCATTCCAGAAGACTCAACCATACCTCTTCCTCACCTTCTTCCTCCCCCTCTTCCTGCTGAGTGGGAGTCACCAGGAGGATCTCAGCCAGATGTTCGGCTCCTTTAACCTCAGCTGAGCTGCTGCTACTCCCTTTCCACATCCAGGATCCAGAGGAGGACACCAGGAGGAACACATCATTGGAGTTCAGACAGGAGGAGGATGGAGCCACCTGAAGAGGACAGCCGAGTAAGTCCGGTTCTGAGGGGTTTTAAACTGGCTCTAACTGGTTTAAATAAGAACAGGTCCAGTTCAGAAGGTAGTCAGTTTGGCTCCAACTGGTTTAAACAAAGCCACTCTGGTTCTGATCCATTTTTAAAAAATGACAGTGACTGGACTTTAACCTCAAAATACCCTGTCAGTTGCAGCTCATTAAGGAACTGAAATAAGTTTGAAGATTCTGGACAGAACCATAAACTGAAGAATAAAGCAGTTGGATCCGTGTAAGAGACGTCCAGGGGTGTCCACATCCTCAACGAGCTGGACCTGGACACACCAACGTCTCAGGAGTTAAACACATCTGAACATCATGTGGATCATGACAGAATGAAAGACCCTAAATCTAGATGTTTTAGACCATGGGGTCCTGGTCCGAAATGTTCTGGATTAAACCTTAGTATGTTTCTTTCAGTGGACGTTGACCTGAAGAAACTGGAGTCACTCTCCAAGCAATAATGTCTCATTCTCTTAAAGCATGTACTGGTCAGGAGACACCTACTGATCTGGAAACCATTATCTGCTGTAGAGCTTGATGGGTTTCCATTTACCATCATGGTAGACACACCTATGAGATGAACTAGCTTCATAGTTCCTCACAAAGGTACTAGTCCTGCTTCGTAATACAGACGTCTGGTTTAAACCATTCTGGATCGACATTATCCAGACGGAGACGTTCTTGGCTGAATGAAAACTGAGGAACAACATGCTGGTCCAAAAGGTTCTGAATTACAAGATGGAATTGACCCGTCCTATCCCAGCCCATGTTTTATATGGTTCTGCTCGTCTCACCTCTACAGCTCTGGTGTCTCCTGCTGGATTGGCTCGGACTTGAAACAAACGGGTTTCAGTGGGTTCGGACTGTCCACCCTCCCTAGATGTTCCACCTTTGTACACCACCATTGGTCGGCCTCCAAACATGCTCATGAGGTGGGCGGGCTCTTTTCCTTGAAGCGCCCTCACCTGTCCAGACAGGTAACATTGAGGGGAGTTCAGGATCAAAATGTTAAAACCACAGTAGTGTCACATCACTGGGACCAGTGTTCCCAGTTGGTGTACCTGAACTGCACCACCACCCAGTTCATCATCCAGCTTAACAGCAAGAACAGCCGATGCCCCAGTTTCATCCTGACTAGACTCCGCCCCCTGCCTGCAGAGAAAGCAGCAGAAAACAGGTGGTTAAAATTCCCTGTAGGAACTAAAACTCACCAGCAGAGGGAGCTCTGGAGACCTACTGCAGAGGATCCCTAAACCCGATCCACGGTCGATTTCAAGACGAGCGTTTGTCTTTTAAGAACATAAATGAGGATGAATGTGATATCTCACCATATGTAGATGATGTGACCTTGTCTGTCACTGTGCTGGTACTGATACAGGATGAGGTAACTATCTCCTCCATAGAACTGACCAAAGGAAGCTGATTCCACTGGAACCTTGTTGGATCCTTCAATCCTCCAGATCTGCATGCAGACAGACAGATGGGTTTATATGATTTTGTTTCTGGACTTTGCAGACATCTAAAACAGAGTAAATATTTAAGTTGAAAAAGAAAGTTGTCACTCGACTTGCATTCATGTTATCCAGAAAGTAATAAGAGTCCATTCTGACCCGTCATATTCAGAACCAGTGGTTTTATGATAGAGCTTTACGACCACCTAGTGGCCATTTTCCATCCGTGTTTGATTTCATCAGTTGGTCATAGATGCTCCCTGGCTAACCTCCAAACACGTTTGTTCCTTGGACACCATTACTTTATCTCATTAATTATTATTTATATATTGTTTAGTATTATATTAGTTCAACTGATTAGATGAGGGTTCAGTTTCTTTTTAAACTAATTATTTAAATGTGTTTGAACTAACTTTACAAGCTAGGCTCACATTGCTAACCATTTATTTGTGTTAAGAAGCATTTATGCTAGTGTGAGATTAGTTCTAGTTGTCTTTTATGTGTAATTTATAGAAGAGTTGGCTAGCCAACTAGCTTTGCGAAGCTATGCATTGTGGGGGCAGCATTCCCAAGTGCCATCTTTTATTAACTTTGGATGGTTCCAACATTTATAAAATGAGGCCTTCAGTCATAAATCATCACCACAAGCTACTAGCTCAGCTCAACTCCAATCTGGCAGTTCTGCTGGGTTCACTCATCTCAGCTTTAAATTAATTCACCTGATCCGAAACAGTAAAACTGTTTCATCTTTGTTCTGAGATGATTTGTGTTCTCCTCTCCAAGGTTCTAGTGCAGCAGAATGTGAAAGGAACAGTCTATGGATCAAGCAAGTGAAGCAGTGACAATCATCACCTTTTTCTCTCCATGTCCTCGGTCCACCATCCCATACTGCGCTGCCATGGAATCTGATTGGTGCAGCTTTGACACATCAAACTGTACCTGTCCAATCAGAAGAGTCCGATTTTACATCAGTTTAAACAAGACAGTCTGGATTAGATCCTGGGCGAAATCAGCATACCTTCTCAATCTTTGCCACCTTATTGGTGACGTAGGCTGTTCCCATGCCAACAGTGTCTACATCGTCCTTCCAATTCTTAAAAAACTGTTTGAAGAGTGGCGTCTCGCCATACTCAGGAAGGACCTGGACCTGAGGGGGACCAGAAGTAGGTTAGTAGGTGACGTACAAAGATGTGACCCAAAGTCCCAATGGGACTCCCCAAGCTCCTTTTCTAGGTTGATTGTGTTCACCTGGGTGTATGGTGGATAGTTCATCTGCTGGAGGAACTTCTCTGAGCTCTGCAGAACAGCATGGCGCTCATCACTGTTTGCATCCTTACCTGCACACAGACACGTCACCTTTCAGCAGGACAACAGGTGACCTCAGGTGAATGCTGCCCAGACAGACGAATTCTTTTACTTCAGACTGACCAACTGGTTTCAGACCAGTTTGTTTAGGACCAGAACAAATGTCCTACCTTTCCAGACAAAGATTAGGCCGTTGGTTCCATTGTCGAGGATGTAACACTCGGTGGACTCCAAGGCATCTTGGGAGAACGGGTTCTGCTCCGATACCAGCGTAACGTCCATGACCCCCCCAGCGTTGGACACCTGATGGGGGGGGGGGGGGAGAAAACAGATGTAGCCAAACCATGTTATGAGAAAAAGGAAGTGACATCACAAGCTGATGGGGAACTGATGCAAGTAAACATCTTGTGAGTTACCTTATAGAGCTTAGCCACCTTCCTGTTGGACACGTCTGTCTGGGTGTCATCGCTGAGGGATTCAGGAAGGTCCGGTTTCTCTCCCAGAACCTGAACATAAAGATGTTAAAAGCAGGAGATCAAAGAACGTCTCAACAACAAAATATGACAGTTTGTAGACAACAACCTGCTGTTCTTCATAACAACTAGACTTTGGTCTGGAGGACAACTCAGGATCCTTGAGGTCATTATTTAAGTTTTCATTTTCACTCATCAGTCTAAGGAAACGGCCCAGAACCGTCTGGTTCTTTTAAAGCTGGGATTGAGGAAAGTTTAGGTGCCCTTTGACACCGGTTCAGAACTATTTTAATGTGGTCACCTCTATCATCTTCTCTGGCTCCGCCCCTTCATCGACAACCTGGAGTTTTGCCCGCCCACATCTCTCGTTGTCACGGATACTCTTGGAGACCTGTCAATTGGTCAATTGGTCAGCCTGTATGTTATGACATCAGAATGATGTCATGTACTATCACTACTTACCATGGTGGCCTTAAGTTTCTCAAATCTGTTGCTATGACGACCGGACCACTGGACGATTTCCTGTTGGGGCAAAGGAAGGTTTACTTGTTTTACCTGTCCCTCATAGTCACCCCCTGACCTCACCTGTCCAAGGTCACCTGTCTCCCCACTTGTTCCAGGTCCTCACCTGACCCAGGTCCAGGATGAAACTGTCTCCCTGGTTGAAATTCTCCCAGTTGACAGGAATCTCTGTTGACCTGACAACACGCCGACCTTTGACCTGTAGCAGCCTCTGAACTTCCACCTCATTGGTTACCACGTGATTGAACCCTGAGGCCACACCTCCTTGCTGGTTGAAGACAAACAGGAAGCAATGTCATCAGGGTCACAGTGAGTGGGACATCTGACAGGAAATGTGTGTCTCTGGTCATGTGGTTACCATGTAAGTGAGGCCCGTTTTGAAGTACCCGCTGAAGGTACTTGATTCATGGCCTTGGACTTCTCTGTACTGGACTGGCGCCCCCTGGAGGAAGTCATCCATCTGGACAGCAAGAATAGCTGCAGCTCCGCTTTCATCTTGAGAGCACTCTGAACCTGCAGGTGAACCGGCCAATCAGAGAGCAGAACCAGGGTCACATCTGCAGTAGCCCTTTAGTGACACCTGTCTCAACCCAATTGGGTTTGTAGAGACAGAACAACCTGTAGTATGACCACAGCAGAGTGATGGTACCAAAACTACACTTCAGAAGAGCTTCTGGTTCACCTGAAGTCACTCCTAAAGTATCTTCTTAACCATTGTCACAGGTGACTCTTAACTGGCCCCGCCCACCTGGAGCTGCTGTCTGACAACAGTTTTTTATTCTTTGACTCAGACTGGTATCAAAGAACCCTAACTTGTTTTTATTTCTCGTTTTAGGAGGATCTTCTCTCCCTAATGTGGAGTTCTCCAACTCAGGTCCATACTGTTGTACCAGAACTTTTCTAACTCCCTCAGTCGCATGTGATCCCACATCAGAGCATGTTTGGTGCATGGGGTTGTGTTTTTATGCTAATGAAATCTTTTTTTTTATAACATGATGCAAAAACCTTTTAAAGGCAGCAGAGCGCCGAGGCACAAATCTCTAATAACTTGGTGGGAGAAAGTTAAATATTCTACTGACTGGTTACACACCTGGTCCACTCCTTCAGCAGAGCTTTAGACCTAACAGGATTTACAGAGAGGACAGCTGATGCTGCAGAACATGAAGGAGAACTTTTTCACATCCTCATTTTTCATGGCTGTTAACTATAGCACACACCACAACATGCTTCAAATCAGTGTGTGGTAAGGGACCTTTTTCTTTCCTTCTCTGTTCAACAAACTCAAATGTCTCCATGAAAGTTGCAGGAGAATTTAGACTGCTTCCTGCTGGAGGACAGAGCCTCCTTTTCCCTGCTGCTGCCTCAGCATCCTGACCTTGACCTCAGCGTCCTGACCCCAGGCCTGGTCTCAGCATCATTTAAATGAGACTGACTGCAGGACAGGAGCCCAGGTTCAGATGCCCATCCTCAGGTCCTTGATCCAGTCCCTGTGGAAACTCAGGGTGACACCAGAGGTCATGTAGGGAAACGTTTATTTACACTCACTGGCCACTTTATTAGGTCCAACTGCTCGTTAATGCAGATTTCTAATCAGCCAATGACATGGCAGCATCTCAATGCATTTAGGCATGTAGACATGGTCAAGACGATCTGCTGCAGTTCAAACCGAGCATCAGAATGGAGAAGAAAGGTGATTTAAGTGACTTTGAACGTAGCATGGTTGTTGGTGCCAGACGGGCTGGTCTGAGTATTTCAGAAACTGCTGATCTACTGGGATTTTAACGCACAACCATCTCTAGGGTTTACAGAGAATGGTCTGAAAAAGAGAAAATATCCAGTGAGCAGCAGTTCTGTGGGCCTAATGCCTTGTTGATGTCAGAGGTCAGAGGAGAATGGCCAGACTGGTTCCAGCTGATAGAAAGGCAACAATAACTCAAATAACCACTAGTTACAACCAAGGCATGCAGAAGATCATCTCTGAACACACAACACATCGAACCTTGAGGTGGATGGGCTACAGCAGCAGAAGACCACACCGGGTGACACTCCTGTCAGCTAAGAACAGGAAACTGAGGCTAAAATTCACACAGGCTCACCAAAATTGGAAAATAGAAGATTGGAAAAACGTTGCCTGGTCTGATGAGTCTCGATTTCTGCTGCGACATTCAGATGGTCGGGTCAGAATTTGGTGTCAACATCATGAAAGCATGGATCCATCCTGTCTTGTATCAATGGTTCAGGCTGGTGGTGGTGGTGTAATGGTGTGGGGGATATTTTCTTGGCACACTTTGGGCCCCTTGGTACCAATTGAGCATCGTGTCAACGCCACAGTCTACCTGAGTGTTGTTGCTGACCAGGTTCATCCCTTTATGACCACAGTGGACCCATCTTCTGATGGTTACTTCCAGCAGGATAACGCGCCATGTCATAAAGCATGAATCATCTCAGACTGGTTTCTTGAACATGACAATGAGTTCACTGGACTCAAATGACCTCCACAGTCACCAGATCTCAGACCAATAGAGCATCTTTGGGATTTGGTGGAACGGGAGATTCTCATCATGGATGCAGCCGACAAATCTGCAGCATCTGTGTGATGCTATCATGTCAATATGGACCAAACTCTCTGAGGAATGTTTCCAGTACCTTGTTGAATCTATGCCACCAAGGATTAAGGCAGTTCTGAAGGCAAAAGGGGGTCCAACCCGGTACTAGCAAGTGTACCTAATAAAGTGGTCGGTGAGTGTGTATAGTACGTTTTCAGTGTAGCGACTTTAAAACAGGGGTTATGAGTTGCTTTGTTTGAGAAGGTCAGAAGTCTCACAGCAGAGTTGGGGACAACCTAAAGAGGAGACGGCCAGTGATGCAGAGACGAAGCATGACTCAGCATCTCAAGTTCACTTGTTGCCACCACTGATCTAAGCTTTGAGATGTTCCACAAATGAAAAAAGACTGTTCCTAATCTTCGTTTTAAATTATGCTCCAGGAAAAAGCTTTATCAAACATCTACATTTCTGAGGCTACCATTCTGCTAGAGTCCTAAATCACGCAGTAGCTATTCATTGTCAGACACAGTGCTGTCCGGTCCAATAACCTGAGTTTCAGGTTTGTCCAGGTTTAGCTGCAAGTTGTTATTCAACCACTGGTTAATGTTTGTTAACAATAACCTGAGGCTTAAAGGAGCAATATAGCTGAATATCATCTGCATAACGCTGATAAAAAACATCATTAAACTGCTGAATTATCTGGCCTAAAAACAAGATAGGTCCCAGCATGACACCCTGAGGTCCTCCACATAGCAGCTCTCTAGATTCAGAGATCATCTGGTTTGCAGACGCACTGAAACTCCTGCCAGAACTGTAGGATGAAAACTAGTTTAGAGCAGATCCCTCAGTTGGTTTTCCAGGTTAGTATGATTAACTGCTAATGGTTTAGGAGAGCTCTACCAGGACCAGGACTGGGTTTTCTCCAGAATCTACCACTGGTAACTTTAAGTAGTGTTGTTTCAGTGGAAACTGTCATAGATGATGTTTTTTTCCAGGTTGGTTCTTTTAATAAGCTGAAGAAAAACATCAAAAAGGTTTACAACCCAACCACTCCGATAAAACGCTTGGTAAGGAGAACATCTGAGGGGCTTCAGGAAGGCTTCATTTTCTCCAAAAGAGCCACCATATCATTAAATGTCACAGGTGTGAAAGTACACCAGGAGTAAGTAGAAGGTGCCGAATTAACAGGGTGAGGTATCTCTGTGTTGATGTCAGTCAGTGTGAACATCGTGTTGAATCTGCTAAATTAACAACTGCTTCAGTTTTACTGCAAAACTTTCTGAATCATGTTTTATGTTTCCACCAAAACCAACTTATTGGATCCATCCCGGTCCAGGCGCTATGCTGTCACTGTAAATATCGATAAATTTGAACTCAATCCTGAAGTTCATACAAAGGTTCTCTTTTAGCTGTTTACTTCCCAGCAGCCTCTGCTGCTCGCTTCATTTCCACAGAACATGTGTACTGTGACCCCCACCTGGTCTCCTCACCTTGCCAGTAGTGCAGGTCGTACTGCAGGTCTCCTCGACGATTGCTGGTGCTGTTCAGAACCACGTAGGCATCTCCAGTGTAGAACTGTCCATAAAGACTCTCAGGCACAGGAACCAGGTCCATGTTCTCTACTCGCCACACCTGAAGCCCAGCCTCTTTACCTGCTCGCTCAAATTGAGGATGGAACACCATGATGTCACCTGTGTGGGCGGGGCAACAGAAACACCTCCAGTTAGGCACAGTACACAGTCCTGCACAGCTAGCTGAGCGAATGGTCAGACAGAAAGGATGATGAAGTGGAGTGAGGGGAGTTTTCCTCTACCATCAATGAAAGAGTTTCTGCGAGCAGAGACGACTCGTCAGAACCATCTGAGTTTATGACATCATTAACTTGCCTGGACATCCACATCATCCTGCGAGTCGCTGACTTTATCCATCATTTTAAAACTAAACCACAAAAGCAGCTCTGTGTTTATTTCAGCCACTGGCGAGCCTCAAAGGGGAACCAGGCTCAGGTGTACAAACCCCTCCCACACGTCTCGCCAGGTGACAAATGGTGCGCACCCGACAAACACACCTGGGAGAGTTACCATAGCAACTGCTGCCAAGGGTGATTTACGTCTGAAAGGTTTTCAGTGTTTGACTGACCTGGCATGGACCTAAATTTAAACTTCTCAGAACAGAGTTCAGCTGAATCTCTCAGAGGCAGGTTCTGACCCGCTGAGCAGGAAAAAGGCTCACTTTCAGAATGCATGTGTCATAAAAGTTCATAAAAACGAAGAAAGTGATTCAAAGACAGACGAGAACAAGGGAAAAAGATTGGAAATTTGTCCAAAAAAAGAAAAAGAAATATAGAGAAAAGCAGAAAACATTTAAAATAATAATAAAAAAATACTTTCATTTCTTGGTAGTTTTTCTTTATCTATGCACATAAATCGATGTCATTTCCTGTTGCTGTGAGGCAGCGAGCAGCTTCTGTCCGATGGGTTCTTCTCTGGTTTTGAAGGCCAACATGATACATTCAGAACCATTCAGAGCTGAAGCTGATCTAATTTAAGCCCGAGGCCCGACCCAAATCCTTCAGCTCATCCAGAAAACTACTGCTGGGACCAGGAAGTCTCTGAGCTCATCAACCAAACAACTAAATCTCCAGAGAGGAGACACACCTGAGCTGAGCTGAATGCTCCACAAGCAAACCAAACATTTCAGACCACCTGCAGGTTCTGTTTCCAGGTTCTAAAACATCCGGCCAGTGATCTGTCCCGTACCTCCGCTGCCATGTCCCCTCGCTCAGTTGAGGAGGAAACTCTGAAACACTAATGAGGGACACAGACTGGTGTTGATGAAGAGGACCAAACACCAGGCTTGATGAAGGTAACTGATGAAGAGCTGAACTTCCTGTTTCTCCAACTAGTTTCAGGCTGAAAGTTTGATCAAAACCCAAACAGGTAGAAACTCACCTTCAGCGTCTGTTGAGATGTCTTCCTCAGCTGGACACAAGCTGCTCTGAGACACAAGGGTGAGGCTGCAGGTAACTTTACCTGTTCACCTTCCCCCATTGGGCTGCTGCAGACACACCCTGCTGAATCTATCCAGATAACATGCAGCGCTGCCTGCCTGCAGGGGGCGCTCTGTTCAGGTCACAGCCACACAGGTTCCTTAATGTTTGCTCCATGAAACCAAGGCTGGGAAACGGCCTGTTTGACTGGATCTGTTTCACAACATCTACTTTCATGATCCACATCAGCTCAGTTTAACTCCAGCAGAACCTCAGAGTTCTGAGATCAGAGCAAGGTTGGTAAATGGATCAGAAATTTAAAAAAAGAACCAGAAGTAAACCTGCATTCTGAGAGCAAAGTGCTGTGGTGGAACATTCAGAACCATCAGATTTTTAATAAAAACAGAACCTTTGGATTTATTCCACCTGTCACAGGTTCAAGTGAGGTACATCTGGAACCCGTTTCAGAAAGCAGGGTTCAGAAACTATGACCCGCTCTGCTCTGTGATACTCAGAGTTTTCGGTTTCAGAACAGGTGTTAACAATCAGGGTTGGTTTACGAAGAAGGTTGCTGTGGTAACTTGCCTCAGGGTAACGGCTACCTGGCTTTCTGAAACCGAAAACCCAGTGACTACTTACCCCAGAACTTACTCTGAGTTCTCACTGACCCTGCTTTCTAAAACAGGCCCTGGAGACACCACCTGTATTTACCCTTTACCTGACTGTTTTGAACAGAACGTTTGATGACAGTACTTCTCAAATCAGGTCCAGAAAGAAGCAAACTCTTCAGTCTTTGGACGAAATCCAGCAGAACCACTGTCAGGTCCAGTTTGATGTTTCACCTTCTCTCAGTATGTCACATACACACCCTGCTCTAATGGTATAACTCTATACCAGTTACTATTTGTTTGTTGGCAACACAGAATCAACAACCTGCTTTGAGTTTGTCACCCAGAGCCTCACTGGTTCTGATTCTATGACCTGGTTTCATATTTCTCATTCTTTGCACACAGACAGACTGACTAACCCTGATGGGACGATGAGTCCTCAGGAAGGAACCTGAGCAGATCGGCTCAGTCTGAGGAACTTCTGGGATTATTTGCAAACCCGTGTTCTGTCAGAGCAGCATGAGGTCCGGCAGTGGAACGGGTCCAGAGGAGGAACCCAGGAGGAACCTGATGCTGTGTGAGGACCTCCATCATGATTCCATGTTTACCATATTGATGTGATTATGTCCTGAACCTCAGTCAAAGCAGCATGGAGAACGGGAAGACCCACTGCATTTGGTTCTGGCCCAAACCTCAGATTCTGGCTCAGTTCTGGTCCTTCTAAACGAATCCTCACACTTGTTCCAGTTTCTCAGAGGGCAGAAAGAGATAGTTAGGTCATTTAATATTTCCCAACCGGAACTCGTCCATTACACGTCACATCCGGAAGTGAACACCTGAAAATGCTATTTTGAAAGGTCAGACAGGAAGTTGTTAGGAGAAGCTTTCTGTGGGTCAGGGTTCGGATCTTCGTGTCGCAGTAAACCGAACCCGACCTGGCTCCGTGAGGATGGAGATGTTCAGCAAACTGAGCGGAATGCTGCTGCATGCGCTGGAAACGGTGAGTCAGCGGAAGTTGGCAACATTTGCTTCCGTTAAAGTCACAGTTAAAAGTCACAGAGAGAGACCGGAGGTCATGGAGACAGTCTGTCTGTCCCCGTCAGACTCCTCCCGGCAGCTCAGCTACAGTTTTCCTCTGGAAATGTTAGGAATATGGCTGGAAACTAACCGCTGCTAATGCTAGCTGTTGACCTGGAACTGAGCATGCGCAGTGCTTCTACTTGCTAAATGTTTGTGTTGGAGGATTTTTCCATCTGAAATTAAAGTTAATTTCTAAAGATGGCAACACGTGTTTATATCTGTGGAACGAGGGTTCGGTACCAGTGGGTCAGCAGCTCCGAACACAAGCGCATCTCTACCCTAAACTAATCTGTGACGTCAGTCCTTTGATGGGATCATTATTACATAAAAATGCTAATTAGGACCCAACAAACCGAAATGCTGTCAAACTGACCCAGGTTCTGACGTCATATATGGCCGGGTTTGGGTTGGACCATATTAAGTTATTACTGTAAAACCCAGTTCTGTTTCATTCCTTCCTGACTGCCAGTCACAGTAAACAAAGTAGATATGTCTCCTCGCGCTCCGCGCAGGTCGAGATTAAATGTAAACAAAGTCACGCACGTGACACGTAGCTCACCTGGGCGTGGTCTATAAGTAGCACGTGGAAGGCTACGTTCGGTCTCTTTGATCTTCTCGCTGTCAACCGTTGCGTGTTTCGCAGGTTGGTCGCTCCTATAAGTCCGTGTTTCGGTACTTATTGCAGGTCTAAGAGAGGTAAGCACACTGTTGGTGTGATTCGACGTCATCCTGCCTGTGACTTCTTCGTCGGAATGCTTTTTGTAGCCCTCTAAGGCTGCGGTTGACGTTTCTCTGTTTCTGTGTTAGCAGTATTCTAGTAGCCGGAAGCTTGATGCTGGCGCTTCTTTTCCCCTGTTGAGACCAGGTGGGGAGGAGCAGATAGCTGCCGTTTTCAGGTGAGTGGAAGCTGGATGTTCTGATTGCGTTCTTCAGTTTTATTGAAGTCCTCGCTCAGTTGGCCTGGTGCCTGCCTGCATTTCCCACGTCTGTGATCGGGATGCTGGCGTGCGCTTCATGTGGGGTTCCTCTACAGGTAGAGGACGGACATGATCTGTGCCCCAAATGCCTGGGCGTGGGTCATCTCAGGGAAGCTCTGACGGACCCATGCATGAACTGCAGCATTTTGCCGTTGCCTGTTAGAGAGAACAGGCTACGTCAGGTGGAGAATCTCCTCTTCGCGGCCAAGCTGCCACCCTCAGGGATGCCTCAACCGTGTTCCGGGAGGCGGGGGGATGCACCAGCGGAAGAATGCCACAGCCCACGCAGGAAGAGGCCTCGGCTGGAGCGCCCATCTCGGCAGGAAGTGAACTTTTTGAGGGCCGAGGTGGAGCACCTCAAGGCTCTACTCAAGGCCCCAGATCCCACGCCTGCCTTCCAAGCAGCAGCAACTTGGGAGTCAGGGGAGGACCTGGAAGATGATGGAATCTCTGTGAGGGCTTCCAATTCGGAGTTCCAGTCCCTCGAGAATCAACGGGACCCCTTCCCAGACCCTCGGGATCGGGAGGGGGATCCCCCGAGTATTGGAGGAAATGATGGCTCAGGTAATTCCCTTGGGAGTTCAGTTAGCTCTGGCCCAGGAGAGGAGCCATGCCCACTACGGGCAATTATTTTGGCAGCCTTGGCCAAGGTTGACCTGGACGATGCACCCGTGGCCAGGCCAACGGGAAACCCATTTTTTCGCCAGGCTCCGGCGGCCACTCCGTTCGAGGTGCCACCATCGTCGGCCTTCTTGGAAGAGCTTCAGCGCTGCTAGAAGCTTCTCCCACCATGGTCGGGACGCACGGATCCTGGCGTGCATGCGCAATCCTGGAGATCATGGTCTGGACCGTATGCCCCCTGTGGATCACTGCATCGCATCACTGGTTCTTTCCCCAGATGAGGCGCTCAGGGAGAGGGCCCGCTGTCTAAGCGCTCAGTGTCGGGTGACGGACGACTTCTTGTGCCGTGCCTACGACATTGCGGCTCGTATGGCACGTATTGGCAATTCCCTCTCTGTCCTCCTGTTGGCACAGTCCCAGATGCTGCAGCCGGGCATGGCGGGAGCAGCACTGGGCGAAACAAATGACGCAGCTCTCCAGGCCTTTGGACTCATGTCCACTCTGGTGGTCACCAGACGCCAAGTTTGGTTTGCAAAGGCCCCGATCTCGGATGACTGTAGGCAGAGCTTGCGGAGGCTGCCAGTGATACCGGGCCAGCTGTTTGGACCGGAGGCCGAGAGGGCACTGGCGCGCCGTCGGCAGTCCAGCCATGCCCCTGAAGCTTGGGGTGGTCGCAGCGGGGCCATGGGACCCCCTGCTCCGCAACCCAGGAGACGTAACATGTGGGAACCACAGCGTCAGTTTCGAACCCCCACTCCCGCACAGTTTGCGGAGCCGTGCTGTGGCAGGAGCTTGGCGGCATCCCGGGGTGGAACGGGCACCACCTCGCGGGGCTCTGGCGGGCCTGGACAGGAGCCGACGCCCCCCCAGAGGCCGAAGCAGGCGGCAGAGGGCGGCCTGAAGGCTGCAGGCCGACGGCAGGGAGGTTTTCACAACGGCGCCTGGCCTATTGGGAAACCCACTGCAAGGATGCGTGGGTGTTAAGAACTATGTTCCAAGAGTACAAGTTGCAGTTCTGCCGTCGGCCTCCACCCCCATCGGGGGTCAGGGTGACTCCCGTCACAGATCCTGCACAAACTGTGATCTTGCTGCAGGAAATAAAGACACTGCTGGACAAGGAGGCCACAGTGGTGGTCCCGCCACATTCGCAGGCCGACGGGTTTTACTCAACCTATTTCCTGATCCCAAAGAAGGACGGTTCCCTTCAGCCGGTGTTGGACCTCAAGGGGCTGGACCACTTTCTGAAGGTGCTGCCATTTCGGATGCTCCGCACCTGCGACATCCTTCGGGTAATCTGTCCAGGCGAGTGGTTTACATCCGTGGATCTGAAGGACGCGTACTTCCATGTTCCGATCCACCCAGAACACAGGAAGTATCTGCGATTTGCCTTCCACGGCGCGGCTTACGAGTTTTCAGTCCTGCCGTTCGGCCTTTCTTTAGCCCCTTGGATTTTCACGGGGTGCATGAAGGCGGTCCTGAGCCCTCTGTGCCTGTCAGGATTAAAGATCCTGACATATTTGGACGACTGGCTCATCTGTGCCCCCTCCTCTGGCGGGGCGGATCGAGCGACGTTAATGGTCCTGGCCCACGTCAGAGCACCGGGGATAGCAGTGAACTATCAGAAGAGTTCTCTCATCCCGGCCTAGCAGGTGGTCTTTATCGGCATGGCCATGCTGGCTCAGCCGACCTCGGACAGGGTGGACAGGATTCAGTCCCTGCTCCAGTTCCACATCAACCACCAGGGTGGGACCAGATCACTGCAGTGCCTGAGGGAGGCCCGGAGGCTGTGGACCTGGGCATACCCTCGCTTCGCCTACATCAGGGCAATGCACCTACCGGGGACGAGGAACTCTTTTGCCGACTATCTGTCCCGACAGAGGCTCCACCCCGGGGATTGGAGGCTGCATCCTCAGGTCGTACGGCAGATATGGGGTCGGTTCGGCAGGGCCCAGGTCGACCTTTTTGCCTCAGGGAGCAGTACACAATGCCCCTTGTGGTTTTCCCTGGCGGAGGCCAGCTCCCCACTGGGGATGGACGCCCTAGCGAACACATGGCCTGCCGGCCTGCTGTATGCCTTTCCCCCGTTTCCGTTGCTTCTGCCCACTCTCCACGGAGTGAGGTCGTCGAGCCTGAAGGTTCTGTTGGTGGCCCCCGAGTGGCCCATGAGGGTCTGGTTCCCACTGCTCCTCAGTCTGCTGGACGGGGAGCCATGGCGGCTCCCGGTCAGGGCAGACCTGTTGTCTCAGTTGGAGGGGAAGGTTTGGCATCCGTCTCCGGGCCATCTTCTCCTCATGGTGTGTTCGCTGAGGGGTGCTGGCAGCCCCTGACGGATCTGGAGCCCTCCATTCAGCGGACACTGCGGAATGCCAGAGCTCCTTCCACATTGAGGACTTATGCCCGTTGCTGGCAGCGTTTTGCGGAGTGGTGCAGACACAGAGGAGTTGACCCAGTTTCGTGTTCCCTGCATAATATTTTGAGGTACCTGCAGGGTCTATTGGATGCCGGACGGGCAGCATCAACCCTGAAGGTGCACCTGGCTGCCATTTCAGCCAGCCACGATGTCGTGGATGGCAGACGAGTTAGGGACACACTATTGGGTGTCACAGTTTCTCCGGGGTGCAAGGAGGCTGCGCCCCCGTTACGGAGACCGGCGGCAGCATGGGACCTCCCACTGGTGTTGAAGGCCCTGATTGGGCCACCTTTTGAGCCTATGGGGGCTGCCTCATTGAAACTGGTGTCTGTTAAGACTGCTTTTTTGTTGGCGGTAACAACAGCCAAGCGGGTCAGTGAGCTCCACGTACTCGCCATCACCCCTACCTGCCTGTGTTGGAAGGCAGGCGGGTCCGGAGTAACGCTGTGGCCGAACATAGCCTTTCTCCCTAAGGTTCTGCCCCCAGGCTACGTGAATACAGCCATTGAACTGGGGGCATACTGCCCTCCCCCATTTCAGTCCGAGGAACAGAGGTTGGCTAACACGCTGTGTCCGGTCCGGGCATTGCAGCTGTACATGGTGGCTACAAGCGCTATTCGCCAGTCGGACCAGCTGTTTGTGTGCCACGGGGGACAGAACAGGGGTCGAGCCCTTTCTAAGCACCGGCTGTCGCATTGGGTCGTAGATGCTATTGCGCTGGCTTATGAGTCTGTGGGGGCAGACTCATGTGCCATTCCACCAGGAGTGTGTCTACGTCCTGGGTGGCACTGAGGGGCGTGCCGCAGGGCAATATCTGCGCGGAGGCGTCATGGGCAACACCGTGCACGTTTGCACGCTTCTACCGCCTCAATGTGGCACATGAGTCCGCACTGGCCTCGGCAATCCTGCCTCTGGCCCCTTCTACTAACTGAGAGGTGCGTGACTACTGCATTCCTCGTGACATTGCTGGCATAAGTCATCCACTTTGTTTACTGCCACTGGCAGTCAGGAAGGAATGAAACAGAACCATAGTTACAGCGTAACGTCTGTTATTGTGCTGATGTGACGACAGCAGCTGAAGCATCCAGAGTTTGTTCTGAAGGAACAGAACCAAGGATGAAAAACGTTCTAAAGAACCTCAGCTGATCCACACTTTCAGGGTCTTTCCCTGACTGTTTGCTGCTACTCAGAAACAGTCCTGTTTCAATCCATGGAGTTCTACACAAACTGAACTGGGAGTGACTGGGAGAGACATCTTGGTGCTGATCCATGCGCTGCACATGTTCCTCAGTGCTCCTTTAGGACATACTGGACTTACTAACCTTCTGTAGAGGCAGCTCATCTCCTGTTCTTCCAGCAGACTGTTTTCTCCCGAAGCTTCATGACTTCCTGTTTGAAAACCGCTGAACTCTATGGCTTTCTTTCAGGAACATCTTGGAGCTCCAAACTTGATCACATCCTGACCTACCCAGATCATCCTGCTATCTTCTACGCTCTGTGTTTCTGTCAACTTCCTGTTACGTCCTGCAGCTTTGGTTGTTTCAGCAGCAGTTCAAACACTTTAGTGACTCTCAGTGATTCAGGATAAAACAGCAGAATAAAGCGGTGTGAAAATCTCCAGATCCAGTCCTGGGTCTGAATCAGAAAGGGGATAGAAGCAAACTATGCGTTGATCGATGCTTTAACCCGTCTGAACCAGCAGAAACAGAACCCCAGTTTAAGCTGTCTCACCTGTGCCTGTGTTCCAGAGGGAGCCCACAGTCGACCTGCTGAACTCCTTCATTGATCATTGGAAATCCATCACTAATTACTACATCCAGACCACAGGTGAGCAGCATTTACCTGTAGCCTCAGGCTGTCTGCTGGCCACCCGATTGCCTGAGTCTGTGTGTGTGTTTGCAGATGACAGCCGTCCCGCCTCTCAGACGGACATCCCGTGGCGACTCAGGCAGATGTCCGACATTCTTGTGTATGAGGAAAAACAGCAGGTGATTAACTCCACCCACAGAGACATCTGTAACCATGGAAACACTGACACAGAGGAAGCCCCGTCCTGTAAGAAGATAAGTGTCTGATCTGGCTGCGTGTTGTCATGTTGAGTTTCTCCTCCATCATCAGGATGAAATAAACTCGTACATTTCAGTAGTTCAGCTCAGGACATGGACAACCTCCATTTAGGATTAGATCATCACCATCATGGAGAAAACTGCCAAAATAAGAGCCTCACAGAATAATTGGATCAGTCATAAAAACTCCCCCCACCCTGCTGCTTCCAAAAGGGTTAAAGCCTCATCCAGGAGCTGCTGATCAGAAGCTTTGATTAACTGATCATCATCAGTGTGAGAACCTCCATAACAGCAGGAGCTCTGTCAGTTTGCTGCTTAGAAAACCCAAGAGCTCCATCTCAGACTCTACAGGCCTCAGTTAGCAGGTTAAAGGTCATGACACTGAACCAGTATGGCCATGTGGAAGAGGTGAAGGAGAAAGGCTCTTCTCTCTAAAAACAAGATGGCTGCAGGGCTTAGGTTTGATGTCAAACCTAAGCCAAACTTTGTTTAGGACACTGCCTGTGCAGAGTAAAAAGTATGAGTACTGAAAAGTACTGAATGTGCACGCATGCAGAAACAATAAATACAGTTCTGCAAAGCTGCATCTAAATAGAACCAAACACTTCCGGACCACTAAGAGAACACCACCACCAAGGTGGAGATGTTTATATCAGCTACTCCAAACCACATACAGTGTCATGTAGCAACATCTACATCTTCACTGATTTCTTCTGTTTTTGCTCTTTTGTCCAAATTAATTCAGTTATTTATTCAAATTGGATAAAAAGTTTTTCTATCTAAGGAAACCCAGCAGATTGCATCCAGTCAGTGACTTGCAGCATTCACTCCTCCTGGATGAGCATGTAGAGACAGTGGACAGTCACTGGTGTTGACTTTGCAGCAATCCCTCATACTGAGCATGCATGTAGCGACAGTGGAGAGGAAAAACTCCCTTTTAACAGGAAGAAACCTCCAGCAGAACCAGAACCAGGCTCAGTGTGAGCGGCCATCTGCCACGACCGACTGAAGGTTTGAGAGAACAGAGCAGAGACACAAAGAGAACAAAGAAGCACTGATCCAGGAGTACTTTCTATGGGAAGGAAAGTAGAAATAATTAATATTTCAGATCACCAAACAAATATTAATATCAGACAGAGATGACCTGAGTGAACACAGAAAGATGAAGGGAGAAAATCAACCAGGCCCTATGGGGAAAATAATCATGAATTAACTGGGATTACCCAGATTGTTCATGAAGCTAAGTTCAAGGCCTCATTGCTGCCTGAACAAAATGGAAACTTAAATAGAAACAAAGTCACTGACATTTATCAGTCTGGAGAAGGTTACAGATCTTCTTAGGCTTTGGTTCTCCAAAGAACCACTCTGAGAATCATGGTCAACACATACAGGTCCTTCTCAAAATATTAGCATATTGTGATAAAGTTCATTATTTTCCATAATGTCATGATGAAAATTTAACATTCATATATTTTAGATTCATTGCACACTAACTGAAATATTTCAGGTCTTTTATTGTCTTAATACGGATGATTTTGGCATACAGCTCATGAAAACCCAAAATTCCTATCTCACAAAATTAGCATATTTCATCCGACCAATAAAAGAAAAGTGTTTTTAATACAAAAAACGTCAACCTTCAAATAATCATGTACAGTTATGCACTCAATACTTGGTCAGGAATCCTTTTGCAGAAATGACTGCTTCAATGCGGCGTGGCATGGAGGCAATCAGCCTGTGGCACTGCTGAGGTCTTATGGAGGCCCAGGATGCTTCGATAGCGGCCTTTAGCTCATCCAGAGTGTTGGGTCTTGAGTCTCTCAACGTTCTCTTCACAATATCCCACAGATTCTCTATGGGGTTCAGGTCAGGAGAGTTGGCAGGCCAATTGAGCACAGTGATACCATGGTCAGTAAACCATTTACCAGTGGTTTTGGTACTGTGAGCAGGTGCCAGGTCGTGCTGAAAAATGAAATCTTCATCTCCATAAAGCTTTTCAGCAGATGGAAGCATGAAGTGCTCCAAAATCTCCTGATAGCTAGCTGCATTGACCCTGCCCTTGATAAAACACAGTGGACCAACACCAGCAGCTGACACGGCACCCCAGACCATCACTGACTGTGGGTACTTGACACTGGACTTCTGGCATTTTGGCATTTCCTTCTCCCCAGTCTTCCTCCAGACTCTCGCACCTTGATTTCCGAATGACATGCAGAATTTTGCTCCGAAAAAAGTACTTTGGACCACTGAGCAACAGTCCAGTGCTGCTTCTCTGTAGCCCAGGTCAGGCGCTTCTGCTGCTGTTTCTGGTTCAAAAGTGGCTTGACCTGGGGAATGCGGCACCTGTAGCCCATTTCCTGCACACGCCTGTGCACGGTGGCTCTGGATGTTTCTACTCCAGACTCAGTCCACTGCTTCCACAGGTCCCCCAAGGTCTGGAATCGGCCCTTCTCCACAATCTTCCTCAGGGTCCGGTCACCTCTTCTCGTTGTGCAGCGTTTTCTGCCACACTTTTTCCTTCCCACAGACTTCCCACTGAGGTGCCTTGATACAGCACTCTGGGAACAGCCTATTCGTTCAGAAATTTCTTTCTGTGTCTTACCCTCTTGCTTGAGGGTGTCAATAGTGGCCTTCTGGACAGCAGTCAGGTCGGCAGTCTTACCCATGATTGGGGTTTTGAGTGATGAACCAGGCTGGGAGTTTTAAAGGCCTCAGGAATCTTTTGCAGGTGTTTAGAGTTAACTCGTTGATTCAGATGATTAGGTTCATAGCTCGTTTAGAGACCCTTTTAATGATATGCTAATTTTGTGAGATAGGAATTTTGGGTTTTCATGAGCTGTATGCCAAAATCATCCGTATTAAGACAATAAAAGACCTGAAATATTTCAGTTAGTGTGCAATGAATCTAAAATATATGAATGTTACATTTTCATCATGACATTATGGAAAATAATGAACTTTATCACAATATGCTAAAATTTTGAGAAGGACCTGTAGAGAAAACATGGAACAGTGCAGAACCTTCCCAGGAGAGGCGGACCTACCAAAACTACACCAAGAGCTCATCAACGACTCATCCAGGAGGTCACAGAAGAACCCAGAACTACATCTAAAGCTCTGCAGGCCTCACCGCCTCGGTTAAGGTCAGAGGTCATGATTTAACAATAGAAAAGGGAGACTGGGCAAAAATGGCCTCCATTGGAGAGTTCCAAGGCCAGAACCACTGTTGACCCAGAAAAACACAACGGCCTGTCTCACATTTACCAGAAAACATTTTGTTATCCTCAAGACTTCTGGGAAGATATTCTGTGGACTGAAGAGACGAAAGCGGACCTTTGTGGAAAGTGTTGGTCCAGTTTCATCTAGAGTAAAACGATAAGCTGCTGAAGGATCACTTCAGCTTTAGTCTATTTTACATTGACACATATTTCTCACAGGGATAATACAAGTTATTTAACCAACAAATGGTACCTGTAAACATCCCAGAATGTTCTGATCCATGATTGATTGTTGCTGTGTCATTGATCAGGATGTGGAGGACATGGGACCCTGTCTGGAGTACCTGCTGCAGCACAAACTGCTGGAGACTCTGTGCACCCTGGGGAAGGCTCAGGTAACATCACCTGCTGAACACTCTGATTGATTGGATGGGTTAGTTCTGATGATAGCTCAGATCTGATCCAAGATCAGCCACATCTTGTCAGGGTGATGCTGATTGGACAATACCAGCTACGTTGCTTCCTGATTGGTTAGCAGTCACAGATTGAATAATTGGACCCATCAGTATGTTAGAAAACATGGTCCTGCTGCATTTCTGCATTCCTGTGAGGTTCTAGTGTGAGCTGTTGGACCATGAACCAGCCATAACCAGGTTCCCCTCATGTTTCTATGAATATAATCATTAATGCTCTCACCACACAAGACCCGACAGAACGTTGCTGCAGACAAATTTGGACAAGCAATAAAGTCTGGTCCAAATGGCATTGAACACAGCAGGTTTTGATGCAGAACGGTTCTGCAGATCAGCCCAGAAACACCATGCCAACAGTGCCACTGGTGTGCTGTCTTACAGCATATGGTTCTGGCAGGAAGGTTGAATGGAGAAATGGACCGGGACATTCAAAATCTGACAATGAAACGTATGGATGTCACGGCAAGTCAACGGGCCCAAACACACAGAACCAAGGAAACCAGGGATTAAAACTGTTCAATTGGTCCGGTCAATCAGCTGACTGGACCCAATTCAAAACCATGGGAAGAACTGAAGGTCAGAGAGCATAGGAAGGACCTCCAGAACCTTAAGGATTTGTGGAAGAATGGATCAGAATCACACCTGAGCAACATGTGACTAGTTTCTCCATACAGGAGACGAATCTGGGTCTGTTTCATTCCGAGGTTTCACCAGAACTGTGTTCCAGCTGGACTCGTGGAGCTTCAGATGGCTCCTGGTGTTCCTCCGAGGTTTCTCGGCTGTCAGGCTGTGTGAACACGTGAATGTTCTTTAGAAACCGGCTGTATGGTCTCATGCTGACGTTTTTCCTCCTCATCAGTATCCTCCAGGGATGTCTCAGCAGGTGCTCCTCTTCTTTTTCAAGCTGCTGTCTCAGATGCAGAAACCTCTGCTGCAGCTCGTCCCTGTCTACAGACCTGTTCAGGTAAGATGTTCTTCACGCAGGAACAGGTGAGCAGGTGGAGAACATATTCAGTTTTCAGTCAGAAGCATTAGAACACGTTGCTTGACTTGATGGTACATTTAATGATCACATGACTCCCTGTTTCTGCTCCGCCCACAGAAGCTGATTGGACTCTGTGCACTACCTGGTTCCTGCACTGAGAAGGAGGAAGCTCAGTTTTTATTGGCTGTGTGCACCAGAGTCACGCAGGATCCGAGCGTGCTCAGATATGTCCTACAGGTGAGCAGCTGATGTGACTGTGATGTTTTACCACCACTTCCTGCTGATCATGTTTCTGCTTTCAGCTCTCAGACCGACCGCTGGCTTCTGGCCAATCACAGCACTGCTCACAGGCCTCCAATCAGAGCACAGAGACACCCAGCAGCCAATCAGAATCCCTTGCTTCCAGCCCTGTCCAATCAGAGCACGGGATGCTGTGGGTTCTGCTGCAACTCAGCAGGAACCAGGTGAGTTAGCGGGTTTAGCTGAATTAGATGGAACAGACGGGTCAGCTAGCTTCATTATTGGCTGTTCTGATGGACTTTATTGATCAGCTCAAGAAGACGTTCTTCTATCAATCAGAGACCTACTGATATTCTCCAGATGTTCTCAATCTGTTCTCACAAAGTTCTGATGTTTTCCTAATGTTCTCTTTCTGCTCTCTTGATGTCCTCCTGTTCCACCAGAGATCTAAGGTGCGTCAGAAGGCCTGTGAGGGGCTCATGTTGCTCTCGTCTTTACTTGATGGATCTCCTGGGGAGCTGGACCCTGCTGGGACCCAGCTGGGAGAGCTGCTGGCTGGGAGGCTACAGGAGCTGTACTGCCTGCTGCCACTGGAGGAGTTGGATGCAGCAGAGCTGAGGAGCTGGCCCCGCCCTTCATGGAGGTAGGCAGAACTTGGACCTCAAACACTCGGTTACCATGGAAACAGACCTCAATGAAGGCCAGTGGCAGTCACCTGACCTCTCTGTGTTCTCAGGTCAGAATCTCAAAACGATCACGTGACCAGTTTCCTCACCTGGTTCGACTTCTTAGATCATCTGACCAGAGAGGCTCCTCAGGTAGTCTTATACTGCAGTATTAATGCAGGTGTACTTCAGAAATACTCCCGCTGTTACTCCTGTTATACTACAGATGTACTGCAGTAATACTGCAGATGTGTAGTACCTGAGGGACAGTTCAGTGAGCTGGACCTCGTCAGTTATCACCTGATCACTGAACGGTTGTTCTGATTGGACTGTTTCTATGTGCAGGTTCTGTCCGTCCAGGTGTGTCGGTGTGTCCGTCAGCTGTGGCTCGTGGAGACTCTTTATCCTCAGCTGCTGCACACGTATGTTCTCCTCCTGCTCCTTCTTTTTGTCTCCCATGTGGGGGCGGAGCCTATCATTCAGCTGTATGTTTTTCAGGTGTGAGCAGGACATCCTTGTCTCCACTTCAGTCCTCTGCTCTGCAGTCAGACTTGTCCAGTCTCCATCTCTGTTGGACCAGCTGCTTGATTTTTTGTTGAGGACGCCCTCATTAATGGAGCTGCTGCTGCAGCGCTGCGATCATATCTCTGACCAGGTGAGGCTGCAAGACACGCCCATAAAGCCCAGCACCTGAGCACACCAGTCTGCTGAGCCTCTGTGTGTCCTCAGATCAGCATGGTGTCTCTGTCTCTGGTGGACGAACTGCTACAGAAGCCTCACAGGGACATTCTGGACACCCTGGTGCTGAGCTTTGTGCAGACCCGAAGTTACCTGTCCTTACCTATAGGGGGTCAGGAGGACAGGCCGCCTGAGAGCAGCGATGACGGCGAGGACACCCAGTAGGTCCATCACAGGGGAGACCCAGACAAGTGAAGGTGTGTCCTCAGACTGACAAGTGTCTTGTGTCCCTCAGAGATCTGGAGGATGACCCGTTCTTCTCAGATGGCTTTCCTGACGAACACCTTCCTCATCATCATCATCAGCAGCAGCAGCCTGCTGCTCCAGGATCAGCTGCAGATATTGTCAACAGGTAACACCTGCAGCATCATCACCATGTTAGCAGGACTCAGAAACATCTGATCAGGCTCAGTTTCTACCATCAGAACCTCTCTGTTCCAAACAGTCCAGTCACGACCAAAACAGGACAGAGATCCTTCAACTAGCATTGATAATATTTGTCAAGTTTAGAAAGAACAGAACCTTCTGATTTCGAGGTAGGTCACTGCAGCTGGTCATGTGATGAGACATTCTGACAGGTGCTACGTCCCCACGTTTGGCTCAACAGGTACTGTGGTCCTGCATTCAGTCTATTGGGTTCTGAGGTTCCGAGTTTAGCCTGACAGATTCTGTGGGTCTAGTCTCAGTCTGAAAGGTTCTGACGCCCCGGGTTCATTGTGAGAAGTTCTGAAGTAGATTTCCCTGCATTCTGTCCACAAGAATCAACATGTCAGCCGCCTGACTGAACTCTCTCTGTGTTTAGCTTCCTGTGTTTGGTTCCGGTCCAGGCGCGATCAGCCCACTTGGTGCAGGAAGGAGGTTACGAGTCATACGTGCACGACGCGCGCACTTTGGTAAGAAAATCCAAACACTTTTCTTATTTCCACCTTTTCCCATCAAGTGCCATCCAGGTGGAGTCTAGTTGTCATGGTTACGCCTCTACCTGTTTAAGCTGCGTTTTGACCTGAAGTCTGTAGAGCTCAGAACAATGAAACCAAGTTTCTGTTGGCTGGAAGAAGACATCACATGTTCACCTGATTCGGATCAGTTGATGTTGGAGAAGAACCATCTGACAGAACCCAGTTGTTTATGGTCTCATTCAGTCTTAACATGTAAAACATCAGGTAACATTTTCATTATTTAAAGGTTCTGCTGACTTAAGGTGTTTCTAGAACATCAATACATTGAAATGGTCTTACCTGTACAGGTGGAGGCTCCGCCCCTTTAGGTGTATCTCTCTGTAATTGGACAACCCAAAGTTTGATCATAAAACACCAACTCCTGATAAACTGTCACCTGTATGGCTCATCTCCCTGTCAGGTGACCCAGTGTCAGTCTCTCTCTCTCTCCTGGGATTGGCCACAAACTCTTCCTCCTCCCGGTTCTTCAGGTAAGGAGGGAGACTTCTTTGAAGGTCACCTGCTGAGAGTTCTGTTTGAACGTCTGGGACGCATCTTGCAGCAGGTATGTACACCTGAGATCCTTGCTGATAAGTTGCCTGTGGAATGACTCACCTGTGCAGGTGTTGTGTGTGTTTACAGCCATACGAGTTGAACCTGCAGCTGACGGCAATTTTGTCCCGTCTGTCTGCCTTTAATCACCCTCTGCTGGACGAGTACCTGCTGGACCCATACATCCACCTGTCTTCCTGCAGCAGGTCGCTGTTCTCTGTCCTCGTCAGGGTAAGCCGGGCTGCAGAACCAGAACATTCAGAGCCTTTGCTCTCCTCTTGGATAATGTCTGTCTAACATGTGTGTCTCAGGTGATGGGAGAGTTGATGCAGAGGATCCAGCAAGTCTCCGGCCTGTCAGAGCGTCTCTTGGACACCAGGAGACACCTGCTGGGCCAGAACCAGCACACTGGGTAACTGTCTCTCTCTTATCCAGCTTCTTTATTTCTGAAGATGATCTGATCTCTGATGATATTCTGCCATGAGTCCAGTTGAAACCAAGCATCTGAGTAAATGTTTTTTACAGATAATAAACTTCATTCTATTCCTCATTAAAACAATAATCTACTAAACCCAGAAGAAGGTTCCAGACCTCCTGTCTTGTTCTGGTACCAAAGAAAACGGAACCATCAGTCCTCAGTGACTGTAGACCTGTTGACCTGACGTCCTTAATGGAAGTAAATTAGTCTCATTACAATCAGACATTTTTTTTACTTCAAATTCGCCTGCAAATGTGTTGACCTTTGGTGATTCATGCCAAGGCAATCAGCACGAGGTCGAGTCAAGCGGCTCATAATGCATCTTAACATTGGATGCCACCTGCCCAAAAAAATCCAAGAAGAAGAAGAGTCGAGTGGCTGTTAGCCAATCAAATTACACTCATTTGATCATGTGAAGTGGAAGATGCCATCAAACACCTGCTTCAACAAACCCACTGTCATCTGGACAAAGCCAGCAGCACTGTGAGGATCATGTTCTTTGATTTCTCCAGAACATTTAATACAATCCAACCTGATTTTCTTTGTCAGAAACTCCAGAAGACTCAGGTGGAGGCCTCAACAATCTCCTGGATCAAAGACTACCTGACAAACAGACCATAGTTTGTGAGACTGAAGGGTTGTGAGTCTAACCAGGTAGTCAGCAGCACAGGAGCACCACAGGGGACGGTACTCTCACCATTCCTTTTCACTCTGTACACCTCAGACTTCCAGTACAAGACAGACTCCTGTCAGGAGCTGCTTCAGAGTTACCATGGGCCTCCTGGCTGCTTCTCTGATTAATGCTCTCCTTGCCCAGCCTGTCTAGTTAGGTGGACCTCCATGCCTTGTTGGACCATGTGAGTCTCAGACACACAGCTGTAGTCGGTTCACTGACTAGGTGACTTCTAAAGGTAACTGGTTGCACTGGAGTTCATTTAAGGGTATCAATGTAAACAGGGTCGAGTTAAAATGCCTGCTGACTCTGATGAAGTTCTATGATGATGTCACTCACCTGACTCTTGTGGGCGTGTCCTCAGGCTGGAACACCTGACGTTGCTCGAAGGGATCGTCGTCCTTGAGGAGTTCTGCAAAGAGCTTGCTGCCATTGCCTTCATCAAGATGCCTCTGGACCGGGACCAACAGGACGTCTGTACAGGGACTGAGTCATCTAGATTGGAATCAACCTGACTGTCAGAGTGGGAATGACCCTCTTGACTGGGACTCACTGTACTGTTGGATCAGAACTGCGTCTTCTGGACCGGAACTAACTGAGCTGCTGGGGCAGAACTGCCCTATGTGGACTTGGAATGACCCTGCTGGACCGGGAGTGATTCATTGGGATATTGACTCTGTTTAGCTTGGACAGAAAGACCGACCAGGACCGGGACCCATGCTGTACCTGTGCATGGGTGTGAACCGGTCCTCTCTGGGTCCACAGGTCTGAGTCCACCTGTGCAATGAGACTTTCTGAATGAAGCAGCTGGATTCTGGTTTTCTGGACCTGGAAAGACTTGTCTTAGGATTGGACAGTGATCAGACTCTTCATCAACTGCTTAGGAGCCCCGCCCACTCACCCAGCAGCCAATCATTGGCCACTATTTCCTGTTACAGATGATGGTCCAGCTGCTTCAGGTAACAGCCAATCAGACCAGAGAAACCTGACAGAAGATTTAAGACTCAAAGCTGATTGGGTGTTTTTTTTTTCTGTGATTATGAAACCTTAGCTCTGCAAACTAAGACTAGAACCTGACACCTGAGTCAGATCCAAACCACCAGAACAGAACCAGCCAAAACTAATCAGAATTTATCCTGATTATTCTCAGTCCAGTTACTGTGTTTTTATGCCAAAGATCAAACATCAGAGTTTAAGTTGCTGCAGATGGACCGCTGGCTGTTTGTTTGTTTGTTTGTTTGTTTGTTTGTCAACAACAAAGTGTGACTCAGGCAACAATCCTGTTTATTAATAAACAATTAAACAGTAGAAACACATTAATATCAGGGATGAAGCATGCAGCCCTTCAACAGATCAGAACTGTTCTGTTTATTGAAGTCCTGTTTTATATTTGGACTTTGCAGGAACTGGTTTGAGTCAGCAGGGGGTGCTAGTGGACACAGAGGAGGAGAGCTAGATACAAAAATCTAATTAAAATATATATTTTATTAATAAACACTTTGTTCTTTTACAAACAAAAAGGCAAAATACAAGAATAACAGAGTTCAAGTACAAACAGGATGCATTAAATATATATATATATAGTCTAACATAGGACAATAACAATAAATCTGAAATAAAAGGGTTAGGGTTTAGCTTTTAAATCATATTCTTCAGTTAAAGAGAGTAATTTGAAGGCATTTTTATAAGAGCTTTGAGATATAACAGAAAGTCATTATGAAAAGCATAAAACTTTGGCTGGATTTTAAGGTATTTTGCCTTATGAATGAAACATTTCCCAAGGATAACAATAGTGTTGATAAGAAAGTCATTGTTTGGATTGTCTAAAATAAGGCCATATATTATGTCTCTGTCAGAGAAGATATTGAGAGAGGGAATTTTATGGAATAACCAGTCAAAAACATCAGCCCACAAAGCCTCAACATAAATACACTGAAAAAATAGATGCTCAGTTGTTTCAACAGCATCACAGAAAGCACAATTTCTGGTTTCAATACCAAATCGTTTTTTAATTAAGTCACTGGAATCTCTTTGGCTTTTGGAGCAATTGGATATTTGAGGTATTTGGTGCACAATTTATGAATCGCTTGTAGTTGGTAGAATCGACGTAACGATTTTCTAAATGGAAGTTGGATACAAAATATTATCCAGTGTGTGTCTGATGATTTTATAATTAAAATATTACCTTCAACATTCAGACAATGAGTCTGTCTTTGGGTCAGGTGACGTGTTTAATGCTGTGAGAGCTGCTACGGGAGCCTGGATGGTCAAAAAATTAGCCTTTGGACCTGTATCGCTGGGGGAGGAGTCTGCAGGACCTTGGTGCAGACATGAGAACCTGGGCCCGTTTAAAACTTGAGTCCTTATGTCTGAATCCAGGTTCTGATTAAACAATGAGTCCAACCACAGCTCAGTTTTCCTGTTAAAAGATGGACACTTAAACACATCATCTCTAGTTTTAAATCTGGGACGAGCTCTGAGAAATCTATGGTTCTGGACATGCAGGCAGTTAGTGGGTCTGTGAGCAGAAGAACCCATTTAGAGCTTGAAGTGGGTCTCTGGAAATAATGGTTTAAAACTGAATTTGTTTGCTTCAAAAACTGCTTTATTTGTATTGAAAATTCAGTTTGATTACTTTCACTTTCAGGTCTGAAATTCAGTTTTTTGTGTCCCACATCCGGGTTCTTGAAGCCACAGATTAATCAAACACAGATTTACTGATTCACGGATGTCCTTCACTGTCGCTGGGTCCAAATTAAGGACTGCTTTGTAGGCCGATAACGTCCTAGATGAGACAACGAATGCTGTCCAATCTCCAAGGTTCCAACTAATGGATCCTTCTTATCTCCAGATTTTAAGGATGGGTCTGGTGTATCCTCCATGTCCCATGATTCATTGCGGGTTGAAGCACATTGTTCAAACGGAAGTAGCAAAGTATGGAGGACCGATCCTGACAAAATTCAAATTAAAAGTACAAATATATATATTTTGTTTTTCCTTTTCCTTACACATGCCTTTGTTCTTTTGACATTTCCTCAGCAAATAGACAGAATGGTGCTTCGTTTGTCCAGGTTTGGTTTCTGAGATATTAAAGATAATTTTTTAGGTCATCCAGAGGTCACCATCCCCCCATTTTGCTCCAAATTGAACCGGAGTGGTTTACCTTTTTATTGCTGTTTGTGCCGCTTTTATGTACAAGCTATATAATTTTCTTTCAGGCGATCACTGATGACTTAAATCGATGACGTTTATGGCCTGCGCTGAACATCATCACCACAAAGCAAGCAGTTATTAATTTCATGTTTTTCTTTCATCATCCAAGTTGTGTTTTTATCCGAAGTTGTAAAATGTATGCCTTGTTATATTGTTTTGCACTTTATTCCTTAATAAAGATTATGAAACTTTTTTGGTCTCAAAGAAATTTGCTTTAAATATGTCAACTAAGTCACCAATAAATGTATCTTTCTACACAGTAATTCAATATTATCCTCTCACAAATGGGGAAAAAACCACCAGCTGCAGCTACACATTCCTTACCCAAACCCTGACATGGTCTGCGACCACTATGATGTAATGTTTATCATTTTAATAACTGTTCTGTTATAACAGTATTTTTTAAAGGTGGTTTTAATTATATAATTCAGCTCGTGTACGTTGGACAAAAGCGGAAGTGCGAGTAGGTCATTGGCTCAAAGTTCATAACCAAGTAATTTACTTTTTGTTTAAATAAAATTTGAAATGCATCAAGCATTAATTTCTAATTTCTGACATTAAATATAATCATTTTTAAGAGAATTGAATGATTGGCAACTTTGATATACGAAGTTCTCACGCAATGTCCTAGGGATTGACCCCACCACTGACCTTGTTTTGGCGGTAATTTAAACTTCCCGTTCAAAATTTTCCACTTAGCTTTTAAAACATCGATTAGTGTGTTTTTATGAAAAATGTTGGCTACATCCTTAGAATTTTTACTACACTTGTTGTTCAAGGTAAGTAAACTAATAATGTTGAGGTTTTAGATAAAACACTTGCTACTGCAATCCAGTCCCTGATTAGAAGAGAGAGATTCATGGTTGCATGCCTTGCATATATATATTTCTGTAAACCTGCAATTCAATGACATTTTAAGTCCAGACTTTTAAAAAATGTTGAAACAAAGATTCTGCAAGGCTTCATTTTGCAGCTATTCCATTCATTTTTAGTCATCGATGTTTAGGCACATCAGTAGACTCCACAAAGACACATTTTTAAAGTTGAACAGATACTTCAATTGAAAATTCACAAGACAAGTAGTAGTAAAAAATGCAACATTTAAAATAAAATAAAAACATACTATAATTACAACACAGCATAAATGGCTTACAGATTTGAGAGAACAATTTAAACTGAGTTTTTGAGTTGTGATAGAATGCTGAAATATCAATGTTTTGTGGTTTCTGGGAGATTATTTAGGCCGGAATAATATTTTGATTAATGCTAATCAAAGCCTTTTTGTTCTTTAACTAGATGCCTCGACAGCCATCAATAGACAGGAATTCCCTTATTGCAGTTCTCTGCAGTTCAAAAGAGGCTGTTCTTCTAAATGGGAAAATAGCCACTCCAGCTGCCACTATTTGGTCAGCAGCTGGAAAATAAGATGTCTCCAAAAGCCCTGTACACTTTTGTAAAATCTAACAGACACAACATCTGGTCATGTTTGGAGATCAGTGAGCAGGAAAGTGATCGTGAGAGCAGTGTGGACACAGAGTTTGACTCTGGCTCCATTTCTCCTGGACAAGACGACTGCTCAGGTTTTCAGCTTGAAGTTCCTTTTGAGGAATGGATCAAATTTGTACCTGAGAAAGTGGAATATAATGACAAGTTTTCATCATCTGGCAAAAGGGAATACATGATTTTGAAGCCTGGCACTTGGAGTCATGTAATTAACCATCTGATTTGGAAAAAGATCAAAAGCACATGTACATTTGTGTTCCAGAGAGCAAAGGTTTATCCAACTGTCACAAACAAATATATAGATATCAAAGGCTTCTGTAAAGAGTGTCAAGGCCGTATTAAAATGACTTGTGTTAGAGAGCCAACGGTAAACAGCCCAATGCTGCTTCAGTGGTCCATCGAAGACACTGATATCTCCTTGCACACTGGGCAATCCAAGAGGTTCATGTCTGGAAACCTTTGTGCACAGATTTCAAAAGAGCTGTGTGAGGGCAGGATGGAGCCGGCTGTATGGAGGTCAGCACACCTCACAGTGGTAGTATAAGAGACATTGGTCTAGACAAGTTCTTCTGCCACTATTGGAGTCAAACACAGCTACATGTGTATAAGGCTTTGTCCAAAAAATGCCCCTCAGTAGTTTGCTTTGATGCAACTGGCTCAGTTGTGAGAAGACTGGTGAGACCAGATGGTACATCTGGCCACATCTTCTTATATCAAGGCGTTCTGACAGGGGACAACTGCTCAGTCCCAGTTGTGCAAATGCTGTCAGAGAGACACGACATTAATGCAACATGGCTGACAGAATGGCTTCGTACAGGTGCTGCTATACCAAAGGAAGCCATGAGAGACTTTTCTCTGGCTATTCTTGGTGCTCTGGTGAAGGCCTTCACTCCTTACCCCGATCTGAAGACATACATTAACGAATGCTTCCGTTTGCTACTTGGGAACCAGTCTGCAAAACGTCCTCCTTGTTTTATCAGGGTTGATGTGGCACACTGCATAAAGATAATCTGTCAGTGGGACTGCCTGAAAAACAAGTCACACCGTGTCAAAGATTTCTTTGTCAGGGCAATAGCAAAGCTTCTTCAATCACAGTGCTTGGACCATGCAAAACAGCTAATACATGCCATCACTGTTGTGGCCCTCAGTGAGGCAGAGGGTGATGATATTTCTGGAGTCCCTCTCGAATCAGAGATGTGCAAAAAATATCTAAAAACCCAGATCACAGAAGACTCCATCATCATTCCAGCTGAAGATCCAAATGAAATGCATCAAGTGGATCCTTTTGACGAGATCCAGATTGACCTACGCAGCTGGGTATCAAATATATGCGAGGAGAGCAGGTCACTCGCTGCAGCCAATGGGGTTAGGGATAACATCCATTTCCTCCCTGATATTGTTCCACACATAATAAGACTAGCAAGTTACTTACCACTTTGGACAGGAGTAATGGTCCCCCTCTTCAAAAGCACCAACCTCACAGCAAGCTCAGCCACTGTTGAAGAAGAATTAAAAAATGTGTGTCGGAGTGTTTCTTCTAAACTCCTGCGTGTTCGTTTATTTGGTCAAAGCATCTTAATTCTGCTCGAGAAAAAACTAAACTTAAATGTCTAAGAAAGTAAAACACGGACTAGAGGTTGAAGCTGATTCACCCGGCCGGGGAACACTTCTGCTCTTCATACCAGGGAATATACATTTCACATTTGTTGTGCAGCGCCTTATCAGTTTCTCACACAATCTTTTGCTGAAGGTCAGTTCTGAGGCATCTTCTATTGATGAAACTGACACCTTCACTCACACCCTTTAGTGCCTGTTTTTTCAAGTTCACAAATAATACATATTGTTCTGCACAGTTAACTTTCTAAGCGCTACAGGTTCAGACTAATTCCACAGTTATGAACATAAGAACACATTACACTTAGTTATATATAACATTCCCCCTTTTGAAGTCTGTTAAGACTTCACTAAAAGAATACAGAAAGTAAACGTCTATACCAGAAGCCTAAGCACAGCGGACTTGAATCAAATTCTCAACACCCCTTCAGGCTTCTCGTCGTCATCAGGGATAGCCAACAAAGGCATCATATGAGAGGGTGTGGTTGCCTTGCCTTCAATAGTTGCAGTAATAAAGCGCACAATCAAAGATCTAATACATGGTACACAACAACATCCACACGTCACCATAATAGCCACAAATACTGCTATGGAAATAAACAAAGACATGATTAAACCTGACCAATGTCCAAACATACCAATCATCCAATCCTCAAATGGGTTATCAATACCTGAATGTTCATGCATGGTGGCGGATAGCGTTTTGAGGCCTGCTAAGGCTTTTGACACCGATCCGTCTGGTGCTGTATTGTTTGGAATAAATGTGCAACACATATCACCAAACATTGCACATACACGCCCCTTTTCTGCTAGAAGCATATCCAGCGCCATTCTATTTTGTACTGACATAAGGGAAGTAGGTCCTGTTTGATCAGCGAGTCTCTCAACTGCATCTCAAGTTAAGTTCGCGAGGCGTAGGATATTGTAATGAATATAATTGATGTGGTCGACATTCTTGTTAGGGGTCACAGGGAAAAGGGCAGCAATAATTGGTATATTCTCAAATCCTGCAGAAATTTGGTCAGCCAATTTATATTCATTTGGTACTCCCCTAGGGACACCTGTAGCATCTATATAGGTGGGGGAGCCCTGACTTAAATCAAATCCAGCAGTGCTTCGTTTCATAATATGCTGTCGCCTTCTGCGGGTGAGAGCTGTTTGTTGGGCATGTTTAGTGGGTAGACGTTTAAGGTCCTTACCCAAAAGAATAAGGGGAGCCTGTAATCTCACCATTGCACACACCCCTATGGTATTCTTAGGTATGTTGGTAAGTAATCTATGTCCACCACAGTAATAATAAAGTCCAGATCTGGCCCAAGGACCAATAACACTACCTGGTGTAGTAATATTACACCAATCTGACGGGATCTGTCCTACATTCATTTTGGGCGAGATTGATGTAAAGATGTATACGTGTCATTACCTTTATTGGGTGAGAATGATCCTGTTTTGGTATTGTTAGGGATAGGAGGGAAGATGCTGCCTAAGGTGGTGCAGTTAGCTGGAGATGCCTCGATGGTCAGTTTAAGCATGCAATTATAACCCCAAGTGTCCTCTGGGTACAGAGGAGCAGGGTCGGTAGTTAAATGTGGTCTTGCTGCCGCACATGCCACACTATCTGATTTACTTTGTTCTTTGGCAGTCTGAGCTATCCATTGGATCCAGAGGTTATCTTCAGTATATCCTGTCGCCATTTGAATGATTTCTAAGGGTTTTAAAGTGGAATAATCTATTTTAACTACTCTCGGGTCGGTTGGAGGTTCCACAGTGGGTTTACTTCCAGCAGAGGACTGTGTGGAAGAGGTGCCCGGGGTGGATTGCGTTTTCCAATTGATTTTGATCATTCCTTGTGCATCTGGCCCTGACCCCTAGTGTCAGATAGTCATTGCTTGGGGTCCCGTATCGGCGATTAATACCTTTTAGAGAGAGAAGGAGAGGATTTACTCCCTTCCCTCCTTTTGTGGATCCTAACGCGTTCCGTTGGATACAAACCTTTCCTTGGATGTCGTACGGGGCGTATTCTTTGGTTGGGGTCCACCCTGGCCCAGACCAGCCGGCCACATAATTCCAACTGCTGCATAGAGTTCCCGTCCCGTCGAGGTTAATCATTTTGCACTGGTTCGACGCCTGTTGGTTCATGCATACATAAACCTCATACCCTCTCCAGGCTATTTGGTTGCCCCCGCATTTAATGTATGCTGTCCTGGTCTTCAACTCACAGGTGTAGACTGACCTGGAGCCTGGGATTCATACCAGGGGATTATTCTGCCCCTATGTGGGTATGAATACTTTTGCAGATTGTTGAACCCAAGGTGTAGACTAACCTATGGGTATGATGACTTCTCCTCACCCCTAGGGGATTATTCTGCTCCTTCTGTAGGGTGAGAAGGTGGCTCTTCTGTTGTTGTGTTCTCTCTCAGGTTTTCCTGGACTTCCGTGAGAGACCTCTGTGGATTCTCGGCTGCGGCGCACTGACTCCAATGGTACAATGTGTCTCCTTTACCTTTGAGCCTCACCGCGTGTGAAGTCCTCTCGGTGACCTGGAATGGACCGGTCACCTTGGTTCAGACCACTTTCGTTTGATGACCTTCAGAAGGACCCACTCTGCTTCTGACGTGGAGTTCTGGTCCCCAGACGGTTAGGATGGGACCTGTTTGGAGAATCCTGCAACAAGACTGTGGAGAGATCTATAATAATCACGGTGAGACATGGACAGTTCACATTTATTTAGGAAAGGTAGTGTAATGGAAATTCTTGCAGCAAGCATTTCACAGTGTATAACCTTTTTTACTCCTCAGAACATCTGTGTTAGAGGAAGAAGCTGTAAAAGCCATTATCAGAAGTTTGATGGTTCAGACCCATCTTTAGGACAATGTCAGGAAGGGCAGTTAGGTCTGTTCCTAGATAACCTTGTCACTTTTGAACTTAAGAAGGGTTTGGGTCATAAAACACAGACTCTTTGCAGTTGAGATAACACTGTCATGTTCTGGTATAAATACTGTGTGTAAATGTTGATCGGGGCTCTGCTTCACTGACTAACCTCAGTGTCAGGGTCTTCAAACGCTTAATGCCTTTGAATAAAACTTATAAGACAAAGTCCGGATTTTCTCTTGTTCTGAGTCAACTTCTCTCCACTTTGATAAGAAAATTTCACAACAATTTTAGCGTCACGAACAGGATCTAACGTGCCAGAGGAGACCGCAGGAGGGGACACGGACGCCTGGCCAGCCTGAGAGTTGTTCTCAGTCCACCTCCATTTTACGGAGGGGAGTTCTCATGTCCGCCTGCGGCTTCTGGCCGATTGGATCCGAACTATTTGTCGTCAAATATATCTGGGTGAGAAGTTGCTCTGTATGATATAATGTATATTATTATTTTTATTACACATTAACCATCATCTCCTAACTAATTAATTAGGTTCCAGAGTTGCAAGAGGGAGGACATCAGCTGAGGGCCCAGTCACCCTGTAAAGGAATGGCAGGGAGGTTCTCATTGGTAACAATAAGATAAAGCAGAACACAGGGTTTTGCGGGTGGTTTTTAGCAATTTTCTACACCTCATAAAGGAGAAAAGCCAGACGGCAGACGTGCCGCTGAACTGGTAAAAAATATGGTTCTGGAACCTTGAGACATCAGGGGTGTCTCCTTCTTCATACTCTGATTTATAAAATAATGAAAGAAAAAAGTGGGGATGATTGTGTTAAATGTGCTTTAATTTGGAAGATAAGTTTGTTTTTTCACAGCGTGGAAGTTTGAGTGTAAATAAGTTAAATAGTTTAAAAAGTTTCAAGTAAAACAGTTGATGGAAAAATAAAAAAACATAAGAAAAGATTAAAAAGCACAGAGTGCATCAATTAAGGGGTTAAAGAGTTAAAACTTTCCTGAAGGAAGTTTTGTTTGTCTTAAATATTGCGATCAGTCGGAAAAGAAGGTAAAAGTGAAAAGGGACATTAGAGATGCGAAAAGAAAGTTGTTTTAGAAAGGAGTATAGTTCATGTTGTGGAAGGAAGTGACAGGCAGGGGGACAACTGACTGACTGACTGATAATATTTATTTGTACAAAATCTGAACCAATACTAAACTTTTCATCTGCCTCTCTCACACACAAATACACACATATATGGGATTTAAGTTCAACATCTGCGTTTTTGAGTCTGGATTTTAGAAACCTGCCCTTCTCCATGGCTACTCCGCCAGAGACGCTTCTCCAGCACGGCCTGAAAGAGAGAGATCTGCCTTCCTGCTTGCTGCAAATCGCAGTGTGAGTTTCCACCAGAACGAAACTCAGAAGAAGTCTGGCCCGAACCCACTGAGATGGACAACGATCCATGCTGTTTGCAAGAGCCAGAAGAGCGATACACTGGATTTATATTGAAAGCATCTTATGCGGGCAGAAGAGAAACCGGAGCAAAGTTTCTTCTTTCTCCCTCCTGGAGAAGTTAAAGTAGACAAAGAATGATTGAATGTCTCACCAACAGACCTGAAGGTCCTGGTTGTTTTTTGGACTGATAGAGAACTGTGTGCCTGACAGTCTGACTCTGAAGCGATTTAGAAACTGATGGAGGTAACGTACAAACACACACACATTTGCATAAATCTTTTCATATTTTCTGCAATGAAGAACGCTTATTAACCGCTGCTCATGTGACGCTTGCTTGACGTTGACAGATATAGCGGGTTAAAATATTATTTTAGGGTTAGAAAAGTATCTTTAAAAGGGTGATAACTTAACTCATTTGATACTTTCCAGTTAATTCTTTTAGAGAAACAAGTTCTCTTTCGTCGTGGAATATTCAGGGTCAATTATTCTAGTTATTAAAAGTTATGAAAAAGCAGAGGAACTTACAACATCTCCAAAACTCAGCAGTAACCAAGTGTTTCTATGTTATTCTCAGGACAGATCTCATGAAGGAGTATTTTTATAAAACCCAGCGCATGCGTAAAACCTGATGGGTTTCTCCTTCAGATATTATTTTCTGTTGTCAGAGTTTGTATCCCATAAATCTAATGGGTAGAGACCTCATTAAAACAGGCTTAGTTTTACTGCAGATGGTCTTCATACAGTTTCTGACACAGTATTTACAGTTTGGTGCAGTTTTTGTCCGCAAGTGTTAACTGACGCTTATGGAAAGTACAAATTCATTGTTTTTCACAGCAGCTGCTGGGAAGAGGTTATATTAGGTTTTTTTCTTCCCTCTTCTGATTCATGCAGCGTGTTGATTTATACTGTACCTTATATCAGGTCCTGATAAAAACTATGAAAGGTTTGGTTCTGTAGGTTCTTTTTTCTCCCTTTGGAGAAAGAAAGAGAAACCTAATCAGTTCTGTGTTGCATAGAAATATTAAAACACTTGTTGTTTTCTAAGATATCAGCAGCTAAAAACTTTTAAAACTTTTGAGAGTAATTGGTTTTGTTAAACACATTTTCCTTGGTAAAACAAACCTTTAAAATGAGAATGAAAAATTGGGTTATTTAGAAAGAATCTGATTGGACAGTGGTACCACACAAAAATTAAACTAATCTCATGCTTCCTAAAAGACTGCATGAAAAGGCCTTCAGAACCGTGGAGTTATTTTCCACCACAGTATTAAGTTTTTAAGCATGCTTTTTCTTTATTTTAAAACAGATCTGGGTTTTGTTCTTGGTTTTTTTAACATAATGTTTGTCTGAAGCTGCTTATGAACTGTGTTAGAAGCAAATATGATCTGAGGTAAATTAGAAGCTGTGAACTAATAATTTTAAATCTGATTATTGTCCAAGCAGAAATAATATATTTAGCCAATCCTTCAATCTCTGCAGAAAGTTAACATCATTGTTCAATGCAGTAGTACTCAACTTGTGGTTCCTGGACTCCTGAAGCCTGTAAGCCATAGATTTTGGGTCCATGAAATTATAATACTTAATTAAAGGTAGACCGATTAACTATTAAAATAGATCTAAGCCAATGATGAGTTCCAGTCATTTGGTGACTTTGAAATGCAATAATACTCAACATTTCTACTCTGGGGACACAGATTGGGGTTGAAGAGTTTAGTTTTGGAACCAAGGTTAGGATTTTTATAACAGAATCAAGACAAGTAAAATCCTTCATTTTAGGAAAAGAAAAGAATTAAAGGCTCTCTTAACAGTAAGAAGATGGTCGGCTCAAACTCAAGTCTCCTTGTTTGATTTCTTAGGGTTTAAAGATTAAAAGAATACATAGGAGTACAAAGGTACACAAGGTGATTTCAGATTACTAAGAAATAAAATATTGGAACATTTATCAGCATTTGGATTATTAAAGAGGGGTTCTAGTAATAATTATCTCCCCAACTGTCAAAATTTAAATAGCCAAATTAAAGAAAATGATGTTTGTTCTTTTTGAAACATTATGTGGGAAAAAGTCCAGTTTGGAGACAAGCTTCTTATCTTAATTTATGATTAAGTCAAACACTGCAGTTTTGTTTAATTTGGGTATAACATAAAAATGTCAACGCTGACTTTTCTAATTTCCCCTCGGGGATCAATAAAGTATCTTTGAATTTGAATTGAATTGAATTAAAATACTTCTTTGCATTTAACTTGAAATTCTGCAATACAGCTTTGATCAAATTGAGTCAAACAAAAAGAGAATTATAACAATAACTCTCAGGATTGTAGTTATTATTATAGAGTTACAGTACAAAGAATTAGCAAAAGGTTTCAGCATCAGTGAATTTGGATTCATTTAAGAGAAAACTGTTGCTGTGCTTCTAAATAGTTTGAGATCTCTTTGGACTATGTGCACTCATTTTTAAAAAAAGGATCCTGAAGATTGTCATAACAAGATTGATCAATTATAGCATTAAAAGATATGGCTGAGAAAACATATTCTGAAAAGAGATTGTTCAAAATTTCTTTTAATTCTTGAAGCTTCAAATTTGTTCATTTGTTTGTCTTTGATGTTTTGTTTGTTTTGATGGAATAAATGTTTGTTTATATGTTGCATGAAACAATAATCCATGTTTAGAATAATGTTTCTAAATCCCAGATTGATTAAACTTTGAGTTTTCAGGAGAGTTAAGAAGCAGCTTGTTTCTGAGGTAGGTTCATGTTAACAGTTTTGTAGTTTAAGGTTCATTAAGATGGTTTGGGATGAAGAAACTGTGGTCCCGCCCATAAGCTGTCAATCAGAGGTTAGTTCTACCTGACTCCGCCCACCTACCAGGTTGGTTCATACCTTTGTTGTCATGGTAACGCTCAGCACCTCCCTTCCTGAGTTTTAACATTGTTTAAGAGACAATAGAATCAAAATGCTTGTAGTGATTGTTGCCTTAAAAACATGTTTTTTTGGATGTAGCATGACTTTTAGATTTATGTGTTTTATTACTAAAAGGTTAATGAAATAGTTTAAACTAGTTTGAAGAATTAGTTTTGCATACAGAATCATTGGTGATTTATTAGATTGAAAGTTTCCCTGGTACCATTAAACTAACTGACAGTTCAAGATATGCAAAAGTAAGGAATATATATTTGATAAAGAATCAGAGTTATGACTTTATACTTGGTGGGAATTATTTATTAGATTCAATTTGTAGGGTTTATTCATCTAAATTACATTAGATGTCCATTAATCTAATATTCATCTTCATACAAGACAAATCAGGATGATATGTGACTAATTTCTAAGTGAAACATTGATGAACTGAATAATTAAAGTTTGTGTTTTGTTGTTAATGGAACTGAATTGCAGGTAAAAACATCTGGATTTTCTTTATGTTGCTTTCGTTAAATTCATAGTGACACATAGTTATGTCAGAATTCATTTCTTTGGTTCTATGTAATGTGATCTTGGTTACTAGAACATTTTTGTACAAACTTTTTGCTGGATTGTCGCATGGGTTGGACCCTGCGCCAGAAGAGGGGAATGTCAGAATAAAGTAACATGGGGTTCCAAAAGTTTTAGCACTCATGGGAAAAAGGGTAGCTCAGACCTCCAGTGAGGACTTAGTGACAATGCGAGAGAGACGTTGTACTTTGTTTCTATAAATGGTGCATAGCTCCCTAAGACCACATTATGAAAACATCTCTGAAATTATGGTGTTGATTCTTTTGTGAAATGTTATATCTCCACAGATTAGACCATTTTTGAAATTCTTTTTGGGTTTTCTGAAACTATGAAATATTGACCTGTAATCAGACCTTCCTCAAACATCAGGTCACATTTTTAATATTCATAATATTTTGCTGATGGTCATTGCTAGTATATCAGGTGAAGTCAGAAGATCAATTCTTTTGATTTTGTTGGATGTTTTGATGAAGTTAATGTAGTTAAGCACTTAGGTTTGAGAATGGGACTTTGAATTGAAAATTAGCCAAGTGTTGTGAAGGCTCTACCTATTGTTCTCACTTATATGAGATTGAGACAAAGGACACAGGTAAATCTCAGTCCTTATGAAGTGCTGTGTGGCAGGTCTCCTAATTTGGACATGGGGATATTGCCAAGATCATTTTCTTCCACATCTTTGTGTGAAGATAGGATGTTGTTTTACTGTCAAAACCTGTCCACTGTGTTTTCTCAAGTTTCACAGATGGTGAAAGCTGCATTACCAGAAACAGCCACTTCCACCCTCCAGTCCTTTATTCCTGGCGACTGGATTCTGGTCAGAGAATCTAGGAGAAAACACTGGAAGTCCAGGTGCTGGAATGGCCCATATCAGATCCTACTAGACACCCAGGAAAGCTGCAGGAAAGCTGCAGGAAAGCTCCAGCTCCTCCAGCTTCATCTGGCTTCCAGGACACAAGTCATCTTCTAACTGGATCATCCACGGCCTGAAAGGTGTGAGGACAGCTGACCACCACAAGACAAAGAACTGTAAGCTGATCACTGGCGAGTGATTGAAGAGGTGGTTGAAGAACACTGTTCTTACAAGGACACAATAATCTCTCGGGCAGTGCAACGTTATTTCAGAATCTACTTAAGGCCATCGCATTGCCTGAAAGTTAGAAATCATAAGGTCATTTGCCTCACTGCACACACACCACAGTGAGAGATTCTTTCCTCCCACTTTGACAGCGAGACTGACTCTGAGGAGGAAATCTCGGATGCTTTTATCTAACTTTTATGTTTATTGCTTGATATTTATCATTATGGTATTATTACAAATTTGAATGTGTTCATTTCCACCGTTGTTTAGTTGGACTATGGAAGCCTAACTTCCAGCATGTTAGAGTTCCTGTTTCTAAATATATTTCTAGAGGAGCTTCCTACGACCGCCCACCTGTACCAGACTGGTAACAGAGCAGCTTGAAGCCACTCAGGAGAGACAGCAGGATTTTTAAGTTTGTTAATAATTTGTTTTCAGTACCAGAAGAAAGGACATTCCACTTCAAGGTCACGATGCAGCTATATGGAAGATGTTCTGTTCTGATGCTAATGATTGGTATTGCAAGTATTTTTTATAACTCTTGTGTTCATTTGGGGAAAGGTACAGCAAAGACAATGTGTGGTTAATCTGACTAATAATACTCATCAGCAAATTCAAAGAGAGATTCATCACTTTTCTGACTATTATGATCATACTGATAATGTTTGGTGGCAACTGATGCATCAAAACTGTGAGGAATTATACTGTAAGAAAAAGCAGAAATGTTAGTAGATTTTCTAGTGAGATTAATTTAACGTGTGCGTCTACAGGAACTCTTTATAGAATTCAGGGTATTAGAAATCCGATTAAAGGTCCAGATATTTGTATTACACTGGAGGAAAGTAGACCTTATTTCCTTGGGTAGACAGTAGGTTGCGAAGCTATTATATCTGTTTTATGTGCTTTAATCAACAGACATAAATTTGAGTCATGTCCTATCAGAACTGATCCTTCTACTATTTCAGGATCTTTGGCTCCAGATCCTTTTGTGTTAACTTTTAATCTTACTGCTTTATCTGAGGAAGGGTTCACTGTTCTAACTACGGAGCAGCAGGCTAGAAGAACGATGAGTTTACAAACTAGAATGGCTTTGGATTATCTGTTAGCTGAGAGGGGTGATGGTTTTGAAGAATTTTCCTTTAGTTGTGATTATCTTGTAATCAGAAGAAGGGAGTGTGATGGAAATTCTTGCAGTAAGCATTTTACAGTGTGCGACCTTTTTTATCTCACTCCTATGAACATCTGTGTTAGAGGAGGAAGCTGTAAAAGCCATTATCAGAAGTTTGATGGTTCAGACCCATCTTTAGGACAATGTCAGGAAGGGCAGTTAGGTCTGTTCCTAGATAACCTTGTCACTTTTGAACTTAAGAAGGGTTTGGGTCATAAAACATAGACTCTTTGCAGTTGAGATAACACTGTCTTGTTCTGGTATAAATACTGTGTGTAAATGTTGATCAGGTCTCTGTTCAACTGACTTGCTAGGTGACAGAGTCATTCAAACGCTGAATGCCTTTGAATAAAACTTATAAAGACAAAGTCTGGATTTTCTCTTGTTATGAGTCAACTTCTACCCACTTTGATAAGAAAATTCCACAACAGTAGTCTGGTTTGGGGACCTGGAAATGGTCTCCCTGTCTGTAGTTCATGTGGAGTTAGACCGTGCCTCTGATTTACAGAGCTTCTTACTGACATTAAGGCTAATGGTAAGGCTGTGACCCAATTCATTTTGGTCTGTGCACAGATTTTAGCCAATTTGGTTTTGAGTGTTTGATTCATCCTCTCCACCTTGCCCTGGGACTATGGATGGTACACTGCCCCAAAAGAATGTTTTTGTAGGCCAGGCTTCTGGCCAACCTGTGAAAGCATCCACACATACCAACAAATATCTGAACCCATTCACTCTCTCAGTCATGTCTGTATAGTCAATGATGATTTCTTTCCCTGCAATAGGATCCACTGGGAATTTCCCTGGTGCTGGTTTCAAGGTAGGTTTGACATTGAACTGTCTGCAAATTTCACATGAGTTTATCCAATGCACTGCCATTGGTTTTAAATAAGGATGCCACCAATGTTCAAGATTTTTCACCATCTGTGTGGTTCCTACATGCCCCATGCCATGGGCTTCCTCCAGGGCTGCTGTAGTGAGCCCTGGTGGCAGGATTGGATGTCCGTCTGGACTCCTCCAAAGTCCATTTTGGTCCTCATTGCCTCCTCTCACCTTCCACATCGACTTTTCTTCTGGTGAGGCCCCCTTTTTTAGTTTCACTACTTCCTCCAGAGTGGGTGTCAAGTTTTTCTTCATCTGAAGTCACTTCAGCATTTTCCCAAACTTGAAAAGGCTTGCTTTCTCCAAAGAGACACAGGAACAACTCAGCTCAATCACATTTTGTTTATTCATCCTTTCTTTTGAGATGGATCTTAACATCAGTGCACCATTTCTTGAACTTAAGTAGGTTGATAAACTACAAACGTCAGAAACAACAATGTTCTCTTTGACCCCTCACATCCAACCACAAACAATCAGCAAATCTCAGCACAGTTTTAGCTTTTCAAATTAAATATGTATTATGTTCTTCAAATAATATTGTCCCGTTCCTACTAGTGGTGTCTTTGGAGAAGCTTTCAGCTGAAGTTCTTTCTCTGAATAGAATTCCTCTGAGCACAGGTGAACAGGATTACCTTATTAGATTTGCCTGCTGAGATAGAGCAATGACAGGGATGGGTGCGCTTAATTCGTTGAAGAGTGCACCCCAGTTGCATGGAGATAGTAAACCATTTAAAACTGTCAGATTTGTTAGATTAACTTGACAGTGGGCCCTGGTGTCTACCCTACCTCTGAACACAACAATATATTTTTTGGTTGATACTCAGCACACTGCTTCGCTGCTTGATCTGCCGCCTGGTTCCCCAGTGCTATTCTGGTGTTACTACTGTCGTGTCCTTTGCATTTAATAACTGCCACCTCCTGTGGTAATAGCAATGGGTAATAGCCCTTAATGATCTAGCTCCATCATACATCAGAGATCTGATTGGTCCATATGTTCCTAACAGAGCACTTTGTTCTCAGACTGCAGGTTTACTGGTGGTTCCTAGAGTCTCTAGAAGTAGAATGGGAGGCAGATCCTTTAGTTATCAGGCTCCTCTCCTGTGGAACCAGCTCCCAGTTTTAGTCCGTGAGGCAGACACCCTGTCTACTTTTAAGGCTAGGTTTAAAACTTTCCTTTTTGATAAAGCTTATAGTTAGAGTGACTTAGGTTATCAGGGAGGGAGTCTTTTTCCTCCCTGTTGGTTGGAGTAAGGGGGAGTCAGGTTTAGCCTAAACGGGCTCAGTTATGGTTGAGGTCCAAACACACCCTCCATTTCTGCTACCTGTATGACCCCTTCTCTTTTCCAATGGTTATAATCAGTCTGACAGAGAGAGGTATCCCAATCCTTGTGGTTTTTAGTATAATAATGACCATCAGTGGGACCCTTTGTGAGGTTCCTTGAGACGACATTGTTGTAAATAAGCGCCGTTTAACTAAATAATCTGAACTGAAACTATCTGTGTAGTTATGCTGCTATAGGCTTAGGCTGCTGGAGGACATGATGACCACTTTCACCCTCTTCGCTACATTCTCATACTACTCTCTAATTCTGCATTATTTGCTGTTATTTCAGCTTTTAACTTTGTTCTCTCTTTTCTCTTCCTAGAAGCTACACCTGGCCTGACTCTGTGTCTACCTGTGACACCTTTCTGGAGAGGGGAATCATCCGAGCTTCTGCTGACAACAACTTAATGCTCACCTTCTACAGATGATCCACATAGCCCTGTCTTTTAGTGTTTAACCCTTTCTCTCTCCTAGACATGGCTACTGACTGAGCTTCTACTGTAACTAACTCTATGTTCTCTCTTTCAGACTCTAGACTTGAAAACTGGCTCAGAGTTTATCTGTTCTTTCTTTCTAGATGAAACGACTAAAGGAGCTACATCCATTAACATTTACTTTTACTTCCCATAGAAAGTACTCCTGGATCAGTGCTTCTTTGTTCTCTTTGTGTCTCTGCTCTGTTCTCTCAAACCTCCAGTCGGTCGTGGCAGATGGCCGTTCACACTGAGCCTGGTTCTGGTTCTGCTGGAGGTTTCTTCCTGTTAAAAGGGAGTTTTTCCTCTCCACTGTCGCTACATGCATGCTCAGTATGAGGGATTGCTGCAAAGTCAACACCAGTGACTGTCCACTGTCTCTACATGCTCATCCAGGAGGAGTGAATGCTGCAAGTCACTGACTGGATGCAATCTGCTGGGTTTCCTTAGACAGAAAAACTTTTTATCCAATTTGAATAAATAACTGAATCTGACTGAACTGTTCAATGGTTACGATTAATTGGAATGTATGAACCTGACTGTTGTGAAGAACCTTGAGACGACATGTGTTGTGAATTGAAGCTATAGAAATAAACTGAACTGAATTACTGATGTTGCTGTACCAAGAGAAAGGAAGATTATGGATTGTGTGTCACCCTGTTATAATGCTTCAGATCCCCAGGTTTAATTCAATTCAATTCAGTTTTATTTATATAGCACCAATTCACAACACATGTTTTAATCCCTCTGAGAACATGGCTGAGGATGGATTTCAGATGATAACTTCTGAGAAGAGTAAACACGTGTTTTGTGTGTGGCTTATGATGCGGTCCAATGAGAATAGTGTACAATTTTACATGTTATCTTTCTCTAAACCTTCTGCCTATCGGAGTTCTGCAGAAAACTGTGAAGATGATTAATATTACATTGCTCAAAATGTCCATGACTTAATGAAACATTAAAGTACTGAATGCATCTGATCCTTGTGGAAAAGCCTGCATCAAGCTGACATGATTTGCATTGTATTTGTTTTTTTTTTTTACAAATATCTTTTTATGGTTTTTTAATTTTTCTTTTGTTTTATTGTGATGAATGAATAATGAAAAGGGTGGAAATGTAGTGGAAAAATTGAAGCGAGTCTGTTTCTGAGATGACCTTGAGGAGATCACCACCTAAACAACTTCCACATGCAGCTTTAGGCAGTCCACTGATATCAGTCGTTCAAACTGTATCAGTCCACAGGAGCTGCTGGTCATCTTCTGCCATCATTCAATCTGTCCTGTCTTCATCCATCTCAGTATGATTTGGATCATCCACCAAACAGGACAGGTCCAGACTGCAATGAATAATCAGGACTGACCTTCCCTCCATCCAGGTGATTCTGAGCTGCTGAACCAGAAGAACTTTCAAATCCTTTCCTACTGGAGGAGACTGTCACAGCTGTGCTCTGATCCTTTCCATACTCATTCACTCATTCATTCATACATTCATTCATTCTACGGGCAACATGGAGACACTCAGCTTCCTGAGGAAACATCTAGACAGGCATGCCATAAGGATGCCACCAGAACTACCAGTTCTTCCTGAAACTGCCACAAACTGAGCTCGGTCCTGCTGCAATTCAATCAATTTCTCAGCACGTTTGCAATGAAATGCAATGCAGACGTGCACAGCGCCCCCTACCGAACAAGATGGGTAGCTCGGTCAGCGGGGAGCTGAGGAAGAGCGGCTGCTGACGTCACTCTGCTGCGCCCGCAGCTCGGAATGTTTTTTCGTTTTCAAGTTCTGGGCAGAACTTTACGGACAGACCACGAAAACGAAAAATCAATGTCTGCTTTGTTTTCTTTTTGATTATGGAATAAAATGTGAAGTCATGAAGAAGAAAATTAAAATAGGATGATTGATTATTAATTTTATTTATGAGTTAAACAATGCAGCCACATTCTTAAAATGTAAAAGTATTTCTGGAAATGCTTTTTCATTTGAAATATGGTAACGATTTGCTTCCATATTCTTCCAGCCTGGTCTGCTGGGTGGATCCTAACAAACATCTGACTCAACATTTGATAATAACCCGCAGTCTGACGTCACAGGATGTTAGCGGGATATTTTTCAAGTCAAAACTCCCAAATCAAACCGAATGGGGCTCTTATTGTGAAGACGTGTACCGGATGTGTGTGTGGTTCCTCCCTGCAGCAGCAGAACATCGAGGAGGAGGAGGAGGAGCTGAAGGTCACAGCTACAGGAGCATCCTCAACATCCATCCACCGAACCTCCATCACCTGTCGGTCCAAATCCCCCCACAGCAGTCATGGGGAACCGGGGCATGGAGGATCTTATCCCGCTGGTCAACCAGCTGCAGGACGCCTTCTCCTCCATCGGTCAGAACGCGAATCTGGACCTGCCGCAGATCGCGGTGGTGGGCGGACAGAGCGCCGGGAAAAGCTCGGTGCTGGAGAATTTTGTGGGCAAGTAAGTCCAGCGTAGTGTTTGTGTTTGACCGAATCGAACCAGACTGGGCCACAACCGACAGAGCCATGATGCGGCGGACGGGACCGCTGCAGGTTCTTTTTATGTTGAGCCTGGGGCCTGGTTCTGATTGATTATTGGCTGCTAAACGTGGTTAGGAACACTTGCTCGGTCACATGACTGATGAGATCTGGGATGATCAGCTCACTTGTCACCTGACCCAACTAAGAATCATGTGACGCAGCTATCAGGATCCTTTAGAATAGGGTCCAGTTGATGGTTCTGGCTGGTAAAACCCAGGGTTTAAAACTGTTGGCAGCAGTGTTTGCCCTGACACAATGACGGTTTGTTTTTGGCCCCCTGCTGCCATGATGCCCACATGCAGGGGCCTCTAATCTGCAAGGACGTCCTGACTTCAGCTTCTTGTGGTCCCAGCAAACCAGATCAGTGGCCTAGTTAGAACATCTAGATCTCCACCTCACCTTATCCCCTTCAGTCAAAGCTAAGACATCACAGACTCAGCAGCTGTGCATCTGAGGATGGATCAGAACATCAGACCGGTTCTAACAGCTTCCAGGTCTCTTACATCCTGGTCTGCAGGCCCACATTTGTTCAGGATCTACATGCTGAGCAGCTATTCTCCTCCTGCTGCTGCAGAGAGCTGAGGAGGACACTACCTGCTGAGGTCTGTAGTTTGAGTCCTGCTGGAAGCTCATGCCTGATTGGCTGATTATTTTTATCTTCACCCTCAGGATGGTCTATTTTCAACTTTGTTTTGATTGGCCACTGCAGGTCACATGACTTTGGAGGGCTTCAGTCAGTGTCTTCTGACAGTACCAGCATTAGTGTCAGGATGTCGTGATGATGTTTCAGCTCGAGCTGCAACCACACCTCACACTCCATCACTCTTACTGTAATATATTAGATTAGATTAGATTAGATTAGATTAGATTAGATTAGATCACTTAGTAACTAATGTTCTGCATGTGATTTAACAAGAGAACAGAACATCCTCATGTTCTGCTGAATGAGCAGTACGTTCTCATTTAGAGATCCAGACCCTGGTGGTCTTGTACTGTGGATCCTCTTCCCTGACCCCAGCAGAGAGAACAGTCCAGAGTGAGGGAGTCGGGGCTCCCTGAGGCGAAGGCCGGTCCAGTAAACTTTTTACCTGCTGTCCACAGGATGCAGCTGGTCCAGACATTCTCTCTGGAGCTTCTTTAAGGTGTAATGAGCCTGGAGGGGACAGGTGCTGGTGTTCCCTCTTGACCAGTGGCATAGTGTTAGAAGAGGAAGTTAACTGGTAACATGTTTTTCCATATAACCACATGTGTCTTTAATAAGCTCCTCCCCCTCCGCTCAGGGACTTCCTTCCTCGTGGTTCAGGAATCGTCACTAGGCGACCCCTGGTGCTTCAGCTCATCAACTGTCCAACAGGTGAGGCTGCAGAGACAACCTGTATCCATCCCATAACTATCAGATGTGATGTTCTTAGATCGGATGTGTTGTGCGTTGATCAGAATATGCAGAGTTCCTGCAGTGTAAAGGCAAGAAGTTCACTGACTTTGATGAAATTCGTCAGGAGATCGAAGCTGAAACAGATCGAGTGACGGGACACAACAAGGGAATAAGTCCAGTCCCAATCAACCTGAGAGTGTACTCTCCCAATGGTAACACACCAGAAACACCTGATACACATCTGACACTAAGCTGACACTCAACACAAACCCACCTGACTCTCACCTGTCTTACGCCTGACAAGATCTAACTGTCACCTGACATGCACCTGACACACCTCACTCCCACTGAGTCACACCTGAAGCACATCCGACTCATCTGACAGAAACAACATTTCTATGCTGACTCTGGTGGTTGTCTGCAGTGCTTAACCTGACTTTGGTGGACCTCCCGGGGATGACGAAGGTCCCAGTGGGAGACCAGCCTGCCGACATTGAGCACCAAATCAGAGACATGCTCATGCAGTTCGTCACTAAGGACAACTGTCTCCTACTGGCTGTTTCACCGGCCAACTCTGACCTCGCCAACTCTGACGCTCTGAAGATCGCAAAGGAGGTCGATCCACAAGGTCAAGTCTATATCTTGGACTGTAACCTCTCCCTGCATCCTGCACATATCCACGTGAGGTCAGAGACTGGAAGTAAAGGTCTGTAAATGTGTTGCAGGTCTGAGGACCATCGGCGTCGTCACCAAACTGGACCTAATGGATGAAGGAACCGACGCCAGAGACATCCTGGAGAACAAACTGCTGCCACTCCGCAGGGGTACGACTTAACAGCCAGTCCTTACTGCTCATTGGTTCTCAGCTTTCTGGTAAAGTCAGGCAAAAAAAGCAGACCAGTCAGAGTCCAGGTGTCCAATAAGAGACAGGACATATTCCAGGTGTCAACACTGAGACATTAACAGGCATCTTGTGGTATCAGGTTACATCGGGGTGGTGAACCGCAGTCAGAAGGACATCGATGGGAAGAAAGACATCACAGCAGCTCTGCAGGCTGAGAGGAAGTTCTTCCTGTCACATCCTGCCTACCGTCACCTGGCTGACCGTATGGGCACCGCCTACCTGCAGAAAGTCCTCAACCAGGTAAACAATCAGCATCTGTCCTCATTTAGACCTGATGTCAATGAGTCAGAACCAGGTGAAAGTTCAAACTTCAGCTGGTCTACACATCAGAAGATCGCCAGAAGGTTCTCTGAAACAGCTCTGAGGTTTTACTAACAGGTTTTTTGTCTAGTGAAAGCTGGACCTTTACTTATCTCTCACACCAGCGTCAGAGGTCCAGTTCAAGGCTCCGGCAGGTTCCTGTATTTGATGTCTTACATCTCATCATGTGAACATTCAGGTCCGCCCCGACCGCCTGCGGTGCCAGTTTAGCTTCCTGCAGTCCAGGCAGGTGTCTGGTCCTCTCAGGTGTTCTGTTGGCTGACCATCATATCTCCATGACTAACATCAGCCACCTTTAAAACCAGTTTCCTGTTCCTGTGTCAGCTGCCACAGTAACCTAGCATTTCTCTGTCACCCCAGCAACTAACCAATCACATCCGAGACACGTTGCCGGGGTTACGGAGCAAGCTGCAGAGCCAGCTGTTGTCCATTGAAAAGGAGGTGGAGGAGTACAAGAACTTCAGACCAGATGACCCTAGTCGCAAGACCAAGGCCCTGCTACAGTCAGTACCAGATCCTGGCACAGAACCACACAGTTATACACATGAATACACAGAACCACTCAGAACTAGCTGTATTTTGTCTATCTCAGAATGGTGCAGCAGTTTGCGGTGGACTTTGAGAAACGGATCGAAGGTTCTGGAGATCAGGTGGACACCTATGAGCTGTCAGGAGGAGCCAAGATCAACCGTGTCTTCCATGAGCGCTTCCCTTTCGAACTGGTCAAGGTAATGGCTCACACAGGTGTACCATGTGACTAGGCATCCTGTGGCAGGTAAACAGGTTCTCATGTGTCTCAACTGTAGCTGGAGAGTGACGAGAAGACCCTTCGCAAGGAGATCAGCTACGCCATCAAGAACATCCACGGAATCAGGTGGGAGTCATGTCTGCTGGTATAGGTACAGGTGCGTTTGCAGGACACGTAAGACACGTGTTTCATGACCCGTGTTCTGTCCTCAGGACGGGTCTGTTCACACCAGACATGGCTTTTGAGACCATCGTCAAGCGGCAGATCGCTCAGCTCAAAGAACCGTGCCAGAAGTGCGTGGACCTGGTGATCAGTGAGCTTGTCAACACCGTCAGGCAGTGTACAAACAAGGTACTACAGAGTACTACACAATACGACACAATATTACTACGGTTATTACACAGTCTGATTCAGTTTATTTATGCTGTGTTTATTAACAACAGATCCAGTTTATAAAGTCATTGAATCAATCTAATTCAGTCGAACCAGACAGATTCCCAGTCAGGTTCATACATTCCAATTAATCGTAACCATTGAACAGTTCAGTCAGATTCAGTTATTTATTCAAATTGGATAAAACGTTTTTCTATCTAAGGAAACCCAGCAGATTGCATCCAGTCAGTGACTTGCAGCATTCACTCCTCCTGGATGAGCATGTAGAGACAGTGGACAGTCACTGGCGTTGACTTTGCAGCAATCCCTCATACTGAGCATGCATGTAGCGACAGTGGAGAGGAAAAACTCCCTTTTAACAGGAAGAAACCTCCAGCAGAACCAGAACCAGGCTCAGTGTGAGCGGCCATCTACCACGACCGACTGGGGGTTTGAGAGAACAGAGCAGAGACACAAAGAGAACAAAGAAGCACTGATCCAGGAGTACTTTCTATGGGAAGGAAAAGTAAATGTTAATGGATGTAGCTCCTTTAGTCGTTTCACCTAGAAAGAAAGAACAGATAAACTCTGATCCAGTTTTCAAGGTTAGAGTCTGAAAGAGAGAACATAGAGTTAGTTACAGTAGAAGCTCAGTCAGTAGCCATGTCTAGGAGAGAGAAAGGGTTAAACACTGAAAGACAGGGCTATGTGGATCATCTGTAGAAGGTGAGCATTAAGTTGTTGCCAGCAGAAGCTCGGACGATGCCCCTCTCCAGAAAGGTGTCACAGGTAGACACAGAGTCAGGCCAGGTGTAGCTTCTAGGAAGAGAAAAGAGAGAACAAAGTTAAAAGCTGAAATAACAGCAAATAATGCAAAATTGGAGAGTAGTATGAGAATGTAGCAAAGAGGGTGAAAGTGGTCATTATGTCCTCCAGCAGTCTAAGCCTATAGCAGCATAACTACAGCGATAACTCAGGATAAACTAAGCCACTCTAACTATAAGCTTTATCAAAAAGGAAAGTTTTAAGCCTAGCCTTAAAAGTAGACAGGGTGTCTGCCTCACGGACTAAAACTGGGAGCTGGTTCCACAGGAGAGGAGCCTGATAACTAAAGGATCTGCCTCCCATTCTACTTCTAGAGACTCTAGGAACCACCAGTAAACCTGCAGTCTGAGAACAAAGTGCTCTGTTAGGAACATATGGACCAATCAGATCTCTGATGTATGATGGAGCTAGATCATTAAGGGCTTTATATGTGAGGAGGAGAATTTTAAATTATATTCTGGATTTAACAGGGAGCCAATGAAGAGAAGCTAAAATAGGAGAAATATGATCTCTCTTTTTAATTTTCATTCTGTAATTTTTCAAGTCATCTCGATCAAGTGAAGGTTTCTTAAGTAAAGGTTTAATTACAGCTACCTTAAAAGCCTGTGGTTCTGATCCATTTACTAAAGATAGATTAATCATATCTAAAATGGGGCTGGTAATCAGAGGGAACACTTCCTTAAATAATTTGGTTGGGATTGGGTCTAACATACAAGTTGAAGGTTTAGATGAAGCTAATATTTCTGATAACTCAGGAAGCTTCACTGGATCAAAACAGTCCAAACACAGATCAGGTTCTACAGTTATTTCCAATGTTGTCTCACTTGCTGAGGATGAAGTAATCATCTTCAGGAGTATGTCAAAGATTTTATTTTTAATAGAATCAATTTTATTTAAGAAGAATCCCATAAAGTCATGACTGCTAAGAGCTAAGAGAATGGATGACTCAACAGAGCTATGACTCTGTGTAAGTTTAGCAACTGTACTAAAGAGAAACCTAGGATTATTCTAGTTCTCTTCTATTAATGATGAGAAATAAACTGTTCTAGCTTGGTGAAGTGTCTTTTTATACAACAATAGGCTATTTTTCCAGATTAAGTAGGAATCCTCTAGGTGTGTAGAGCGCCATTTTCTCTCCAATTTTCTAACATTGTGCTTTAAAGTACGCAGCTCTGAATTAAACCAAGGAGCCTCCTATTAATGATTACCTTCTTTTTCAAGGGGGCTGCATTGTCTAATGCATCACACAATGATGAAGTAACTCTATGAACAAGAGAATCAATTTGTGAAGGGGCAGAAACAGAATTATTTCCCTCCACTGAGTTTTTCAGTGATAATGAGGAAATTAAAAATAGAACAAATTGTCTGATAATGATCTACTACAGGGCTGGGTAACTCCAGTACTCGAAGGCTGGTGACCTGCAACTTTTAGATGTCTTCTTGGTCCAACACACCTGAATATACAGTCAGGTTCTGCACTGGTCTGGTAATGATCCACACATTTGATTCTGGTGTGTTGAAGCAGAGATACACCATGGCTCAAAAGCAGTGGTGGATGCTGGTCTTTCATGGAGGTGAAGCTCAATTTCAAGATCGCTGATTCGCTGATTTCACTGTCAATCAAAAAGGGGTTCAGCCTCAGACAGATCATCTAATCATCATGCAGAAGCTGAGCGTCCGGGCCGGCCGAGGCCAGCCCACTGCCCCATAGACCCCCAGAGATGCTGAGGGTCCGATGAGCGGGACTGTGAAGCTGCGGAAATGAGTGAGAGGAAAGCTGCGTCGTTACCAGAGATAAGAAGCTGATTCTAAACAAAAGTTGTAGCGCATATTTAGTCAATGACATGAACACACAACAGTTTATATTTGATCACTTATTTTTTGACATTTTAGGGGAAGCTGAGCTTCCCTTGCAGTCTTAGAGCAATCAACACTGCTGGAAAGTATAGGGTCACCTAGAAATGTCCTTATTTTTTAATAAAACGCACAAGTTTCTTCAATTAAAATAAATTTTAATTATTATGAAATACAGTCTAGAGTATATTAATGTGGTAAATGACCAATATAGCAGGATACAGCTGTTCTTTGTTGTAATATTTCCATTGGTCTACAACAATGACCTCTGTGTTCCAGTGGCACATTCCTTCAACCAATCCAAGTGTGTCATGTTAAAAGGCTAACTGATCATTTAAAAAGTCATGTTAGCACAGCTGAAAACTGTTCTAATGATTGTAGAAGCCATAAAATTGGTCTTCATTTGGCTAGTTGTGTATCTGGAGCATCAGCAGAAAAAATGACTTTCAGTCTATTCATGTTGTGAGGAATGAGGGATAGTCCAGGAGAGAAACAGAAGATCTCACACAACGGTGCGTATTTCTCTCTTCAAAGAAAAGCACAAACTGGCTTTAATGGAGTGGCCAGCACAGTCACCATGTCTAGACCCTGTTGAGCCTGTTGTGGGACCAGCTTGACCGTATGGTGCGTATTAAGTGCCCATCAAGCCAATCCAAATTGTGGAAGGTGCTTCAAGAAGCATGGAGTGAACTTCCCTCCGTTTAACTCAACAAACTGACAGCTAGAATGCCAAAGGTCTCAAAGCTGTAATTGCTGCAAATAGAAAATTCTTTAATGAAAGCAAAATTTGAAAGACAAAATTATTGTTTCTAGTGGAAAATTTTATTTCTGACCTAAACAATGGCTTGACCATGTTTTCTATTCATTTTGCTACTCATTTAGTTAATAAAATGTGGGTTTTCTTTACATTTTTTGGGTGACCCTAAACTTTTAGTAGTAGTTTACATATATATAACACATCTAAATGTTGCAAAACACCAGCCCTCGAGGACTGGAGTTGCCCACCCCTGATCTACTATAAAGAAATTTAATTTCAGGGGTGGATACTTAGTTGAATTAGACTCAAATGTTATTAAAATGGTCAGACGGGGCAGGGTTATGAGGAAATATTCTTATTTCTTCACACTCAATGCCATATGTCAGCACAAGGTTCAGAGTATGAAGACAGAAGTGAATAGGTCTGTGGATGTTTTGAGCAAACCCGAGTTAATCGAAGATACCATTAATTTTACCAGATCGGCTTCTTGGTGGGTGTATTGCTGAATGGAGAACATCGGTTAGAAACCTGGTTGGTGGTGAATGGCTGGAATCTAGGACAATGTTTCTGATATACCATCACCCTGCTGGCCTGAGTTCAAGGCTGCATGGGCTCTGCTGGAGGACTACTACATGGACTTACCCCACGGTGGCGCTGGTTAAAGGCATCGGCTTTCTGCTGGTTTGCTGAGCTGAGCTGAGCTGAGCTACCACTTCCAATTGCCTCGTCCCCAAAGCTACAAAAAGAGTACATTCATGACATGTACCATTATTGTTAAAGGTCTATAACACCTAACAACTGTAACAGACTGACTAGCAGACACATTTATGCTTAAAGCTAAGAATTCAAATTGTATAGAAGAAGATTTAGAAAGAAATATTTAGACTGTGAAACTAGATTTATCATAAATTGCTCAACCACTTGTTCTTGGATGAGCTGAGTGACGTCTTTGTGCAGAACAGATTGAGAAAGACAAGTTTCTGTAATGACAGTAACATCAGCATCAGGTGTGCCTGCCCAAATTTGCAGAATCTTTGCAGGCAAGTTGCACACATTAATAAACGAAACATGTAAGTCAGACATGGTTTTAATCCAGTGTGAAACACGAGGTTAGGGTCCAGTGTCAGACCTGAAGACAGAAATGAGAAGAAACATTTGTGTAATTTTAACACCAGAAAGCTAACTATAAGAGTTCATATGGCTGCAGTGTACCTGTGTAGATGTTGGTAATTGGTAGATGTTGTGTCAAAGGAGCAGAGGGCCCAGTCAGATTGAATAATATTGACATGAAAAAATGGGCCAGACCCACAGGGGTCCCAATACAGAGTCTTACATCTTGGCCAGGAATGGACATTTTAACCTTTCCTTTCTTCCTGTTCCATGTTTTCTTTTTCCTGTTTTTGTCCCCTGCTTCCTGTCTGCAGCTTGCTCCGTATCCGATGCTCCGTGAGGAAATGGAAAGAATCGTTACTCAGCACATCAGAGACAGAGAGAGCCGTACCAAAGACCAAGTGAGTCCCACATTGCTCCATCTGTTCCATTTCTGAGCCCTCAGGTGTGTTGGTAACATCCTTCTCTGATATGTGTCTTCAGGTGATGCTGCTGATTGACATTGAGCTGGCCTATGTTAACACCAACCATGAGGATTTTATTGGCTTTGCAAAGTAAGAACCTTTCATTTGTTGGAATCAGATCGGATGCATTCATTGCACCACTGTTCTCTGTTGGTACCACCTGTCAGATCAGATAAGCTCACCTGTTTCCCAGCTAAATGTCAGAATCAGAACATCCTTTACTGTCACATGTACAACAACATTGAGTAAAAAGCTACCTGGTCTGACCCGGTCACAAGGGTCCTTTATGATGTTCTAGGCTTTTGGGGGCCTTTTGAGAAGTGTGAGGAGTGGATCTTCTGGGTCACGTTATTGACCTACTGTAGCTCTTTTCTCTGAGCCACCATACAGCTGGTGGACCACACACAGATGCAGTAGGTCTTTATGCTCTCAGAAGAGCAGCAAAAGAAGGACACCAGCAGTCTCTGCTGGATGTTATTTCTCCTAAGAACCCTCAGGAAGAGCAGTCTCTGCTGGGCCTTTTTCAGTTGCTCAGAGGTGTTCACCACCCAGGTCAGGTCCTCCATGATGTGGACTCCCAGGAAGAAGAAGTCAGTCCCCGCTGCTGACAAGTGGTGAAATGTCCGTCCTCCTATAGTCCACTATAATCTCCTTGGTCTCGGAAGATGTTGACCAAGTTGTTCTCAGTGGACAAGGCTGTCCGCCGCTCCACCTCGTCCTGATAGGTGGACTCATCCCCCCAGAGATAAGTCCCACCACTAGGTGTCATTTTTACTGTGGTGTTGTTGTGTTGAGTGGTGGTGCAGTTGTAGGGGTAGAGGGTGCAGTGCAGGGGGCTAAACACACCACCCTGGCACTGAGGCTGAGGGCCAAGATATATGTTGACCCAGTCTGGCCCTCTGGCTGCGACCTGACAGGAAGCACACACACATTTCCCCCAAAACACACAAACAAACCACCAGGAAGCAGCGTGAGACTGAGCGCAGTGGAGCAGCGTGGCCTAAATAGAGGCGTCGGAGGGCTGTGGCTACTGGATCCTCAGTGGTTCTGTTAGCCCTGTAGGCCAGCTGGTGGGGGTGATGTGATGTGACCCATGACCAGACAAGTAAAGCATTTCATCACCACTGCCCTTCAACTGGCCGGTAGTCATTAAAATTATGTCACATGACCTACCTGAGCTGGAACTGTCACCTCTAACATGGTGTGTGTGTGTGTGTGTGTGTGTGTGTGTGTGTGTGTGTGTGTGTGTGTGTGTGTGTCAGCGCGCAGCAGAAGAGCAGCCAGATAAATAAGAAGAAGGCTGCAGGAAACCAGGTGAGTCTCTGGAGGTGAGGGGGCGGGGCTACAGACAAATCAGTGGATTACTTCTTCACATGTTCCTCTCATTCTTCTCACCTCTATCTCTCTGCCTCTGTTACTGTGGCAACCAGGACGAGATCATGGTGAGTGTGTAAGAGGTGGGAATGCTGGGTAATGTTGGGTTTGGTTCAGATCAAGCTTCGGCTCATCTTTAGTTCTGGTTTCGTTCTGGTTAACTTTACATTCTGTTCTGATTAGGTTCCTGGTAACATCCTAACCGGACTGATGTTTCTGTGGTGCAGGTGATCCGTAAAGGTTGGCTCACCATCAACAACATCGGCATCATGAAGGGCGGAGCCAAGGAGTACTGGTTCGTCCTGACGGCTGAGGCTCTGTCCTGGTACAAGGATGATGAGGTAGGGCACACACACACACACACACACACACACACACACACACACACACACACACACACACACACACACACAGAGCAAAGGAAGCAGCTGGTGTTTTGTTCAAGGAGCTATTGTAACTATTGGACCTAGTTCTAATGGGCTTCCTGGCTGGTCCGGTCACAGTGGACAGGTGTTACCCCATGTATGAACTGACCCAGGGTGGATTAATGAGGCTCCTCTCTGCAGCTGTGCTTTTATTTGATTTTCCAAAATTTCCCAGCATGCATTATAAGGTCTGTAATGATCAGAACAAAAGTTCTGGCTTTGGCCAAGCATCTTTGTGTTCAGATACAGACAGAGGTCTGCTCCACCCAAACCCAGTTGAGTCTTAGTTGTAAAAGAATGCAGACTGTGACTCCCATCAGTAAAAGGCAGCGCCTGTAATGGTTCTAAACACAGTTATAGAGACAGAGACTGGACAGCTGATGACGGCGCTGCAGCTCGTGGCGTGGACCTCCAGGCGCCGATTTGATGTGTTGATAGATGTGCAAATATCGCCTCATACCACAAATTTACCTGCTTCTCACTGACTTTTAAAGTTATGTAACGATCTTTGCTTTATGAAGATGCAAAAAATAAAGATATGATCTCAGTTTTTATTCTGTATTAAAGTTGGATATATAAAAAACAAACTTTGTTCTTTCAAAATGTGGTTTATATTTATTATAAATATGATTATTTTCATTAATTATGAGGAACCTTGAAAGCGATATAACTGGGTTTAGCTTGGATAAGAGGGCCTTCTGAGAACCTGCCTAAATCGTTTTAATCTCCCTGAACACGACAGCGACACATTTACCTGAAGTCAAAGGTGTTAAGAACCTGCAGTCTGGAGGTAGAAGCTCCGAAGTCAGCAGCCACATCTGGGTCAGGACCATAAAATTAACTTTAATTCAGAATAAAGGTCTTGCCAGCTAGAGACGATCACCTCCTCCTTGGCCGTGGACAACTCAGTGGTCGGAGGTTGGTGAGCTCCACGCTGCACTCACCTGCAGGGAGGTGGGGCTGCCTCCGGCAGGTGCACTTGGTCCACTGCAGTTCCAGGAACCACACGCAGGATCAGGCCTTTGGAAAAATGATAACTCCGAGGAGGTCAGGGATCCCCTCCAGATGACCTCCTGAGAGCCTTGATCTGGACCATGACACCGCCTCGCTCTCCCCGTCTGCATAGACGCTTTCTCCATGGAATGAAGGAAGGTGTGCGACGCAGGTAAGCTGGTACATCAGTAAGGGTTAGTTGTAGTTAAAGGTGGAGGGTTGTAGACATTGTCCTTTGATTTCCACCTAAATAAACTATACATACACCTGCACCCTCTTCAGGGTCTACTGAGCTGGACTTCAGCATGTCCTGCTGGTTGTTCTAACTGTTTCCACAGAATGTTAAATATCAACATGAAGGTTGCTAATGGACAGTGATTCTCTACTGTTCTGTAGTTCTGTAGTTTAAGGCCCAGCATTGTGTCCTCGTCTCTCTCCTCACATCCTGTGATTTTCCCCTTGTTGACAAACCAAAATAACTCATAAAAATGGCGTCTACACAAACTGGCGATAAGTGACGGGACCGCCGACCTCCGTCTCTATATCTGTGGTTCTAAACTATGAAGCTAAATGTGGTGAAGAAGAAGCCCCAGAGAGAAGAGCTACAGGAGTTTTGTAATCATCGAATTTTTCTTTCACATTTACTAAACAACAGTTACAGTTTGTCAGGTACACAGATTACTTCTGAGTTTCACATCAGAAACTTCTTACATTCACAGTTTTGCTCCCATTGATCCAAAATAAACGGTGCAAAACAAAGCATGAATAACACTGCGGTTCTGAAAACTTATGATGATGTCGATCTATGATTAAAGTTTGATTTGGAGAAAAAATGAATGTCTGCGATGTGGCTTCAGTTCTCCACCTCTCCATCCGCGTCGCCAGTTTCTCCTATCTCTAAAGCGACCCATGGGTCAGAGTTCACTTGAGGGACCGCACATTCTCTCATCAGGTTGGTTTTTATAGATCAGAACCTTTGCGTGGAAATTATTTATAAATGAGATCTGTTTACTTCAAATCTGATGTGTTCCCGAACTACCCGCCATGTTCCGGTCCGGATGATGATGGTGATGAAGTGGTTCAGGTGACTCAAGGCATCTGAACAGAACTACTGTTGACCTGATTATTGTTCCGACTGATCGGATTTAATTGATTTAAATAAGTTCTGGTATGAGCAGTCGCTCTGGATGTGTTATAAAACCCTGTTAATTGGATCAGCCAGCAGGATACATGGTAAACCGGACCTGAGGGACACCTGAACACTCTTGGCTTGTTATTGATGCACCCCTGCAGGAGAAGGAGAAGAAGTACATGCTGCCTGTGGACAACCTCAAGCTGAAGGACATCGAGAAGAGCTTCATGTCCAGCAAACATGTCTTCGCCTTGTTCAGCACTGAGCACAGGTCAACTTCATACCTCACAGTGACCCTGTCTCTGTGTTACATGGGTTGTGTTTCAAAAACTGCAGCTGGTTCTGTTCTGATGGAACCACAGAATGTTTATGGTCTGTTGTTGCTGCAGGAACGTGTATAAAGACTACCGGCAGCTGGAGCTGGCCAGTGAGTCCCAGGAGGAGGTGGACAGCTGGAAGGCTTCTTTCCTACGGGCTGGCGTGTACCCTGAACGCAGCGTGGTACTCCTCAGTCTTTCTTCTTCACCTTTACTAAACATTACCTGTGATGCTGCAGGGTTCTACTCTGACTCTGTCTTACTGTCTCTCTGTTCCTGTCTCCGTCCTGCAGGACAAAGAGAAGGTAAGTTGTGGGTGTAGGGGTGGTGGAGATGGGCTGACTCACTGGTTTTGGGTGTTTCTGGAAGTATAATAGTATGTGTGTCAACAGGTGGAAGCGGAGGAGTCCAGTTCTGACGGGCAGATCCACAGCATGGACCCTCAGCTGGAGCGACAGGTGGAGATCGTCCGGAACCTGGTGGACTCATACCTGTCCATCATCCACCGCACCATCAGAGACCTGATCCCTAAGACCATCATGCACCTGATGGTCAACAACGTATGAAACACACAATGCACAGGTGCTCACAAACACACACAGAACATGATGTCATGTGACCTTCTTTCTGCTCCTCAGACCAAGGAGTTCATCCACTCTGACCTGCTGGCCCAGCTTTACTCCTGCGGAGACCAGAATACCCTGATGGAAGAGTCCCAGGAACAGGTGAGACCTCAGAGACGCAGGTGGGACATTCAAATAGACAAAAGAGACCTCAGCGAGAAAGTGTCTCTGTCCCTGACTCGAACTCTGTCTTTGGTCTAGGCCCAACACCGGGATGAGATGCTCCGGATGTACTTTGCTCTAAAAGAAGGCCTACACATCATCGGTGACATCAGCACCTCCACCGTAACCACGTCAGCCCCTCCGCCTGTGGATGACTCGTGGCTGCAGGTGACGGGGATGCCATCTGGACGCAGGTAACCTGGTAACGAACCAGTCTATCCTTTTTGGACAGTCTGATGGAGACTCAGAGACTCTGACTGTCTCTGAAGGTCTCCAATGTCCAGTCCGACCCCCCAGCGCCGGGCCCCTCCAGGTCCACCCCGACCTGGCGGCCGTGCAGCTCCTGGCCCTCCTTCTCGTCCCGCAGTGTCACCTGATCCTGGAGGACCACCACCCTCTGTCCCTTCACGGCCCAATAGAGTGCCCCCTCCTGGAGTCCCAAGGTTAGTGTGGTTGGACCCAGTCCGACACTGGTTTTCCGTGTTCCTGTTCTGCAGGTTAGTTCTTTACACTCTGAGACAGTCTGAGAAGATTCAGGTGTCTGTCTGTCTCAGACTGGACCGGATCAGTTTGGGGATGTGATTTAGGCTCAGGATGTGACAGAACCGGAACCTCAGAGTGTGAAGGACCGGTTTTAACAGAGAACCACCAGAATAACATGGATATCAGAGTACTGACCCCTGCTCCCTGCTCCGAACACTCGGAAGCTCACCAAACCAAATTGAATCACAGAGATCCAGTTTGGTTTTATTCAGCAGGAGAACTCTGAGGTCTGTTTTTACTCTCCATCCCTTATGAGGTTCCACACGGCTCTGGACCTCATCCAGCTTGCTGAAGATGGACATGTGGTTCCTGATAGGACGGTGGATCCTTTAAACCAAACATGGTTTCTGCATGTTTGCCAACATTTCTTCTATAATGTGAACCTGAAATAATCCGGTTCCTTACATGCAGAACCTCAGTTAAAGACCGGAAACTAGATTTGAATAAAAGTTTCTAGCAGAACCTCTGTTTTCAGATGAGTTATTGTATGTTATCATTAAAGAGCAGATATCATCGTTTTTACATCAGAATTTAAGCTCAGGTTGGTTTTTTTCAGCACATGACCAGAAATCGGTTATAAAGCCTGAAATGCAGCCAAGGTTTAGCCCGAAGCTGTGGAAAGATGACGTTAGAACAAAGATCTCAGGTATCAGTCCATAACACAGAGTCCAACCAAGAGGAGAAGGGCGACAGTGAAGTCTGCCGCTCCTGTCTGTGCTCATACGATAAAGATTATTTGGTGAATAATCCAGTGAGGAGGTTGAAGTCAGTAGGAATGTTCTCTGAGAGACCTACCAATCCAGCACCTTACCAAGGGGTTTAAAAGCTCCTTGTTGAGTCTAGTCTGCCTGTAAAGCAACACAGTGATGACAGCAATCCAATAGGAACAACAGTGCTGCCAGGATATGTTGTATCAGGGAGCTGTGCAGGTTTGGTGTTAAACATGCAGTAGCAGCAGTGAACGGAAGTAGCTGAAAGTCTCAATATTCTAAACAGTCCGTCCGTCTGTTGTCCTCGTCATGGTCTAGATGTAGGTGCTGCCTGCCGCTAAACGCTGTCACTGTCTTCAGGTAGTTCTCCTTCACATTTGGATGGAAGGGCAGTTATGTTATTATTTCATTAAACGCTGGTTACCTAAATGTGCAAAGATAAAATATTACCTGCTGTGGAGTACACAGACAGCCTGAAATGTATCATATTCAGATTCTTAATATTTCTTACATTTTCATCCCTGCTTTGATTCTATATGGTTTCTATCAGTCACATGATCAACATAAGCTCTCACCTGTTGATCTGAACGGGGTGTCTGAGGCAAGCCACCATTGATGCACTATTTTAAATAGTGTAAAAACCACATCCAAAAGTAAAAACCATGAGAAAGCAACACATACGTTCATAAACAACACCTACAGCCAGCTACACGGTCTGCCTGCTCACTCCTAGAGCTCTCTGCTGGAGCCAGACTATGAACTGTGTTCTGTCCTCTTCCTTCAGCTTTGGTTGCTTCCCTTGTATCTGACACTCCAGTTGTTTTATAATTTGGACAAAAGTTTCCAACAGAGACCGTTTTTGGTGAAAGAGGAGAACCACATGATTATTGAAGGAAGGACGGGGTCTCACTCCATCTTTTCTGTGTCAACAACAAGCAGCCACTCAGCCGTAAAACATTAGTTTTTATCAAACTGTTCAATTTCTGTGTTCATCACACAGAGACACAGCATCTTCATCCATATATGGTAATGCCTTCCTGGTTTAGAGAGGCATCGCTTCAAGTTGTCTCAGAAAAGTGTTTTAGAATGACTTCTTAAATCATTTTGGGAATTCAGAAGGCTTTGCTTGATCTATTGATTTTAAAACTTTAAGTATTTTTAGGATTTCTGCTTCTAAAACATGATATCTGCTCTTTACGCTGTGATTTCCCATCAACCAGCAGCACCTGAATGCAGCAGGTGTTCAGGTTCTCCAGTTGTTCAGATCAGTGAGTCCACGTCAGCACAGAATTATTTGTCCTTTATTTTGAAAAGCCTTTTCAAAATAAAAGCTAACCTTTCTGCTTTAAAGTGTCTGTCGTTAAACAAATGAGGATGCAAATCCAGTCTGAAACTGATCCATGATTGGTTGAAATGAAGTCACACAAAGGAAGTTCCTTCTTCTTTGTTGGTGCTGTAGAACGACACGCTGCGATCCACAAACAACCGCACAGATGAAGAAAAGAAAGAAACATCTTTCTTTTGCCCCGCCCCTTCAATCATTGTTTTATCCATCCATCCATCCATCCTTCCATCATCCATCCATCATCCATCCTTCCATCATCCATCCATCATCCATCCATCCATCCTTCCATCCATCATCCATCATCCATCCATCCATCCATCCATCCTTCCATCATCCATCCTTCCATCATCCATCCATCATCCATCCATCCATCCTTCCATCCATCATCCATCATCCATCCTTCCATCATCCATCCATCATCCATCCATCCTTCCATCATCCATCCATCATCCATCATCCATCCTTCCATCATCCATCCATCATCCATCCATCATCCATCCATCCATCCATCCATCCTTCCATCCATCATCCATCATCCATCCATCCATCCTTCCATCCATCATCCATCATCCATCCTTCCATCATCCATCCATCATCCATCCATCCATCCTTCCATCATTCCATCATCCATCCATCCATCCATCCTTCCATCATCCATCCATCCATCCTTCCATCATCCATCCATCCATCCATCCTTCCATCATCCATCCATCCATCCATCATTCCATCATCCATCCATCCATCCATCCATCCTTCCATCATCCATCCATCCATCCATCCTTCCATCATCCATCCATCCATCATCCATCCATCCATCCATCCATCCATCCTTCCATCATCCATCCATCCATCATCCATCCATCCATCCATCCATCCATCCTTCCATCATCCATCCATCCATCCATCATTCCATCATCCATCCATCCTTCCATCCATCCATCCATCCTTCCATCATCCATCCATCCATCCATCATTCCATCCATCCATCCATCCTTCCATCATCCATCCATCATCCCTCCCTCAGTAACAGTTCTGTGTCTCTTTGGCTGTCCCAGGTAAGACAGCAGTTGAGTCGTCTCACCACCTTAGGAGAAATATCCATCCATCCAAGTTTCTGTCTGTCTGTCTGTGTACCTGTCCTCTCTGTTTGTGTGATCCTGTTCTACCAGTACCATATAAGGTAAAGAGGAAGCTATCAGGTGTGTCAGTGACCACCCCCCATATTGACCATATATGGTTATTCTTTCAGAATCTCAATCAGTGACCAGTGAGGAGTTCACCAATGGTACGTCAGCTGTCTGTTTGATGTCACTGTCTGTGCATCCCAATCTCCAATCAGATTCTTGCTCTGTGACCCCACTCACCTCCTCTGCGTCATCGTTAGTCATGTGACTGAGCTGTCCATTGCCCTGTACCGGTTTGTGTCTCTGTTGATCCGTTTCCTGTTTGTTGTCAGTCACAGAGCTCCTGCATCTCCATCCCGACCCACCAGACCAGCCTCTGACTCCGCCCCATGACTCCGCCCTCTGGCTCCACCTTTTGATTTCACCCAATCACAAACAGTTAAGCACAAATATGCACCAACTAGCACAAATTCAGTCGTGAAGATTTAATACTGGTACTAGTCCCGGTTCTGTTGGTCCAGTGATCTCAGCAGAATGCTGATAACCTCACAGACATTGAGAAAGTTCAGCTGATGGTTCTCGATGGTTCCAGTGTTGGTTCTGTCTGGTGTCAGCTGGGTCTGAAGGATTTGGTTTCCAGTGGCTCTAGACAGGCCCATCTGATTCCTGGGTTCTCCAGTTGTCCTGTTAGGTTTGATCTGGTTCTGATTCAATTCAGTTCTTGCTGATTCACTCTTCTTGTCATTTGTTTTCTCTCTGTGTTTTTTCCTGTCCTGCATTTTGTTCCCCAGTCGTCCCAGTAAAGGTAGCCCCGCCCATGGAGAGAGCCCCCAGTCCTCTATCGAGGGTTGACCTGAAGACCTCTGAGTGTTTGTGTCTGTCTGTGAACCGTTTAATTCATGTTGATGATCATAATTAGCTTGTTGTGATGAATCCAAACCATCTGCTGTCTGAGGTGAGACAGGTGAGACAGTGTGGACATGGACAACTCCAGACGTCCTAAACTAAAGACCATGACGTATCACTCCGCTTTGGATCTTCAGGCTGGTCTAGGATCAGTTATGGATTTTTATCTTCAGTTTCCTGGTTGGTCTCCAGAATGAAGCGGAGATGTTCGGAGATGTTTCTTTACAGTGTAAAGTTTTATTTCTAGTCTTTTTGTTGGTTATTTATTGTCTGCTGCTCTTATTGATCACATGTTCTGCTGGACTTGGGTTTTTACTGATCCAGTGTGGTTTGATCCAGTTGGTCTGTACTGAAAACCCTGTTCTGTGTATTAGTGGTGCTGCCTCATCCGGACCTTCTCATCAGATTCCAGTTGGTTGTATGCAGGTGAAGATTCTCAGTCATCCCGGCCATGATAAGTCCAAAGAAGGTCAAAAAAACAACTGGACTTTAGATCTTGTAGTTGAAGACATTTTGCTCTTCGTTCAAAGAGCTTCGTCAATAAAAAGCCAGTGAGGGAGAAGTTCCAAGATGGTCATCTAAATCCACATTCAGGTTAGACTCCCTGTTGTTGTTGGTGCTGCTGTTGGCCTGGATCACTGGGAGATGTTTTGGTTGGGTCCAAACCAGATCGAACGGTTGATTACATCTGGTTCAGTCTGGCTTCAGTTGGCTTTATTTAGGCCCTACAGGTTCCAACCGGTCCCAGCTGGTTTCAATCATTTCCAACTGGTCCCAGCTGATCTTGAACTTGTTCCAACAGGTTTAGACTGGTCCTAGCAACCAGGTGTTCCAGACCGGTTCCAACTGGTTCCTACTACTTCCAGTAGTTCCTCAGTGGATCCACCTGAGCTTAGTTTGACTTCATTACATTCATATGTTTGTTAGTTTAAATCAACCCACTCCTCCCAGTTATCATCAGACACCCGGCCATTTTGTTCCTGTTTGAATCTTCATGAGGTTCCTGGTTTTAAGGTGACATTTCTTTGGGTTCCTTAATGCAGAAGACTGGTCTAAAAGGGATTCTGGGTCAATGCAGCAGTCTGGACTTCAGTTGTACCCGACAGCAGCTGAAAAACCTGTTTCTGTTGGTTAATCATTTAGATTCTGTCCTTTAATGGAGCATCAGGGTGTTATTGGTTCAGATTCATATCTGTACCATGATTGGTACACAGCCAAGTGATTGGTTCTGATCCGTGAAGGTTGATCAACTAACCAAAGGAAGGACTGAAATCTTCCTACTCATCAGAGCAGTCCCGGCCCGGCTAGTCTTCAGGATGGTCCTAATCTGAGGAGCATCTGATACCGCCAGTCTCACCTGTGATCATCAGCCAACCAGAGAAGACACAGAGGAACCAATCAGAAATATGTTGGTTTTCAACCTGAAGTAAAATATGTTTGCTGAGCTTTCTCCTGTCTGTTCTTTAATGCCAACCATGTGATGAGCTGATTGTTTCTGACCAGGTTCTGATGAGCTGATTGGTTTCTAGAACCCGACTGCCTTTTGCTAAACTGATACCTTTGTCACAATTTGATTCTGATGACCTGGGTAGGTTCTGATGAAAGGAGTGGTTTTAAATGACTGGTCTCTGATGGATCTTCTCATGAGTTTACTCGGTTTTCTCTTGGTGTTGTGGTGTCGGTGCCGTGTTAGAGGAGCTCCATGTCAGCGTGTCGTAGGCGTGACGTGTTCTCAGTGTTAGTCCCAGCATGCCCAGTAGCTTCTCTGTGCTGTTTGGTGGTAAAATGTTGGACTCAGCAGCAGTTCAGTGTTCAACTCTAATGATGATAATAATAAACTGCCAAGCTGCAGCGCCCCCTGCTGTAACTCTGTGATTACTGTGAGTCGTGATCAAATGTGGTGACCTCAATAAAGTTCTGTCAATCAAAACCACTGACCTCACTTCTTTATTGCAAACCAAAGCAGGCTACTGGTTAAACAGGTTCAACTGGAATCATGGAACTGGTCTTTATTGATTACATAAAACTGTTTAAATCGGCGTTTTAACATTTGTAACAACTGTCCTTTCTAATGGATTCAGTGATATTACATTGAATACAATGAAACCACATATTTACATACACTGTATGAAAAAACACCACCTGTCTTTTCTCACTGACTGACTTTAAATCAGGCTGAACTTCTCTTTCAGCTCAGTAAGGATTAAAGAAATTATTTCTATATGCTGAATGTCAGAATAATGAGAGTTTGCACACAATAAGATCACTATGCCTCAAAGGGAGAAACACCTAAACCTAAAGAAATAAGCCCAGATAATTGGACCTCCACCACTCTGGTTCATGCTTGGATCCAATTTCCAGATGCCTGAAGGTTCCACCTTCATCTGTTCAAACATTTGTTTGAAGGTATAAACAGCATGGGGAAGTCCAGCCATCATACGGTTCAGGAACAAGATGGGTGTCGTGTCTTAGACATGAACAGGTTCTGGTCCAAACCCCAGAACAAAAAGCTAAATATCTTGTGAAGATGCTGCTGAAGCTGATTGAATCATTATCCATTGTAAAGCAAGTCCTGAACCAACATGGGCTGAAATAGATTTTATTTGGACTTTCAAGTTTTATTGTTGACCTATGAGGCCCTGAATGGACCAGCTCCAGGGTATCTGCCTGAGCTCCTGCAACCTGATGGGCCCTCCAGATCCCTGAGATCTTTTATCAGAACCAAGGTTCAGGCTGGTTCCCAGAGCTGATCACGTGTTTAGGGTTGTAGGCCCTACACCTTAGACAGGTTCCAACTGTCCAGGGTCCACTCACCACGTTTAGCAAAGATTTAAATCAGGGGTTCCACTGGGAAACCCGGGACATGTGAAAGGTCTAATATGGTTTAGCTTGGACGAACCCAAAGAAATGGATCTGAACGTTCTGATGTGGTTGATGCAGATGATCATACTCTGACCTGAGTTTCTGAGGAACAGGGGCCTGAAGCTTTGACTCAGGACTTTCAGATCCTCATTCCAGATGGAAATAACATCTAGTCTTGTTTTAACATTGCAGTTTAATGGTGAGAGAGACTCCCAGACCTCTGCTGATACCACCTCAGAACCAGAACCAAGATCAGATCTGGGGCTCTGGTCATGCTGCAGGAGTTTGATGAGAGTTTCAGATCAGAGGTATGTTGCTTGTGTTGAGAGTTTCAGCCAGCAGGGGGGGCTACAGAATAAGAAAAGTGCTGCTGTGACCTCAGTGCAGCATTATTGTTGCCATGGTTACGGGGAGGCTGACTTTCACAGAAAGAGGAAGAAGAGAAGGAGGAAGGAAGTGTGGCGGCTGGTCGACAGAAACGAAGCTTCTGAGTAGGAGAGGAGAGGACCCAACTGTCTCACCTCGGTCCAGCTGTCTGCAAAGATGTCCTCCCGCTCGGACACAAAGTCAGGTGAGTCTCTGTGTGTCTCAAAAAGTCTTACTTCCTCCAGGAGAACTGAGACTGGTTCTGTCCCACGCTTTATGACGACAGTGAAGGAAGCATCAGTCCAGACGGGTCAAAGCTGGCAAAGCAGAGACAGTCAATTCTCAATACAGATCCAGTTCAGATCCAGGCGAATGGATCTGAACAGTAACTGATCGAGGCTCTGGGATCAGACAGGAAGAGATAAACACTGAGATTTCTGTATAGAGAGCGCCACCTGTCTGTGACAAAATAATCCCAGTTTACCTGGTTCTGGTTCCATCCAACCCAAGCAGATTAACTCACTCAGCCAGGCTTTGTTTTATTTGGACCATCTCGGTTCTGATTAGAGCCTCCAGTCACCTGTTTACAACCTGAGTTTAAAGTTTGCATCAACACATAATTTAATGCTTCTGTCTATAAGGTGGACAGTCCGAACCAAATGTTCTGATGAAATTCTGTACGGGTAATTAGTGATGGTTGTTCAAGAACCCAGTAGCAGCTTCATCTAAAGAACCTCCTGTCAGAACCTGTCCAATTAGAAGCTCTCTCTGTTTTTCCTCCCTGATGTCATATTCATTCATTCAGCACCTTGTTATAGCAAAGGTCACCTCAAGGTTCCAAGAGAACAAACAAGCGGGTCAGAACCAGTAACAGCTTTTTACGCTGCTGGAACAACCCATACAGTGCTTAAGGTCCCGGAATTTCAAACAGGCAGAGGTGTGAACTTTGACTGTGCCATTCTGTTGTAGATCTGCTGCTGAGTTTTGGATCATTGTTCTGTTGATGGCCCAGTTTGGACCAAATCAACTCACATTGGATTCTAGAATATTTTGGTAAACGGAGGAGCTCATGGTCCACTCAATGACTGCAAGGTGTTTAGGTCCTGCAGCTGCAGAACAAGCCCAAACAATCATTCCTCCACCAACATGTTGGTCTGAGGTGTTTGTGCTGATCTGCTGGGCCTGGTTTCCTTCAAGCACAGTTCTGTCCATCGTGGTCAAACATCTCCACTTAGATCTCATCTGTCCAGAAGACATTTTTCCAGAAGTCTTGTCCTTCATTCAGATGCAGCTTTGCAACCTAAGTCCAGCTTCCATCTTGTTTTATAGGGAGAAGAGCTTTTCTCTTTCAAATCTTCCAAACAGCCTCAGTTAAGTTCACAGTTCAATATGATGACCTTTGACCTTTAACCTGCTAACTGAGGCCTTTAGAATCTGAGGTGTGTTCCTCTTGGGATTGATCTTTCTCTCTGTAGAATGATGGACTTCAGATAGTTTGGAGATGACCTTCTAACCTTTCCCATGTTGACAGCCAGCAAGAGTTGCTGATCTAAGGTCATTGCTGGTGTCTTTCCATCTTGGCATTGTTGTGGAATTTTCTTATCAAAGTGGGTAGAAGTTGACTCATAACAAGAGAAAATCACTCTCCAGCATTTGAATTTAGAGTCCATCTGCTAATAAAAACAGAACACTAATCAAACACAGAGGTCAGAGGTGAGAGGTAGATGGAAGGTCACCTGTGAGTGATACAACACAGAAACAAATGAGAGAGGTGAAGGGAATATCAGAGCATTTTAAAAGAATTTTCCATCACAGCATTGTGTTAACACACACCTGAGTAGCAAACTGACAGAGCTCCTGCTCTTATGGAGGTTCTCACACTGAAGATGATCAGTTAGTCAATGCTTCTGATCAGCAGCTCCTAGGATGAGGCTTTAACTCTGAGATCTTTTGGAAGCAGCGGGGTTGGTGTAGTTTATGACTGTTCCAAGAGGAGAAAAATCACACATTTGACCTTCTACTAATTCAGCTGAGAGGCTTTTATTTTGGTAGTTTCCCTATGATGATGATGATGATCTCCTCTTCAGCCTCACAGATTGCGTTTCTCACCACGAAACTGAAGGATAAGTTCAATCCGCAGCGGGGCAGACGCTCAGATCCAATCAAACACACCCCAACTGAGAGAGTCAAACAACCGGACCTGAACCTGACTCGGAACCAGGTCTGAACACATAACTGAACGCTTACTCTGTTTCAGAGCAGATCTGTGGGTCTGCAGTGACTCCATCATTATTTTTTATTTTATTTTTTATCTCCGCTGCTTTTCAGTTTAGTTGTTTTTAATGTATACAGGTCCTTCTCAAAATATTAGCATATTGTGATAAAGTTCATTATTTTCCATAATGTCATGATGAAAATTTAACATTCATATATTTTAGATTCATTGCACACTAACTAAAATATTTCAGGTCTTTTATTGTCTTAATACGGATGATTGTGGCATACAGCTCATGAAAACCCAAAATTCTTATCTCACAAAATTAGCATATTTCATCCGACCAATAAAAGAAAAGTGTTTTTAATACAAAAAACGTCAACCTTCAAATAATCATGTACAGTTATGCACTCAATACTTGGTCGGGAATCCTTTTACAGAAATGACTGCTTCAATGCGGCGTGGCATGGAGGCAATCAGCCTGTGGCACTGCTGAGGTCTTATGGAGGCCCAGGATGCTTCGATAGCGGCCTTTAGCTCATCCAGAGTGTTGGGTCTTGAGTCTCTCAACATTCTCTTCACAATATCCCACAGATTCTCTATGGGGTTCAGGTCAGGAGAGTTGGCAGGCCAATTGAGCACAGTGATACCATGGTCAGTAAACCATTTACCAGTGGTTTTGGCACTGTGAGCAGGTGCCAGGTCGTGCTGAAAAATTAAATCTTCATTTTCATAAAGCTTTTCAGCAGATGGAAGCATGAAGTGCTCCAAAATCTCCTGATAGCTAGCTGCATTGACCCTGCCCTTGATAAAACACAGTGGACCAACACCAGCAGCTGACACGGCACCCCAGACCATCACTGACTGTGGGTACTTGACACTGGACTTCTGGCATTTTGGCATTTCCTTCTCCCCAGTCTTCCTCCAGACTCTGGCACCTTGATTTCCGAATGACATGCAGAATTTGCTTTCATCTGAAAAAAGTACTTTGGACCACTGAGCAACAGTCCAGTGCTGCTTCTCTGTAGCCCAGGTCTGGGGAATGCGGCACCTGTAGCCCATTTCCTGCACACGCCTGTGCACGGTGGCTCTGGATGTTTCTACTCCAGACTCAGTCCACTGCTTCCGCAGGTCCCCCAAGGTCTGGAATCGGCCCTTCTCCACAATCTTCCTCAGGGTCCGGTCACCTCTTCTCGTTGTGCAGCGTTTTCTGCCACACTTTTTCCTTCCCACAGACTTCCCACTGAGGTGCCTTGATACAGCACTCTGGGAACAGCCTATTCGTTCAGAAATGTCTTTCTGTGTCTTACCCTCTTGCTTGAGGGTGTCAATAGTGGCCTTCTGGACAGCAGTCAGGTCGGCAGTCTTACCCATGATTGGGGTTTTGAGTGATGAACCAGGCTGGGAGTTTTAAAGGCCTCAGGAATCTTTTGCAGGTGTTTAGAGTTAACTCGTTGATTCAGATGATTAGGTTCATAGCTCGTTTAGAGACCCTTTTAATGATATGCTAATTTTGTGAGATATGAATTTTGGGTTTTCATGAGCTGTATGCCAAAATCATCCGTATTAAGACAATAAAAGACCTGAAATATTTCAGTTAGTGTGCAAAGAATCTAAAATATATGAATGTTAAATTTTCATCATGACATTATGGAAAATAATGAACTTTATCACAATATGCTAATATTTTGAGAAGGACCTGTACACCTTTCTGCACTCTGTCTTCATTAAATTATGCAGACAGTTTAGCTCTGTCAAAAACAGCCCAAAGATACAGAGCCCTTTGTGTCTGCCTGTGTGTGTGTGGGGGGAGGGGGGGGGTGTATGGATGTGTGTGTGTGGGGGGGGGGGGGTGTATGGATGTGTGGGGGGGGGGGGGGGGGGTGTATGGATGTGTGTGTGTGTGGGGGGGGGGTGTATGGATGTGTGTGTGGGGGGGGGTGTATGGATGTGTGTGTGTGTGTGGGGGGGGGTGTATGGATGTGTGTGTGGGGGGGGGGGGGTTGCCATTCTTTCACATTTGTGAAAGAATGGCAACATTTCCTGGTCCAGTTTGTCCTGACAGGGATCAGACGCCTTCAAGGAAAAACAGCCTCTTCCTGTTTTACGTTCAGCTTCCTGTTAGCTGTTGTTGCTGTTAGCAGCTGCCAACATGTCTCTGCAGGAAATGCAGTTTCTCACAGTTTTTATTGTTCTTTTTCAATCGGTCACCCCAAACACACCAAATGTTGTTGTCAGTGAACCTGTTAGCATTCAGGTATGTTGCATTCACTGACTGGGAAAAAGATTAAATGCTTAGTTACCAACTGGCCAATCATAAGTCTGGCACTAGATCAGCTGTTTCAGGTCAGCAGCTGGATTCTTGGGGTCCACTCTGATCATTAAGGTTCTGCTGCCTCCCAGCACCGCCTCAGAGTAGAGAAGTTACAGATATAATATTTAACTGTGACCAAAGACAATAAATGAGAAACAGTTAGTTAGTTTTATCTACTAACAAATCTTCTGTTCAGTTTTTTTTTGTTTGTTGTAAGTTTTTGATTTGTTAATGACTTTTGATTATCGATACAATTCTTTTAGTCAAAGTAGCTCATTAATCCCTTTAATTCTGTGATTTTCTTTATTCTTTCAAATTCTGACTAAAACCTGTTTTGTGTGGCGCTGTGTGAAGTCGGTGGGTGTGTTAGTGGATCGGGAGCGGGCTGTCGTCAGCTCTCTGCAGTACTTCAAAGCTCTGGTGGACAGACTGGGTCTCGACAGACCTGGAGGAGACAAACTGGTCCTGGACCAGTCCATGGTGGGTGGCCTGCTGGGCGGAGCCTCTAGTAGAATCCTGGAGGCAGTCCAGATTCTGGTCCAGCTGGAACCTCACCTGTTAAACAGGCAAGTATCACTTACTGGTCCCTGAACATCAGAGAGTGTCTCCATGTCCTCATCCTGTCTGTCTTCCTGCAGTAAAACAGTCTCAGCCTGTCTCACTCGTCTCTACCACTCTGTGGCTGGGCTGATCCGCTGGGCCGATCAGTTGATGCTGCGGGGCGTCTCCCAGGACAACGAGGACTCTTCAGAGAGCGTCACTACGGTGATCAGGGGCGTGCTGAACGGTGTCAAGGTGAGGACCAGTATCTGTGGTGTTCCAGTTCAGGAGGGCAGTAGGTTAAACCTGTTTCTATGACCTCTGTCACACCCTGCCTACCTTAGTCCTTAGACTGTCCTCAATGTCTCTATGATGGACAATAAATAATGTACAGTCTTATCAATGCTTGCTGCTGCAATAACTGTCTTTTGTCCTTCAGGAACTGGTCCGATTGGTTGCAGAAAGACGAGAAGGCTCCGCCCCCTTGTCTCCTCTTCAGCCACATAAAAAGGGGACATCAGAGAGAACATCAACTTGCAGCGGTCCTTCAGACAAGGACAAGGGGATGAAGACAGAGACACAAAAGGAGGAGCATCAGAAATTAGCTCCACCTAAACCCCCAATGCCTCTCCCAGAGCTCCTCCCTCAGGTGACCTCCTCACAAGAACCGACTTCCAGGTGAGTCTGACCTCTGATTGGCTGACTGTTCGTTGTTACGTTTGGCCCAGTTCAGACCAGTCTGATCAGTTTGGATCAACTGGTATGGTACAGTTTCGATATAATTTTCTGGCCTAATTTGGGTCTCTGTGGATCTCGTGGTCTTGTCAGACGTGGATCACCTGATCCAGATAAGTTTGGCCGTGTTCAGTCTAGTTTGGATCAGACTGGATTGGTATCAGCGTAGTGATGTCCACTCAGGGTGTGTAGTTTAGTCTGGGTCATCTGATCTAATCCAGTTTGGGACAATGGGGGTCAGTCTTGGTGTCGCTCAGAATGGATCTGTTGGTCTACAGTAGGTCAGGCAGTCCAGATGTTCAGTGCCATTCACACTGAACTGGACCGGTCTGCTTCAGTCTGCTTTGCTAAACTCATTATTGGTGTTTTTAGGTTTCTCCAGGATTTGGTCTAAGTCACATCTAATGAAGAATTCAGTTCCTGGTTCTGGTCACATGATGCTGTAAATCACATAAACCTGCTGTGACGATTTATCCTGAAATCTCTGCGGCAGTGAGATTCTGGACAGCTTGGGTCAGGCTTGCCCAGTTTGTTCCTGGTCCAGTCTGGTTCAGGTGTTCTTTATGTCTGCCTGCTGCTGAATCAGACCATCGGCTCAGACTGTGAGAACATAAAGTGAGCACAAATAGAAATGGGGCTGAAACAGGAAGTACACACATCACACCGGCCACAAACTTCCTGTCTGTGCTAAGTGCAGCAGCAGAAGAAGAAGTGAGAGAGACGAGCAGATAGACGACAGGCGACAGTTTCAGACACTGTCGGGTTCTCTTTTCATCTGAACCTGTTAACTTGTGTGGATTCTGACTCAGTTAGTTCACACAGACGTTGGTGAGGACCTTATGACCCTCACCAACGCCGCGTTTTCTCATTATATCATCAAACTAGCTGTGGGCATATTGGCAGCACAAGAAGTAAAAACTGTAAACTACTGTCATAGTTCAAACCGCTCTGTTGGTGAGCAGCATTTATTCATCACAGAAAATTGTTGTAGAAAAATGTAGCGGATGAAGTCAGACCAGACCAACAAGGACCTTATTCTTCCAGCCTCTTCCTGGGTTTCTATGGAAACCCAGCAGATTGCATCGACTTGCAGCATTTTGTCCCCCTGAATGAGCATGTAGAGGCAGTGGAAAGGAAAACTCTCCTTAAACAGGAACATGTCCACAGATGTGTACCGTCCCTCGGGGACATGGCCAGGGGACTAACCAGCCTCTCTATCTGTTTCAGTCCTCCTGCTTTGCCTCCTAAAAAGCGTCAGACACCATCGGTCCCTATCACCACCCACTGCAGGGTTGCCATAGTAACACCAATGATACGGGAGCCCAAAGAAGACACGCAGGTTGAACAGGTATGCACATGTGTTCTCCCTCAACAGGAGTTGAATGTTTCTTGCCTTGTTCCTGCCTTAATGTGTCACAGGGCCGTATATTACAAAGACTGGTGGTGAGGTTTGGTTATTTCTGTTCTGATCAGTTTTATTTGGGTCGGTTTTGCCTTTGAAAGTCCTGAAATTATCCAAACATGTTTCAGAGGAAATCCACACAATTAGGAGCTGATAGTTCTGCAGAGGTCAGGAACATCTCTGCAGGGTAAGCATCATTTTAACAGTTTCTCTGTAGGAGAGCTTCCTCTGAGCTCCAACCAGGATCATGCTGCTAAACTCCTGAACCAACACAGATTAAACTTCTGCTGCTCCATCATCAGTGCAACATACACAAATTTGATTTCTGAACCAGTTTATTCAGTTCTGAGTGGTAAACCCAGCATTTTATTAGCTGGACCTCAGAAACATCATTCAGTGGTTTGTCAAAGATTTAATGTTCCACACCATCTCCTAGAAGCCATCTCCAGACAACCTGAAGGAGACCAGCTAACATGGAAACATAAAAGCAGATTAGATCCCTACTGATTCACGTTTCCAGGAAGTGCCAGGTCTGCTCTGGCTTGGAGTCTTGATGGACATCAGTCTTTTCTGTTCTATCCAGTATTGCTTCACATCCAAACTACTGTAATGATCTGGTTCTGGAGTCAGTCCTTCATTTCTCACTTCCTGTTGGTAAAAAAGGTTCAGTTCTAACAAAGTCTTAATGATCTGTGGTTGTTCTCCATTTTATCTGAAAGAGTTCAGATCTTCTCTTTCTGCTGCAGCTTTGGCTGAAACCTTCAAAAGTTTCCAAAGCTGACAACACACACTCTGTTTCTGTGTTTCAGGATGACTGCTGCTGGAAGCGGCTCTCTTCTTCTTCTGCAGACTCTGCAGCCAACACCTCACTTTGTGGTAACACACACACACACACACACACTTCATGTCCGCAAGAGGGACGTGTGAATGACATCACATCCTGCCAGCTCCCACTTCCTGTGTTGGGTGACTGCTGCCCCCTGCTGGCCACAGGCTGACAGTGATTTCATCAAGTGTTCAATATTCAAGCTGGACAACAAATAGGAAGTAGAACCAGCTGCACAGTGAAACCAGAACCAGACAGAGTGAAGAACCATGAGGCATAATAAAAAGCTCTCTCAGAGTTTGTTCTGCTAGATTGCTGGCACCACCTGCAGGACTTGTATTGGATCAAGTTATTGAACACAGTCCGATCCACCCCAGCTGATCCGAGTCGTCCCATAAGAAATGACTCATTCTCATCTTCACAAGTATCTGGATCCATCCATCTGATGTAGAACCAGGCTGCCGGTTCCATCACACTGGAGCAGTTTATGGAGGCTATACGGCTCCAGCCAGATGGAACTGGTCAGTTTTTCTAGAACCATCAGATTTCTACACCAGTATGGGAGGGTGTTCATGTTCTGGTCCTGTCCTGCTGCCATCTGGAAACCTGATCACAGTTCAGGACACACCTTGATCTTCTGAACTACTGCAGGAAGACATGATCAGTGTGGTGACCTAGTGCTTAGAGAGCAGGGTGTTTGCGTCCTGGAGAAGCCACAAGTACCCTGGTTCCAATCCCACAGCTTCCCACTCTGGGTCCCTGAGCAGGACTCTTAGCCCCAGAATGCTCACCTGGCACCACACAATGGCAGCCCACTACTGCCCAAGCGATGGGTTAAATGCAGAAGACAATTTCTCCATTGTGAGATCAATAAAGTCTGAATTATTATTACTAGTCCTCATCTTCTGCTCCTGCTTTAGTAATCAGTCACTGAGCTATGCCTCCAGAGACAGTCTGTTTCTCAGTCAGATCGGTCATCAGGTACCATCTGCAGATCGGATTGGTCATCAAGAAGTGCCATCAGTAACCATATGCAGTTCAGAGTCAGAATCAGCTTTATTGGCAAGTTTGTGACATAAACATGGAATTTGACTCCGGTCCACTTTGCTCTCAATAATAAAGAATATCTTTTTTAATGTAGATATAAACAAAACTGTGGGATCAGTCCAATCATGCCTGGTGTTGTTCTGGAGCTCTGACTGTCAAGAGTTCATCAGGGAAACATCCTGGGGGAAGAAACTGTCTCTATGGCAGCTGGTTTTAGTGAACAGTGTTCTGTAGCGCCACCTGAAGGTAAAACTCTGAACAGTTTATGTGCAGGGTGTGTGGGGTCTGCAGAGATTTTAGCAGCTCTTTTCCTGACCCTTGACCTGTACAGGTCCTTCTCAAAATATTAGCATATTGTGATAAAGTTCAATATTTTCCATAATGTCATGATGAAAATGTAACATTCATATATTTTAGATTCATTGCACACTAACTGAAATATTTCAGGTCTTTTATTGTCTTAATACGGATGATTTTGGCATACAGCTCATGAAAACCCAAAATTCCTATCTCACAAAATTAGCATATCATTAAAAGGGTCTCTAAACGAGCTATGAACCTAATCATCTGAATCAACGAGTTAACTCTAAACACCTGCAAAAGATTCCTGAGGCCTTTAAAACTCCCAGCCTGGTTCATCACTCAAAACCCCAATCATGGGTAAGACTGCCGACCTGACTGCTGTCCAGAAGGTCACTATTGACACCCTCAAGCAAGAGGGTAAGACACAGAAAGAAATTTCTGAACGAATAGGCTGTTCCCAGAGTGCTGTATCAAGGCACCTCAGTGGGAAGTCTGTGGGAAGGAAAAAGTGTGGCAGAAAACGCTGCACAACGAGAAGAGGTTACCGGACCCTGAGGACGATTGTGGAGAAGGACCGATTCCAGACCTTGGGGGACCTGCGGAAGCAGTGGACTGAGTCTGGAGTAGAAACATCCAGAGCCACCGTGCACAGGCGTGTGCAGGAAATGGGCTACAGGTGCCGCATTCTCCAGGTCAAGCCACCTTTGAACCAGAAACAGCAGCAGAAGAGCCTGACCTGGGCTACAGAGAAGCAGCACTGGACTGTTGCTCAGTGGTCCAAACTACTTTTTTCGGATGAAAGCAAATTCTGCATGTCATTCGGAAATCAAGGTGCCAGAGTCTGGAGGAAGACTGGGGAGAAGGAAATGCCAAAATGCCAGAAGTCCAGTGTCAAGTACCCACAGTCAGTGATGGTCTGGGGTGCCGTGTCAGCTGCTGGTGTTGGTCCACTGTGTTTTATCAAGGGCAGGGTCAATGCAGCTAGCTATCAGGAGATTTTGGAGCACTTCATGCTTCCATCTGCTGAAAAGCTTTATGGAGATGAAGATTTCATTTTTCAGCACGACCTGGCACCAGCTCACAGTGCCAAAACCACTGGTAAATGGTTTACTGACCATGGTATCACTGTGCTCAATTGGCCTGCCAACTCTCCTGACCTGAACCCCATAGAGAATCTGTGGGATATTGTGAAGAGAACGTTGAGAGACTCAAGACCCAACACTCTGGATGAGCTAAAGGCCGCTATCAAAGCATCCTGGGCCTCCATAAGACCTCAGCAGTGCTACAGGCTGATTGCCTCCATGCCACGCCGCATTGAAGCAGTCATTTCTGCAAAAGGATTCCCGACCAAGTATTGAGTGCATAACTGTACATGATTATTTGAAGGTTGACGTTTTTTGTATTATAAACACTTTTCTTTTATTGGTCGGATGAAATATGCTAATTTTGTGAGATAGGAATTTTGGGTTTTCATGAGCTGTATGCCAAAATCATCCGTATTAAGACAATAAAAGACCTGAAATATTTCAGTTAGTGTGCAATGAATCTAAAATATATGAATGTTAAATTTTCATCATGACATTATGGAAAATAATGAACTTTATCACAATATGCTAATATTTTGAGAAGGACCTGTATAAGTCCTGGATGGAGGGAAGGTCAGCCCTGATGATTCTCTCTGCAGACCTGATTGTTTGTTGCAGTCTGGACCTGTTCTGCTTCGTGATCCAAACCACACTGAGATGGATGAAGACAGGACAGACTGTATGATGACAGTGTAGAAGATGACCAACAGCTCCTGTGGAAGGTTGAACTTCTTGAGTTGCCTCAGGAAGTACAGTCTCTGCTGGACCTTCTTTCGAACATTGTCCATGTGTGAAGACCATCTCAGGTTTCGAGAAATGGGTTTAGTTCCAGGTGGTTCTGACCACACCAGCCGATCCACCTCCTGTCTGTATGCAGACTCATCATTGTCCTGGATCAGTCCAATAACAGTGGTGTCCTCTGGATACTTCAGGAGTTTCACAGACAGGTCTGCTGAGGTGCAGACATTAGTGTAGAGGGAGAAGAGGAATGTGGAGAGAACACACCCCTTGGGGGCGCTGGTGCTGATGGTTCTTGTGCGGGAGAAGATGCTTCCAGCCTCAGCTGCTGCCGTTCCTTCAGGAAGCTGGTGGTCCACTGACAACTGAGCCTCTGGTGGAGAATGACTGGGTTGATGGTGTTGAAGGCCGAGCTGAAGTCTACAAACAGGATCCTGGCGTACGTCCCTGGGTGGTCAAGTTGTTGCAGGATGAAGTGTAGACCTAAGTTAACAGCATCATCTGCCGACCTGTTTGCAAACTGCAGGAGGTCCAGCAGGAGGTCCAGCAGGGGGCCTGTGATGTCTTTCAGGTGCTTCAACACCAGCTGCTCAAAGGATTTCATGACCACAGAACCAGTCAGGTTTTGTAAACCATTCCAAACAGTAGAAGCATCTCCATCTGAGAAGCTTTTCTTTAGCTTCTCACTGTAGCTTCTCTTCACTGCTTTACTTATCTCCCTGGTCAGTTTGATTCCATCATCAGGAACCATCTGAAGCTGTCTGCTCTGGATTCTTGGCACTAGCCTCTGGTTGCTTCATAAGCAGTTGCGACAAATCTTCTGGGAGCAGAAACCGATTCAGGGCTGCTAGTTAGCTTTACTCCCAGTTGAAACAGGTCTTGGCTAGACCAGTTGGACTTGCTGGGTTCTGATTTTCTGTGTCTGTCCTCAGAGGACGATCCAGACTACGACTTCCTCCACGCTGACCTGTCCTCCTCGGAGAAGCTCCCCCCTCTGCCCCCCGGCTCCTCCCTGCCCCCTGCACTGCCAGAAAAGAGACGTTGCAGCACCACAGGCAAGGACACACCTGACTCACCTGTCTGTCCTCCTGCTTGTGTTTGGTTGTCTTCACTTTTTCTGTTTTGTCCTCGTAGGTATTGCCAGTTCTCAGAACGCATCCTCCTTTAGATTTAACTCCACCCATCTGGACACAACCCCCACTGATGATGCCATAGATGCTGAAGCCCCCACGTCCTCGCCCATGTCTCCCAGCAAAACACCCCCTCCCCTCCCTGAGAAGAAACGACACAGTGAGTGAAAACAGCAGCTGATTGGTTGAAGTTTGAGATCAAAGTCCTTATAAACCTGTCTGTCTCTCCCTCCTCCTCTGTCTTCAGTCCATCAGTACCTTCAGTTCTGTTCGTCCTACACCGATCAGTCTGCAGTCTTGTTCTATCAGAAGTATAAAGTCAGACAGCGAGATCAAGACTCAGCCCACCAGCAGACTCACCTGACCACAGACTCCACCCCCTCTGTGGAACAATTTCCTGTCCCTGCTTTACCACCGAAGAAGAAACAGCAGGTTAAGAAGAATCATGCTTTTAGCATTTTTAGTTGTGAGACAACAGAAAGCTGCAGCTCCTCAGCAAAACTCCAGGAGTTCTAGTGGGGTTCTATCTGACTGATAAGAACAGGATTTCTGGGTTCTAATGAGAACATCAGAGGAAATGTGACCATTGCAGCAGAATCTGAGTTTCTTGATGTCCAAACAGCTTCATGATCACCTGAGCACCTGCATCTTCTCACATTAGTCTGAAGTCATACAACACATCTCAATGCCTACATTCTAATGTACATTCTAGCGTGCTTGGCAGGTATGTACTTGTACGTACTTGGTAAGTACAATTCATAGTACTTTCTTATCGAGAACGCAAGGACGCAGTACGGTAGTTCTGTGACTGGAACAGACTGTACTTGTTGACGTCACCACTCAGCTAGATGGTTCTGTTTTATTTTGACATTTAAAACAGAAAACGAAGAAAAAAATGTTAACTTCAGGGTCAGTGCTAAGTTTTAAAATAATGAGCTAAAGTTTTCAAATCTTGATCATAAAAACATTTATGTCGGTTTAAACATGACTGTGACCTAATCCACCAAAACCTTTAGGTCGTTCAAAAGACTATTTACTGGTGAAAACCCAGTCCAACCGCCCGCGGAGCCTGCAGCTACCGTGGCCTTCAGCAGAGCTTCATTAAAGCTGCTCTGAAGACTGTGGAGCACATTTCAAAGTTAGCTCACTCCTGGTGAACGGACTAGATGAAGCTTTCAGGTCTACGTTCTCACATGAAAACATCTTAAAACTCCTTTTTGTGAAAAATTGATAGTGGTATAAAATTGATACATTTCTGCACTCACCTTTTCCATTTACTGCTGCTGGTGGCGCAGTGCATTGTGGGATACCTAGCTTTCATAAGCCTGCAGAAGGATGAATCGATGGATCCTTGATAAAACTGGCAGAGCAGGAACACATCGACGTTTCACAGGAAAACGAGTACAAAAGTACAGACAAGTACGCATATTAAGAAATGGCCTTAGTAAGAACAACCTTTCTGGAACTAGAACCTTCGTTGATCTTTCATTTGATCCAGTTCAAAACCAAACAAAAAAAGTTCCAACAAACAGGCAAAAACATCCTGCTGCTGATAATCAGGACACAGAACCTTGGTTTTGTTGTCATTGTACAGAGATTCTGCTTTAGTATCTGCAGAACTAAGTGATGTTCTGCAGAGAATCTTCTGACATTTTACTGACATTCCACTGATGTTCAGGGGAAGTTTGGCTGATGTTCTACTAACTAACATTCTCACAATGTCCCCAGAGGTTCTACTAATAATCTTCTGGGAAACATCATCTGGAGTTTGATTTGATGTGTTTTTTTCTGTCTTGTCTGTCATCAGGATACTGACACACAAGCTGAGGAGAATCAGGACAGGTGAGACGTTACACACCTTCTGTTAGATGCACCTCTACACACACACACACACACACACACACACCTGTAAATGAAGATGCAGGTACACACATGTAAAGATTCTCAGACCCTCATCTGCCTTGCAGGTTTCTGGACAACCAGCAGGAGTTCAGCCAGAGAAGCAGTGAGGAGGATGAAGTACAGGAACTCTTATTGACTGACCCAAATGAGATCCTTCATAGAATCACTCTGAAGTCTAAGGTTGGTCCCGCCCTCTCTCCTGTCACATCATGTTTAATCGCACCTGTGCTCTGACTCTGACCTCTTCATCTCAGGAAGAAGAGGGACCAGAGGTAAAGGCTGCATCTCCTGAGATCCTATTGGTCCAAGCCACAGTGTCTGGCAGCAGTGGTAAGTCTTTGGGAGTCATAACACGTAGCAGAAACAACCAATCACAGGTAACTCTGGTTAGGTGTCATTTTCTGGTGAGCAGGAATCAAACAGGAACCGAGCTTTGATGATAACAGAGTCATCAAAGACAGATTGTGAAAGAACACCTGCAGGAACATGAGCCAGCTGAGCTTGTCTTGTGATGTTGGAGAAAACCTGTCCATCTGTGAACCTTCTGTTTGGGTTCCTACAGAACAGGACCAGTACCAAGAGGCCTTCCTCTGCACCTACAGGGGCTTCATCAGACCCAGTGACATCATCAGCAAACTGCAGCACAGATATCCTTAAACGCGTGTTCCTGTTTTTTAGTCACGGTTCCAGCACTGCATAGTTCCACTCTGCTCTGCTCTGCCACCGCCACAGCTTTCAGTTTGACCCGTTTCGACCTTTGTGGTTCTTTATAGTTTTGCAGTTGCTCTTGAGTTTTTGGAGCTTTTCCTGCCACTCAACATTCATGTAATTCTCCCCACTTCCTCCTGCCGCTGACATACGGCTGACCACGCCCACGGTCAATCAGTGAACAGCAGTCTGTTCACGTTACATTTCGGCCCTACCCAGTCCTAATGGTACCTGCTAATAGCAGGTACCAAGAACGCCATTATCTGAAACGGCTGCAAACTGCTGAGTGAAGTGGAGCAGGCCAAAGTGGAGCTCATGATGGAAAAGGGGCATTAGAGAACACCCGAGGAACTCATCCAGCCAGGTGGTTTCAACTTGTCAAAACCAAAGTCTGAGTCTTTGTCTCTACTTTCATTTGACTCCTTAACCATAAACACATACAGAAGCCTCAGAGAAAGAACCCCTGCAGACCTGACAGCTGCCAAAAGCACCTTCCAGCTGCTGGTCAGAGTAGTGGACAACCTCAGGTGAGACATTCAGATCTAACCCAAACCTTTTCAAAACAGTTTTAGATGGACTGCTGACAGACTCTAGCTTCAGGGCTCTAACTTTGTGGTGTCTGAACCTGGTTCAAAATGGGATCTGTAGAATGGTTTGGGACCAGACCTCTGGTGCTGGTTTCCTGAAACTGTTTCTGTTCTTCTCAAGTTGTCTTTTTCTGAATAATGCTGCAGTGTTGTGGAGCTGGAATCTGATTTGCTGCTGCTGCTGATAGACCTGGTGTTCCGTCTTCTGATTGGTGGAGAGCTGGGAACGGCCCATGTGCTGCACTCGAACGTCCTGTCCAAGATGGAAAAGAGATGGAAGCTGATTGACTCCCCTCAGTCACTCCGCCCTCTTGCAGCCAAAGGCGTAGCTGCCAGGTAATCCCTCCCACCTGACTGGACAGGTCCACACATGCTGCATTGTGATTGGTTGTTTCTCACCTGTAATTCTTTTCCTAACAGACCAGGAACTTTGCTGGACTTCAGGAGTCAGGATTTAGCGGAACAGCTGACTCTGATGGACTCAGACCTCTTCTGCAAGATTGAGGTGCAGATCTGTCTGTCCTTACCCGTGACTCTGCCTCACCTGTCTGTATCTCACCGGTCTGTCTTACCTTTGCAGCTCCCAGAGGTGCTGTTGTGGTCCAAAGAACAGAATGAGGAGAGGAGTCCACACCTGACAGAGTTCACGCAGCACTTCAACAACGTTTCCTTCTGGTAGGTTTTGCAAAGAGTGATCTTAGACTGCAGTCTGCTGTACAATAGAGAGGTTCCTTCTGTAGTTCCCTCTGTAGTTCCTTCTGTGGTTCCCTCTGTAGTTCCATCTGTAGTTCCTTCTGTGGTTCCCTCTGTAGTTCCTTCTGTAGTTCCCTCTGTAGTTCCTTCTGTGGTTCCCTCTGTAGTTCCTTCTGTGGTTCCCTCTGTAGTTCCATCTGTAGTTCCTTCTGTGGTTCCCTCTGTAGTTCCTTCTGTAGTTCCCTCTGTAGTTCCTTCTGTGGTTCCCTCTGTAGTTCCATCTGTAGTTCCTTCTGTGGTTCCCTCTGTAGTTCCTTCTGTAGTTCCCTCTGTAGTTCCTTCTGTAGTTCCTTCTGTGGTTCCCTCTGTAGTTCCGTCTGTAGTTCCTTCTGTGGTTCCCTCTGTAGTTCCTTCTGTAGTTCCCTCTGTAGTTCCTTCTGTAGTTCCTTTTGTGGTTCCCTCTGTAGTTCCGTCTGTAGTTCCTTCTGTGGTTCCCTCTGTAGTTCCTTCTGTAGTTCCCTCTGTAGTTCCTTCTGTGGTTCCCTCTGTAGTTCCTTCTGTGGTTCCTTCTGTGGTTCCCTCTGTGGTTCCCTCTGTAGTTCCTTCTGTGGTTCCTTCTGTGGTTCCCTCTGTGGTTCCTTCTGTGGTTCCCTCTGTAGTTCCTTCTGTGGTTCCTTCTGTGGTTCCCTCTGTAGTTCCCTCTGTGGTTCCCTCTGTAGTTCCGTCTGTAGTTCCTTCTGTGGTTCCCTCTGTAGTTCCTTCTGTAGTTCCCTCTGTAGTTCCTTCTGTAGTTCCTTCTGTAGTTCCTTCTGTAGTTCCCTCTGTGGTTCCCTCTGTAGTTCCTTCTGTGGTTCCCTCTGTAGTTCCGTCTGTAGTTCCTTCTGTGGTTCCCTCTGTAGTTCCTTCTGTAGTTCCTTCTGTGGTTCCCTCTGTAGTTCCGTCTGTAGTTCCTTCTGTGGTTCCCTCTGTAGTTCCTTCTGTAGTTCCCTCTGTAGTTCCTTCTGTAGTTCCTTCTGTGGTTCCCTCTGTAGTTCCGTCTGTAGTTCCTTCTGTGGTTCCCTCTGTAGTTCCTTTTGTAGTTCCCTCTGTAGTTCCCTCTGTAGTTCCTTCTGTAGTTCCTTCTGTAGTTCCCTCTGTGGTTCCCTCTGTAGTTCCTTCTGTGGTTCCTTCTGTAGTTCCCTCTGTGGTTCCCTCTGTAGTTCCGTCTGTAGTTCCTTCTGTGGTTCCCTCTGTAGTTCCTTCTGTAGTTCCTTCTGTGGTTCCCTCTGTAGTTCCGTCTGTAGTTCCTTCTGTGGTTCCCTCTGTAGTTCCTTCTGTAGTTCCTTTTGTGGTTCCCTCTGTAGTTCCGTCTGTAGTTCCTTCTGTGGTTCCCTCTGTAGTTCCTTCTGTAGTTCCCTCTGTAGTTCCTTCTGTGGTTCCCTCTGTAGTTCCTTCTGTAGTTCCCTCTGTAGTTCCTTCTGTGGTTCCTTCTGTAGTTCCTTCTGTAGTTCCCTCTGTAGTTCCTTCTGTAGTTCCTTCTGTGGTTCCCTCTGTAGTTCCGTCTGTAGTTCCTTCTGTGGTTCCCTCTGTAGTTCCTTCTGTAGTTCCCTCTGTAGTTCCTTCTGTGGTTCCCTCTGTAGTTCCTTCTGTAGTTCCCTCTGTAGTTCCTTCTGTGGTTCCTTCTGTGGTTCCTTCTGTGGTTCCCTCTGTAGTTCCTTCTGTGGTTCCCTCTGTAGTTCCTTCTGTGGTTCCTTCTGTGGTTCCCTCTGTAGTTCCCTCTGTGGTTCCCTCTGTAGTTCCGTCTGTAGTTCCTTCTGTGGTTCCCTCTGTAGTTCCTTCTGTAGTTCCCTCTGTAGTTCCTTCTGTAGTTCCTTCTGTGGTTCCCTCTGTAGTTCCGTCTGTAGTTCCTTCTGTGGTTCCCTCTGTAGTTCCTTCTGTAGTTCCCTCTGTAGTTCCTTCTGTGGTTCCCTCTGTAGTTCCTTCTGTAGTTCCTTCTGTAGTTCCTTCTGTGGTTCCCTCTGTAGTTCCGTCTGTAGTTCCTTCTGTGGTTCCCTCTGTAGTTCCTTCTGTAGTTCCTTCTGTAGTTCCCTCTGTGGTTCCCTCTGTAGTTCCTTCTGTGGTTCCTTCTGTAGTTCCCTCTGTGGTTCCCTCTGTAGTTCCGTCTGTAGTTCCTTCTGTGGTTCCCTCTGTAGTTCCTTCTGTAGTTCCTTCTGTGGTTCCCTCTGTAGTTCCGTCTGTAGTTCCTTCTGTGGTTCCCTCTGTAGTTCCTTCTGTAGTTCCTTCTGTGGTTCCCTCTGTAGTTCCGTCTGTAGTTCCTTCTGTGGTTCCCTCTGTAGTTCCTTCTGTAGTTCCCTCTGTAGTTCCTTCTGTGGTTCCCTCTGTAGTTCCTTCTGTAGTTCCCTCTGTAGTTCCTTCTGTGGTTCCTTCTGTAGTTCCTTCTGTAGTTCCCTCTGTAGTTCCTTCTGTAGTTCCTTCTGTGGTTCCCTCTGTAGTTCCGTCTGTAGTTCCTTCTGTGGTTCCCTCTGTAGTTCCTTCTGTAGTTCCCTCTGTAGTTCCTTCTGTGGTTCCCTCTGTAGTTCCTTCTGTAGTTCCCTCTGTAGTTCCTTCTGTGGTTCCTTCTGTGGTTCCTTCTGTGGTTCCCTCTGTAGTTCCTTCTGTGGTTCCCTCTGTAGTTCCTTCTGTGGTTCCTTCTGTGGTTCCCTCTGTAGTTCCCTCTGTGGTTCCCTCTGTAGTTCCGTCTGTAGTTCCTTCTGTGGTTCCCTCTGTAGTTCCTTCTGTAGTTCCCTCTGTAGTTCCTTCTGTAGTTCCCTCTGTAGTTCCTTCTGTGGTTCCCTCTGTAGTTCCTTCTGTAGTTCCCTCTGTAGTTCCTTCTGTGGTTCCCTCTGTAGTTCCCTCTGTAGTTCCTTCTGTGGTTCCCTCTGTAGTTCCCTCTGTGGTTCCCTCTGTAGTTCCCTCTGTAGTTCCTTCTGTGGTTCCCTCTGTAGTTCCGTCTGTAGTTCCTTCTGTGGTTCCCTCTGTAGTTCCTTCTGTGGTTCCCTCTGTGGTTCCCTCTGTAGTTCCTTCTGTAGTTCCCTCTGTAGTTCCTTCTGTAGTTCCTTCTGTAGTTCCCTCTGTGGTTCCCTCTGTAGTTCCTTCTGTGGTTCCTTCTGTAGTTCCCTCTGTGGTTCCCTCTGTAGTTCCCTTTGTAGTTCCTTCTGTAGTTCCCTCTGTAGTTCCTTCTGTGGTTCCTTCTGTAGTTCCCTCTGTAGTTCCTTCTGTAGTTCCCTCTGTAGTTCCTTCTGTAGTTCCTTCTGTGGTTCCCTCTGTAGTTCCGTCTGTAGTTCCTTCTGTGGTTCCCTCTGTAGTTCCTTCTGTAGTTCCCTCTGTAGTTCCTTCTGTAGTTCCTTTTGTGGTTCCCTCTGTAGTTCCGTCTGTAGTTCCTTCTGTGGTTCCCTCTGTAGTTCCTTCTGTAGTTCCCTCTGTAGTTCCGTCTGTAGTTCCTTCTGTGGTTCCCTCTGTGGTTCCCTCTGTAGTTCCCTCTGTAGTTCCTTCTGTGGTTCCCTCTGTAGTTCCTTCTGTAGTTCCCTTTGTAGTTCCTTCTGTAGTTCCTTCTGTGGTTCCCTCTGTAGTTCCGTCTGTAGTTCCTTCTGTGGTTCCCTCTGTAGTTCCTTCTGTGGTTCCCTCTGTAGTTCCCTCTGTGGTTCCCTCTGTAGTTCCCTCTGTGGTTCCCTCTGTAGTTCCCTCTGTGGTTCCCTCTGTAGTTCCCTCTGTAGTTCCTTCTGTGGTTCCCTCTGTGGTTCCCTCTGTAGTTCCCTCTGTAGTTCCTTCTGTGGTTCCCTCTGTAGTTCCCTCTGTGGTTCCCTCTGTAGTTCCCTCTGTAGTTCCTTCTGTGGTTCCCTCTGTAGTTCCTTCTGTGGTTCCCTCTGTAGTTCCCTCTGTGGTTCCCTCTGTAGTTCCCTCTGTGGTTCCCTCTGTAGTTCCCTCTGTGGTTCCCTCTGTAGTTCCCTCTGTAGTTCCTTCTGTGGTTCCCTCTGTGGTTCCCTCTGTAGTTCCGTCTGTAGTTCCTTCTGTGGTTCCCTCTGTAGTTCCTTCTGTGGTTCCCTCTGTGGTTCCCTCTGTAGTTCCTTCTGTAGTTCCCTCTGTAGTTCCTTCTGTAGTTCCTTCTGTAGTTCCCTCTGTGGTTCCCTCTGTAGTTCCTTCTGTGGTTCCTTCTGTAGTTCCCTCTGTGGTTCCCTCTGTAGTTCCGTCTGTAGTTCCTTCTGTGGTTCCCTCTGTGGTTCCCTCTGTAGTTCCCTCTGTAGTTCCCTCTGTAGTTCCTTCTGTGGTTCCCTCTGTAGTTCCTTCTGTAGTTCCCTTTGTAGTTCCTTCTGTAGTTCCCTCTGTAGTTCCCTCTGTGGTTCCCTCTGTAGTTCCTTCTGTGGTTCCTTCTGTAGTTCCCTCTGTGGTTCCCTCTGTAGTTCCGTCTGTAGTTCCTTCTGTGGTTCCCTCTGTGGTTCCCTCTGTAGTTCCCTCTGTAGTTCCTTCTGTGGTTCCCTCTGTGGTTCCCTCTGTAGTTCCCTCTGTAGTTCCCTCTGTAGTTCCTTCTGTGGTTCCCTCTGTAGTTCCTTCTGTAGTTCCTTCTGTAGTTCCTTCTGTGGTTCCCTCTGTAGTTCCGTCTGTAGTTCCTTCTGTGGTTCCCTCTGTAGTTCCCTCCGTATTGCTCAGCTAATACTTTACTTCTTTCTAGGGTTCGTTCAGTCATCATCCTTCAAGATAAACCTCAGGACAGAGAGAAGCTGCTGTTGAAGTTCTTGAAGGTCATGAAGGTAACCCCTGATGATATGAAGGAGGCAGAGTATCTTCTTGTTCTTCCTTCACCTTCTATTCTCTTCTTTTATTTGTTAAACCATACCATGCTGTGTCCCTGCAGCACCTGAGAAAGCTGAATAACTTCAACTCCTATCTGTCGATACTGTCCGCCCTTGACTCCGCCCCCCTGCGACGTCTTGACTGGCAGAGAAACACGTCTGAGGTCCGGCTGTGCTGCTTGGTTTTATCTGCTCTATGTTTAGATCACATCTGGGCTTTGATTACAGTTTTATATTTCTTTGTTGTCAGACTCTGGAGGAGTTCAGCTCCCTTATTGACAGCTCATCATCATTCAGAGCCTACAGAGCAGCGCTGGCTGAGGTGGAACCTCCCTGTATACCCTACCTGTAGGTTAATATTCCAAAGGCTTTCGGTCAACAAGAAACTACCACTCACCTGTGGTGTTATACCCTGTTTCTCCACCAAACACCCATCTTTCTCTCTGACCTGCCCTACATTTAGGGGGTTAATCCTACAAGACCTGACCTTTGTCCACCTGGGCAACCCTAACACCTTGATGACATCACAAGGTCCAACTGTGAACTTCTCCAAATGTTGGCAGCAGTTTAACATCCTGGAAACTCTGAGGAGCTTCCAGCAAGTGTGAGTACAACCTGTAGTGCAGTCTAGAGTGTGATTTCTGGGGCAGTCAGTAGTATTACAGTTAGGGCAGTGCGCAGCATGACTGTTGTGTCAACTGTACTACAGTCTGAGTTGCCCTTCGCTGAGTGTGCGCTCCTCTGTTGTGTGTGTAGCGTGGCCCTCCATACAGCCTGCGTGGAGCCCTCTGTGTGGTCTGGATAGTGACCTGTAGCATAGGTTCACCCTTAAAGTGTGATCTCTGACCCTTTTAGTGGAGTCTGCAGTGTTAGCTCCAACGCTGTCTCCAAGGTGATCTGTATTGCAATCTCTCAGTGTTTTAAAATATCATAAAATCCTGCAACAATAACTGTTGTGATAAATCCACATCTTCATCGCTGGTGTTTTTCTATCTATCTATCTATCTATCTATCTATCTATCTATCTATCTATCTATCTATCTATCTATCTATCTATCTATCTATCTATCTATCTATCTATCTATCTATCTATCTATCTATCTATCTATCTATCTATCTATCTATCTATCTATCTATCTATCTATCTATCTATCTATCTATCTATCTATCTATCTATCTATCCATCCATCCCCCTTGCAATATTAATATTGCACACACTGATGTAATGATGATCTATCCACACTATATCATGTAGCCCTAGTCTGTAGTACCAGTGTGTAGTATTTCTGTGTACTCAGGGTGTTGTTCTGTGCAGGCGGTACTCTCTGCAGCGTGATGATGACATCATGTCGTTCTTCAATGACTTCAGCGATCACCTGGCAGAGGAGGCTCTCTGGGAACTCTCCCTCAGGATCCGCCCAAGAAACGCTTCTCGAACCAATCAGAGATGAGCTGTGGAGGAACAGCGACCAATCAGGAAGCAGGAAGACTGTTTCAGTATGGCTGCATCTAACTCAGTCACTGACAGGATTAACACAGTGGTAAACTGGACAAAAACCTGTTTCCTCCAGAAGAAACATTATATGGGCTTTATATATCTGGTCCTGACCTAAATTGAACTGGTACCAAACTGGACCACTCCCAGCAGGATTCACACTTGTGCTGATGTGAGTGAAATAAGGTCTGGGTTCAGATAGATGGGCCAAGTGGGCGTGGTCTCTTTCACTGATGTTCAGACTGGGTCCCAGTATAACGCCAGTGTTTGAAGTGAAGATATTCTCCACCTGCTTCACCAGGTTTCAGAGTCCACTCAGAGGGAACCATTTAACAGATCTTTTATATGTTTGGAAATTTTTTTTTATCTTCTCACTGTCAGTCTCACCTGCAAACGCATCTGACCTCACCTCTAAGCGCACCTGAGCAGCTTCAATGAGAACCCGGATGAGGCCATCCTGGAGCCTTCAGCTTGCCGGGCTGCACTAATCAGTTATTGATCACATCAACAGATGATCAGGAGAAAACATACAGTTCTATGGTAAATATAACTGATTAGTTTGTTTGACATGAAACATGAAAGGAGCAGCAGCAGCCCAGCTGGATGAAGGAACCCATCCATCATCTTCCGTTTATCCGGGTCAGGTCGTGGGGGCACCAGCCTAAGCAGAGAGACCCAGACGTCCCTCTCCCCAGTCACTTGGGGCAGCTCCTCCGGGGGAATCCCAAGGCATTCCCAGGCCAGCCGAGAAACATAGTCCCTCCAGCGTGTCCTGGGTCTTCCTCTGGGCCTCCTCCCGGTGGCCCGGAACACCTCCAAAGGAAGCCGTCCAGGAGACATCCTAACCAGATGCCCGAGCCACCTCAACTGGCTCCTCTTGACGTGGAAAAGCAGCAGCTCTACTCTGAGTCCCTCCCCGATGACCGAGCTTCTCACCCTATCTCTAAGGGAGAGTCCAGACACCATGTGGAGGAAACTCATTTCGGCCGCTTGAATCCATGATCTCGTTCTTTCGGTCATGACCCAAAGTTCATGACCATAGATGGAAGGAACCCTATCCACATTCATCAGGAGGTTCTTCTAAACTTTTTACTACTGGTTTCTACTCCATCACGAGTCTCTGATGTCAGAGCTGAATATCTGTCAGCGCTCTTTAAAGCTAATCTATTATTGGTTCAGCCCAGCACCTGATGAGCAGGATGTGAGCAGCTGGTTTACTTGGACTCTGACTTTAAACCTGTAAACTGAGGCAAACCAGTCCGATTCAGTTCAACTCCGACAGAACCAGAGTAAAGGTGACAGATCAGGAACTTGCGTTCAGGATGGAGGACGGAGCTTTACTGGGATAATGTCCACACACCTGGACACACACATACTGAATAATACACCTGGACACACCTGTATTCAAACATGTGGAAACACACTTGGACATAATACCTGTGAGCACATGGGGACACACACACCTGGACACACAACTGAACACACATCTGTACACAAACATGGTGAACTAAACACACACCTGGACACACCCAGGTAATACACTAAATGACAGATGAAGTGTGAGGAGCTATTGTGGAGAAGATGAATTTAAAGTTGAATCAAGCAGGAGCTCTGGTCTCTGACTTTCTTTATGAGAGCAGCTGGATGAATAAATGATCTAAGCTGTAAAAGACGAGTTCTGTTCTCTTCAAAGTTCAAAACATCAGATGGAAGTTACTGACAAATTGCTTCTCTGTTTAGATCTTTCTGTATAATCGACTCTGTTTCCATGGTTACCCGAGGCCCAGCTGCACCGAGCAGCTGACCTAGTCTCACCGAGCGGACCAATCATCAGGCAGAACGACGAGGAGTATCTAGTTCTCAGGCACCCAGCCCTCCTGGGTCTTTGATACCCTAACACAGGTGTTAACCTCGGTCATAATGCAAAACATGCATAAGTCAGGAGAAGGTGCGTTAGATGCTGAGGAGATCATGAATGGTAACAGTGTGATCAGGACCAGTCAAAATGTTGCATCCGTGGGGGTGATCACAGTGTGCTAAATGGAGTATGTAAGAAGAATAAAACGAAATACAGACGCCTGGAGTTCAGAGTAAGATCTCCCACAATGAGGCAATGAAGCTTCTCTATGTGAGTGAGCCACACATATCACACAATTCAATTCAGCTTTATTTCTATAGCGCCAATTCACAACACATGTCGTCTCAAGGCACTTTACACAGTCAATTCAATCATCCAGATTCCCAATCAGGTTCATACATTCCAATTAATCCTAACTATCAATCAGTCAGATTCAGTTATTTATTCAAATTGGATAAAAAGTTTTTCTATCTAAGGAAACCCAGCAGATTGCATCCAGTCAGTGACTTGCAGCATTCACTCCTCCTGGATGAGCATGTAGAGACAGTGGACAGTCACTGGTGTTGACTTTGCAGCAATCCCTCATACTGAGCATGCATGTAGCGACAGTGGAGAGGAAAAACTCCCTTTTAACAGGAAGAAACCTCCAGCAGAACCAGAACCAGCCTCAGTGTGAGCGGCCATCTGCCACGACCGACTGGAGGTTTGAGAGACCAGAGCAGAGACACAAAGAGAACAAAGAAGCACTGATCCAGGAGTACTTTCTATGGGAAGGAAAAGTAAATGTTAATGGATGTAGCTCCTTTAGTCGTTTCATCTAGGAAGTAAAAACAGAAAAGTAAAACATTAATGGGTATTGCTCCATTAATGTCCAGCTAAACACAGAGCCAGGCCAGGTGTAGCTTCTAGGAAGAGAAAAGAGAACATAAAGTTAAAAACTGAAATAACAGCAAATAACGCAAAATTGGAGAGTAGTATGAGAATGTAACGAAGAAAGTGAAAGTGGTCATTATGTCCTCCAGCAGCCTAAGCCTATAGCAGCATAACTACAGAGATACCTCAGGATAAACTAAGCCACTCTAACTATAAGCTTTATCAAAAAGGAAAGTTTTAAGCCTAGCCTTAAAAGTAGACAGGGTGTCTGCCTCACGGACTAAAACTGGGAGCTGGTTCCACAGGAGAGGAGCCTGATAACTAAAGGATCTGCCTCCCATTCTACTTCTAGAGACTCTAGGAACCACCAGTAAACCTGCAGTCTGAGAACAAAGTGCTCTGTTAGGAACATATGGACCAATCAGATCTCTGATGTATGATGGAGCTAGATCATTAAGGGTTTTATATGTGAGGAGGAGAATTTTAAATTCTATTCTGGATTTAACAGGGAGCCAATGAAGGGAAGCTAAAATAGGAGAATTATGATCTCTCTTTTTAATTTTCATCAGAACTCTTGCTGCAGCATTTTGAATCAGCTGAAGGTTTTTAACTGCATTTTGTGGACATCCTGATAGTAAAGAATTACAATAGTCCAGCCTTGAAGTAACAAATGCATGGACTAGTTTTTCAGCGTCACTCCTGGACAGGATATTTCTAATTTTGGCAATGTTCTGGAGGTGAAAGAAGGAAATCCTAGAACCTGTTTAATATGGGATTTAAATGACATGTCCTAGTCAAAGTTAACACCAAGGTTTTTTACTTTATTATCAGAGGTCAATTTAATGCCATCCAGGTTAAATGATTGACTAAGCAGTTTCTTTTTTAAAGACTCCGGTCCAAAGACGACAACTTCTGTCTTGTCTGAATTTAGAAGCAGAAAATTTAAAGTCATCCAAGTTTTTATATCTTCAAGACATGCTTGTTGTCTATCTAACTGGTTGGGTTCATCAGGATTTATGGATAAGTAAAGCTGAGTATCATCAGCGTAACAGTGAAAATTTATCCCATGCTGCCTGATAATTTGACCTATTGGAAGCATATATATAGTAAAGAGAATTGGCCAAAGTACTGAACCCTGTGGTACTCCATAGTTAAAAAAGGCACCTTGTGTGACACATGGAACTGTCAGCTGCCTTTGTAATGTAAGATTTATTACTGGCACAGCTTGAACATCATGTATATATATTAGGAAACACCCACAAAGCAAGCTGTCCTGTGGGATTCCTGGTGGGTGACCATTTCCTGTCCAGAAGAAAAATGACAAATGCTCTAATTATCCAGTTTGTGTGACCACTGTGGGCAGGATGGAATAATGGAACATGTCAGAAATATGAGCAAGAAAGAAGATGAAAAGATTAAACACAACATATACATTACAAAGCAATTTAGCAAGAAAACGTATAAAAAGTATTAAATTTTTAAAAACAAAATGAATTAAAGCTGCAAGCAGCATTGAAGGCCCTCGCACCTCAGTGCAGCGACCGCGGGAGCCTGGTATCGCCTCCTACACGCCACACATGATGACACCGCTTCACTTCTACACGTCGCCAGTAGGTGGCACTTTGAGCAACATGTCATATGATCTTCGGTCATGCAGAGTTTCAGACTGGCAAAAAGCATTGAAAATTTGGAGTAAATCGGATCTTCCAGAAGGACGCTGCAGTCGCTTGTTTGTTTGTGGGCGGGGCTAAAACGACATCATCAATTGACTGTGTCAAAATGTCCATCATTAACTCTTGATCATGTATACTACATTTCAAGTGGATCTGATGATGTACAGGGTGATATAACCCTTGACGTGTCCCAGGGGGCGCTATTGATCCAAATTCCAATGCAATCCAAGAGAGGTGTTTGGGGGTTGACAAAGATGAACTATATTTATTTTGGAGTGAATCGGACCATGCATGTGTAATTTAGAGCCAAACGTATGGCCGTGGCGTGACATCAGAATCGCCACGCCATCATAGCCACACTCTCCAGCTAAAGCAGTCAGTACTGGAGACTGTCTAAGACCATCATGTTATCTGTTACTTGGGACAGTTTCACATTGATTAGGTGAAGAACATCAAACATTGACTCTCTAAAGGAAAACGGGACACCTTCTGTTCTCAGGGGGCGGGGCTTCGATGATGTCAGCATCTGACAAGTGAATATTGTTGAGGCCTAGAGGCAGATCAATCCCAAAAGGTTTCAGGTCTCTGTGACTGTCCTTGTAGGAGCTATGTTAATTTAGTCTTTTATGGCGAGAAGTCATATTTTGAGGTGTGGCCACGCCCACACGCTTTCATGTATCAAAAAGCTGTGGTCGAATTAGGCCACGCCCACCGAATATGTCATCAGATCTCTGTTGGGGACTGGACAAGGATCAATCACATTGAATTTGGTGCAGATCAGATGATATATGTGGAATTTAAAGCCAAACGTATGGCCACGGCGTGACGTCTGACTTCGCCGCCACGACCACGCCCTTTAATGAAAAGTGACTGTGCCTCAAATGAAGTTAGACCCACTAGTTATCTCTCTTCTGACACAGTTTGAAGTTGATTGGGTGAAGAGGGTCGGAGAGGCACCTTTCCAGGTGAAAAAAGTGACTTCCTGTTCTGAGGCGGCGTGGCTTTGATGATGTCAGCATATGACCCCATAGGATTGTCGGGAACCCGAATGTCCTTCATGCCAACTTTGGTGTGATTTGGCGTTTTTATGTGAAAGTTATTGCATATTTTTAGTTTGGGCGCGAAGACCAAATTCGTGCCACGGCCACGCCCCCTAAACATGGCCGAAAACTCAGGATTTTGATAACTTTTAATCCCCCATCCCTTAACTGCATATTGACCAAATATGAACCTGATAGCTGAAAATCTCTAGGAGGAGTTCGTTAAAGTTCGAGGTGAGTAAAAGTGAAAAACGGACAAAAATCGGCCTTTGACCCAAAATGGCCGACTTCCTGTGCATTTTAGGACATACCCCCAAGAGACTTTTTTTCTTGGTTTTAGGAGTTCTAGTATTGTGGCGAATTTCAGATCTGTACGATTTACGGTTCAGCCTATCTCACGTTTGGGGGCGTGGCTAAGTGTTTTGGTCACGCCCACTGAGGACGACATTAAAGAACTTTGGGGACAATTTTGGGTAAAATTTGGTGAGTTTTGGGATATGGCAAAGTCCCCATATTGCCCCGCCAAAAGTCCCCGGAAAAAACAAACAAACAAACAAACAAACAAACAATAATTCTAGAATAGAATTAATATAATTTGATTATATAATATGTACACACACACCCTAGAGAAATTAAACCATGAGGAAGCACACTACCAGCTGGTGGCGGTAATACACACTTTCAGTTTTTGCCAACCACCAATAACCCCAGAAGAAGAAAAACAAGAAGAAATAAAAAAGAAGAAGAAAAGCGACGCTGACTGTCTGCAGCGACTGAAACTGAAACGGATCGGCATGTTCGATCCGGAACGGAACAGTCGAACCGGTACCTGAATGACGCCAGCAGGTGACCCGCGGCGCCAAGTGGAAAGAAGGCAAGTCTCGCGAGAATAGAATGCTACAAGCTAATACCAGCAGCGGAAGCGTTTATCCCGGCAGAACCAAACCGAACTGCCGTCTTTGCGCCTGCGCCAGGCTGCAGGTGTTAGAATAAACAGGAGAAACTGGTGCTGTTCCAGGCAGTCATCTGAATCCCGCTGACAGAACATGACCATTCAGAATCGGTTCTAAAACCACACATGGATCCGGAACGGAACCAGGCTCTAATATAGAGAGTTGGGATAATGAAAACCCAGATTCTCATTTTTAAACCTGTTTCTGTTTGCTGACATGTAAAAATGTTCAGTATATTTTAGTGTTAACCAAGTCAAAACCGGTCCAGATCTATAACAACAGCACTGATCCGGGTCAAGCATGGACCAAAAATCTGGGGCCCTGGTCCGAAACGAAACGTGACGTGGGGGAAAACTCGAGAAGCGCACACGTTTCAATGAAGTCCACAGTACTGATCTGAGTCGGAACTGGACCTGGTTATAATACAGAGGTCTGGATCATGTTCTATCACAAAGAGTTTCAAACGATCAGTTTTTATTGCTGAGTTCAAACTGGATCCTCTTCAGAGGGTTCTGTTTGTAGGACGGGATATCAGACTTCTTCAGACTGATTCAGGAAAATAAAAACCATCCATCCTGAAAGATGTTTTCCAGAAAAAGTCTGGGAATCGCTGTTATGAGATTCTGAGACTGCTGCCGGTGTTGGTCCGATACCAGAACAAGCAGATCTGAGGGGCTCTCTGGCTGTGAGGCGTTCAGGAACTATTGGAAATGTTTGTTCAGATTTGATCCTAAATGAATCTAAAACCTCTGGTTCTGACCCGCTTCTGTGACATCATCCTTCTCCTGCCGTTAATCCTTCCTGTTTCCCCTGTGCAGGTGACAGCAATGCTGCAACTCCCCCTGCTGGTGACGGCCCAGCTGGACCTTGTCCTGGTCCTGGTGTCCCTGCTGTCCTTGTGGACCAGACTGGGCCGGCTCAGCTACCCCAGCTCAGTGGTGTGAGTGTGTGTTACAGCGTCCAGAGCCTCCCAGTATGTCAGACTGGTTTCTGAAACTCTATGTGTTTGCGCAGGTTCGATGAGGTCTACTACGGCCAGTTTGTGTCTCTCTACATGAAGAGGATCTTCTTCGTCGATGACAGCGGGCCTCCGCTCGGTCACATGATCCTGGCTCTTGGAGGTCGGTTACTATGACAACCATCTGTCATGCTGCAGCAGTGTCTGTTACCAACATCCTGTTCCTGTGCTTCCTGTTCCAGCTTACCTGGGCGGCTTCGATGGGAACTTTGTGTGGAACCGAATCGGAGCAGGTACACAGCAACCAGTTCAGGCAAACCAGTTTGAACCAGTTTCTTTTATGTCCTGTTAAACTGCTTTAAACTCTCCTACAGCTGGGTTTCCTTAGATAAAAAACTTTCTAACCAATTTGAATAAAAATCTGAACTTGATTGTTGTTTGACAGCTAGGATCTTATGACCCACTGGTCCCTACTCAAAACGAGTCACTACGGTTTGACTCGCTTTTTGCTGTTAGTTTACCCTCACATGTAGTTTGATATGACTTGGCTTCCCTCTCTCCTGTACTGATCCACAGTGGTTTGGGTCTCGCTGCCCAGAACCTTCTTTGGTTCTGTTCTTTCACTCTGACAGCAGCCATAAACGGAGCAACAGTCTGGGCTGCTGGGGTGTTTTTTGTGTCTTTATCACATCACTCAATGGTGAGATGGTACTCAATTGTAATGGAAAATGAATGAGAATGTGTTAAAATGACCCGATCCAACCCTACCAGATAAGATTAGGTACTGGTGGAATAGGAACATAACTGGAATGTATTCGATGCAACGCTGTCTGAATGGACCATATTTCTGTAAAAATTGATATTTTTCTATAAAGTGCCTTAAGATGACATCGGTTGTGAATTGACCCGTGTAAATAAACTGAATTCAGTCGATTACACGCTTTAGAGAAGTAACACCATGAAGAAGAACATTAATTTGTGTAAGGGTAGGGCCCTCTGCTGGCGGTTCTGTGACACTGAGAAAAATAAAAATGGAGAGCTACTATAATGAAATGTCTTCACAGGGGCGGGGTACTCTGTGAGATTAAAGGTCATTGAAGAATCCTCAGATAGGACGAGGTTATGAGAAAATGCTATTATTTCTTCACACTCGGGCTGTTTTTACGCCCTTTCCTCCTTTTTTTCTTCTTTTTCAGACAGCGCCACCTTGGTACTTTGCTCGTATTTTGTATATTTTGTCTTTGTCATTTCCTGCTGTACTGAAGCCACGTTTACAAGACAGCAGCTCCCAAACATCAGGGAGTCTTCTCTGAACGGTTTCTCCCCGATTTTCGAACCAGAGTGTTTTTCAGAGATCCTAGTTGGAAGTGCGGCAGCTCTCTGTGGGATTTACTGAAGACGCAGGCGAGAGAAATGAGCAGGAAAGCTTGTCAAACTCTGGCTTGGAGAACACATCCTGGACAGCGAGCTTCTCTTGTCAGGCTTCCAGATGCTTCGTGCGGAGCACACATGGAGCTCCCAGGAAAAACAGAGGAGGTGTGATCTTTTATCATATAAACGAAGGCTGGTGGTCAGATGTCACACTGCTACAGAAGACCTGTAGTCCTCACCTAGTGTCATTTTTTATAAACTGCAAACCCGTTAATTCACCGACGAGCCCTTGTTCATTCTGATCGGAGTTTACATCCCTTCATCCTGTACTTCAACAGCGGCTGACCTGGAGAAAAAACAGTGGAGACCTGGACCTGAATAAGCAGACAAGAAACAAACTAAGGAGATCAAATTAGCAAAAAGATTCTCCAGCGAGGGGAAAAAACAGCTTTTCAGTTGATGGCACTACTTCGGTGTGGTGGAGTTTTCAGACTATTATACCTTTATTTATTAGTACCTAATCTGGTCGGGTTAGGTTGGATCGGGTCAGTTTAACACGATTTGATCCATTTTCCATTACGATTGCGTACCAAAGTGTTGTGATAGAGACACAAGCACAACAACAACATCCTGGACTGCTGCTCCGTTTATGACTGCTCTCAGACTCGAAGTGAAAGAAGAGAACCAGAGAAGGTTCTGGGCAGCAAGACCCAAAGCAATGTGTGTCGGTACCGGAGAGAGAGGGAAGCCATGCCGTATAAAACAGAAGGATACGAACTATAGGGCATGTGAGGTTAAGCTAATGCTTGCGTACTATCATAGAACTCATAAGAAGCCCTGCGTCCAGGATTTAACTGTTGAAGATAGTAGTTATTGCAATATGCTGTGACTAGTGACTAGTGACTTGTGACTAGTGACTTGTGACTAGTGACGCCGCCCCTAACCAATCAGTGAATGACAGTCTTCTGACGTCGCGTTTTCAGCCCAACTCGGCACAGCTGGAACTGAATCTAATCAGGTACTAATAATAGTAGCCACTCCATGAAACCGCTACTAATGGAAAAGCCAAAAGACCAAGACGAACCTTAGGGAACCGTGCTGACTAGGAACTAGTGGAAAAGGGGCATTACCAACTACAGCGGCCCTACCCCCATGCTGTGACGACACCCCGCCTGGCTGAGGATCTCAACCGTTTCTTCTGTAGGTTTGGTTACCAGTCATTCACTCCTCACTCCAACTCAAACGGTCAACCTGCATCTCCCACCAATGACTCTACAACCCCCTCCTCTCTCCCCCTACCTACACTGAAGATCAGAGAAGAAGATGCTAATAGGGTCTTCCAGCATCTGAGTGGGGAGAAAGCTCCTGGTTCTGATGGTATTTCCCACTTCTGCCTCAAAACCTGCGCCGACCAACTGGCCCCCATCTTAACTGAGATCTTCAACGAGTCACAGGAGCTGTGTGAGGTCTCCTCCTGCTTCAAACACTCCTCCATCATCCCAATACCCAAGAACCCCACCATCACAGGACTAAATGACTACAGGCCTGTAGCCCTGACGTCAGTGATCATGAAATCCTTTGAGCTTCTGGTTGAAGCACCTGAAGGCCATCACAGGCCCCCTGCTGGACCTCATGCAGTTTGCTTACCGAGCAAACAGGTCAGCAGATGATGCTGTTAACTTAGGTCTACACTTCATCCTGCAACACCTCAACCACCCAGGGACGTACGCCAGGATCCTGTTTGTGGACTTCATCTTGGCCTTCAACACCATCAACCCAGACATCCTCCACCAGAAGCTCCTCTAGCTCACAGTGCTGGCCTCCACCTGTCAGTGGATCACCAGCTTCCTGAAGGACCAGCAGCAGCAGGTGGAGCATCTTCTCCTGCACAAGAACCATCAGGACCAGCGTCCCCCAGGGGTGTGTTCTCTCAAGACTGTGGAGATGATGGTGGACTTCCGAAAAACATCCCGCACACTGCCTCCCCTCACTATCCTCAACAATGGCGTGTCTGCTGTGAATCACGTCTTCTGGTTCCTAATAACCAGCCTTTGTGAGGACCTGAGGTGGTCTTCACACATAGACCCTGTTCAGAAAAGGCCCAGCAGAGGCCCAGGACACAGCAGATCCCACTAAGAGAACTTGCTGAAGAGACGACAAAGCTCCTTTGGCCTGGCAACACCTTGGGTTGAGCTGGAGAGAGAAGAGAAACGTCTTGGTTTACCGATGGTTGACATTCATACAAATCTTTTGGAGCTTCACGAGCTTATATACAGGTCCTTCTCAAAATATTAGCATATTGTGATAAAGTTCATTATTTTCCATAATGTCATGATGAAAATTTAACATTCATATATTTTAGATTCATTGCACACTAACTGAAATATTTCAGGTCTTTTATTGTCTTAATACAGATGATTTTGGCATACAGCTCATGAAAACCCAAAATTCCTATCTCACAAAATTAGCATATTTCATCCGACCAATAAAAGAAAAGTGTTTTTAATACAAAAAACGTCAACCTTCAAATAATCATGTACAGTTATGCACTCAATACTTGGTCGGGAATCCTTTGGCAGAAATGACTGCTTCAATGCGGCGTGGCATGGAGGCAATCAGCCTCTGGCACTGCTGAGGTCTTATGGAGGCCCAGGATGCTTCGATAGCGGCCTTTAGCTCATCCAGAGTGTTGGGTCTTGAGTCTCTCAACGTTCTCTTCACAATATCCCACAGATTCTCTATGGGGTTCAGGTCAGGAGAGTTGGCAGGCCAATTGAGCACAGTGATACCATGGTCAGTAAACCATTTACCAGTGGTTTTGGCACTGTGAGCAGGTGCCAGGTCGTGCTGAAAAATGAAATCTTCATCTCCATAAAGCTTTTCAGCAGATGGAAGCATGAAGTGCTCCAAAATCTCCTGATAGCTAGCTGCATTGACCCTGCCCTTGATAAAACACAGTGGACCAACACCAGCAGCTGACACGGCACCCCAGACCATCACTGACTGTGGGTACTTGACACTGGACTTCTGGCATTTTGGCATTTCCTTCTCCCCAGTCTTCCTCCAGACTCTGGCACCTTGATTTCCGAATGACATGCAGAATTTACTTTCATCCGAAAAAAGTACTTTGGACCACTGAGCAACAGTCCAGTGCTGCTTCTTTGTAGCCCAGGTCAGGCGCTTCTGCTGCTGTTTCTGGTTCAAAAGTGGCTTGACCTGGGGAATGCGGCACCTGTAGCCCATTTCCTGCACACGCCTGTGCACGGTGGCTCTGGATGTTTCTACTCCAGACTCAGTCCACTGCTTCCGCAGGTCCCCCAAGGTCTGGAATCGGCCCTTCTCCACAATCTTCCTCAGGGTCCGGTCACCTCTTCTCGTTGTGCAGCGTTTTCTGCCACACTTTTTCCTTCCCACAGACTTCCCACTGAGGTGCCTTGATACAGCACTCTGGGAACAGCCTATTCGTTCAGAAATGTCTTTCTGTGTCTTACCCTCTTGCTTGAGGGTGTCAATAGTGGCCTTCTGGACAGCAGTCAGGTCGGCAGTCTTACCCATGATTGGGGTTTTGAGTGATGAACCAGGCTGGGAGTTTTAAAGGCCTCAGGAATCTTTTGCAGGTGTTTAGAGTTAACTCGTTGATTCAGATGATTAGGTTCATAGCTCGTTTAGAGACCCTTTTAATGATATGCTAATTTTGTGAGATAGGAATTTTGGGTTTTCATGAGCTGTATGCCAAAATCATCCGTATTAAGACAATAAAAGACCTGAAATATTTCAGTTAGTGTGCAATGAATCTAAAATATATGAATGTTAAATTTTCATCATTACATTATGGAAAATAATGAACTTTATCACAATATGCTAATATTTTGAGAAGAACCTGTATATAAATTTCTGTGTGGATAACATCATCCCCACCAGAACCGTGAGATGCTTCCCCAATAACAAACCTTGGATCACCAGTGACCTGAAGGACCTGCTTAACAAGAAAAAAAGAGCCTTCAGAGAGGGAGACAGAGAATTATTGAGGAGTTTACAGAAGCAATTTAAAGTCAAGATGAGAGACAGCAAGGAGGTGTACAAGAAGAAGCTGGAGAGCAGCTCCAGCAAAACAATATCAGAGATGTGTGGACAGGGATGAAGAAGATCACAGGCTTCAAGCAGAAAGAAGATCAGACCGATGGAGGTCTGGACAGTCCTCAATGACTATAGACCTGTTGCCCTGACATCTCACATCATGAAGGTCCTATAGAGACTCCTGTTGGTCCACCTGAGTAAGCAAACGGTAAACCATCAGGACCTCCTTCAGTTTGCTTATCGCTGTGGAGTTGGAGTTGAAGATGCCATCATACACCTGCTTCAACAAACCCACTGTCATCTGGACAAAGCCAGCAGCACTGTGAGGATCATGTTCTTTGATTTCTCCAGAACATTTAATACAATCCAACCTGATTTGCTTTGTCAGAAACTCCAGAAGACTCAGGAAGAGGCCTCAACAATCTCCTGGATCAAAGACTACCTGACAAACAGACCACAGTTTGTGAGACTGAAGGGTTGTGAGTCTAACCAGGTAGTCAGCAGCACAGGAGCACCACAGGGGACGGTACTCTCACCATTCCTTTTCACTCTGTACACCTCAGACTTCCAGTACAAGACAGACTCCTGTCATCTGCAGAAATACTCGGATGATTCTGTAGTCGTGGGGTGGATCAGAGATGGACAAGAAGATGAGTACAGGAAGGTGGTGGACCACTTTGTGGCATGGTGTAAAAACAATCATCTCATCTTGAACGTGACTAAAACAAAGGAGATGATTGTAGATTTTAAGAGAAACAGGAATAAGTCAAAAACTATTTCCATCATGGGAGAAGAAGTGGAGGTGGTGGAGGAGTATAAATACCTCGGTGTTCACCTGGACAACAAACTAGAGTGGAGATGCAACTGTGAAGCTGTCTACAAGAAGGGACAGAGCAGACTGTACTTCTTGAGGAAGCTTAGGTCCTTTGGTGTTTGCAGCAAGATGCTGCAGATCTTCTATAAGTCTGTTGTGGAGAATCTGATCTCTTCTACCATCATCTGCTGGGGAAGCAGCATCAGAACCAGGGACTTAAAAAAGCTCAACAAGCTGACAAAAAAGGTTGGTTCTGTTCTGGGGACTCCTCTAGAACCTCTGGAGATCATTGTGGAAAGACGGATTCTTCATAAAATGAAGAACATTATGGAGAACCCTGAGCATCCTCTTCATCAGACTGTCCTACAACAACAGAGTGTCTTCAGTCAGAGGCTTCTTAAGATCTGCTGTAAGACGGAGCGCTACAGGAGATCCTTCCTGCCCACAGACATCAGCATCTACAACGGCTCTTTGAAGAAACCTTCATAATATGAGCTATAACAACATTTAATTTCCCTTTGGGATTAATAAAGTATTTTTGAATTGAATTGAATTATATCATCCTCCTATTGAGATGTCTCATTGGGGGTATTTTTTTTTACCGTGCTGAGATATTTTCAAGGCATCTGAAGAAAACGTTCTTCTTCTGTGGTTAAAAGAAGTTAATCTGTCACAGATTACCCCTGCAGTGTGAGTGTGTGGAGTCTGCGGCTGCTGCCGGCTCTTTGTGGAGCTCTGTGCGTTCCTCTTGTTTACCTGCTGACTCTGGAGCTTGGATTTTCTCACCTGTCGGCTCTGGGAGCTGCTCTGCTGCTGCTGCTGGGTAAGTCTGCAAACACTAAAACACTTTTGATTATCTTTTCAAAAAGTTCTGACATTTTTATCTTTCCTTTGATTGGTGAGATGGTAAAACTAATTCAGAGAAGCATTTAGTTCTGCTGTGAGATGTTCAGGGGTTGTAGGACATTTTTCACCCGAAAGGAGTGCATTAGTTTTGGGGACTGCAGGAGTGTTATGTTCAGGGACTGAAACGACCATGGGACGTTGTGGGACTGAAAGGAATGAGGGAGGTTCAGGGCCTGGACGTAAGCGTAGGACTTGTAGATGAACATGAGACTGTTCAGTAATTTTCTGCTTGTTGTTGTTTTAGAGAACTCTCTGATCGTCCAATCACGCTTCATGTTGCTGGAGTCCCTGCTCATCTTCTTTGTGCTTTTGGCCTTCTTCTCATACCTGCGCTTCCACAACGCTCACAGCAGGTGAGTGTCTCCTGTAACCACTGACCCCTCTCACTGTGTTTCATCCGTTTTACCTTAGATGAGCATGCTCAGGATGGAGACAACTGGCAGCTCTGCTGGACTCAGACCTGAACAGGAATAAGCTTGAACTTTTTCCAGAAATTTGGACACAGCTTTTGCTCAGCTTAGAAAGGACCAGATAACCCTTAAGACGTCCCGCTGTACCCCCACAAAATGCCTCAGGGAAATGTTTCTAAGCTGTGTCCAGATCCACAAAACACATGTTGACCAGTTGATCAACTCCTATGATCCCCCCACAACCAACACCGTTGGACAGACAGGACAAATGATTGAAGAGGTGGCTGATATTGAGAAGTGCTACTGATGGCCACAGGAGGGCTAGACTGAAGGACATTACTGCAGCACAGCAACCGTGACTCAGGACAAGAGATATGGAGGCCAGGGTCTACCACAGCAGACACAACCTAAGATCCAGGCTCTTCAAGGACGCTTCTGAAACACAGCTAAGATACTGCAGAGAACCTTCCAGTTCCCTGGCCTGTAATCCATGTCTAAGGTTTGGCCCTCTTCTGTGAATCCATGTGACAACTCCACCCGAGTTATCCAGGGTGAGCTGGAACGCTGCCTTTCAGTAGGAAATGGAGCGTTTGTGGAGCCATGCATCCCATACCTCTTCTCAATAACTGGGACCACAACTTCAAACTTCTGCTCTGTGGGTCCTTCATGGAGCATTGAAAATGTTTTGTGGTGAAATTTGCCAACCCCTGGCCCCCCCTATGCTGACGAGCTTTCTGCCAAAGCAGCAACCTCTGCCTCGATGATGCACTCAACTTGTTGGAACAGGGTCTTCAGACTCTTCCTGCACCACTGAGAAATGGGTGATTGGATTAAGGAGGTCTTCCAAGTGCTTTTTCCAGCACCCAACAATATCATCAGTCTGGGTCCACAGTTTCACCCCCAAACCAAACTCTGTTTTCTCTTTATGAGTCTCTAGACAGTTTTCCACAACTTCCTTGAGGCCAACAGAAAGTTCTTGATAGCCCCTCTAAATTCCTCCACTGCCCGAGGTTTGCTTCTGCAACCACAGAAATGGTAGTCCTCGTGACCATTCGTACCTGTCAACTATTTCAGGGGTCCTTACAGACAACCATGCCATGAAAGCCTTCTTCTCCAGCTTGACAGTTTTCATCAACTCGGGTCTCCAGTCCTATGGTTATCCCTTCAGCAGGCACCAATGACCTCCTGGAAGTCACACCTTCAAAGAAAACTGAATGTGGTTCACTCAGATTCCATTACCCTAAGTTCATAAGAACATGACAGAAACTCCTGGAGATTGAAGTCCTGACCAGGTTCCTCTGGCAGTTGTTCCCACAGTGCCCTCACCACCCGTTTAGGGTCACCAGGTCTACCCAGCAGCTTCCTCCACCACTGGTGATCATTTGACATCTCTCCACTGTCTTCACCTGCATGTTTTAAGATGTAATGTTGCAGGTCTGATCTTTGGTCCAAGGTGGCCTGGTATCAAGTTGTTGTGGAGCACCTTGTGCTCAAACATGGTGTTTGTTGTGGACATCCCATGGCTAGCACAGAAGTCCCCTAACAAATCACTGGGAGTCCCTTTCTTCTCCAAATAAAGCTCTTCCCAGTAACACCAGCATTGCCTAGATGGAGAGTTAACATATCCCGGATCAGAACAGAATCCCTAGATGGCACATATTCTTGTAGCTTGAAGGCACAAACAGAAGAACCTTTTAATCGCTGTGGAGAACACCAGCACTGAGGTGTTCGTCCCACAGCTGCCTGGAGCATCCCTTCTTGGGCAGAGTTGGAGGGTGACCAGCCACTCTCCAGCAGCTGGGTTTCAGGGTCCAAACTGTGTGGATGTGTCCAAACGACAGCAGTATCCTGGCAGCAGGGGGCACTGTAGTTGCCCCAGTCACAAAGCATATCTGACCTTTTTTCTCCTCCTCAGGTCCTGGTCCAGGTACAGCTGGCTCCTCCTGTCAGGTGTCTCCTGCGCGGCTGCCGTCGGGTGAGAACTGATCTGCCACATGTTATTATCATGTTTAACAGGAACTTTAACGTGTTTAACATGTAACATAACGTGGCCTGGTCAGGGTGAAGTACATGGGCCTGTTCTCCTACCTGCTGCTGCTGGGCGTGGCCTCTGTGCACAGCTGGAACCTGATTGGAGACCAAGCTGTGAGTCATGTGAGTGCAGCTTCATGCTGAATATGCTCTGTAGCCATTGATCACGGTGATGGGTCCTGGAAGATTCTGTTACCCGGTTCTTATTGGCTCGTGTTCTGTCTCTGTGTGTTGGTGCAGCTGAGTGTCTTTATTCAGTGTGTGTGCAAAGTTCTGTGTCTTTTGGTGGTTCCGGTTCTACTCTACGTGTTCTGGTTCTACATTCACCTGAGTGTCCTAAACCGCAGTGGACCACATGACCAGCTGATGAGCTCGGCCTTCCAGGCCAGCCTGCAGGTAACTACGCCCACGCAGATGTTTTCTGCTAGTTCAGGTGTTCTTCAGGAGGTTTCTTTGTTCCTCTGTTGGGGTGTAGAACAACTGCACAGCATTAGGAGGTTCCCCTTGAATGGTGCAGAGCACTGAGCCGTTTTCGGAGATACTTTTGCTCTTCTAGGGGGATTTAGAGCCATTTACCAGCTGTATGAATGTCCTTTAAGTGTTTCTAATGGTTCTTCAGCCGGTTCAGATGTTCCTCTGTAGGGGTGTAGAACACAGCCGCTTTAGAGGGGTTCCTTTAACGTTAAAGTAGTTCCACTTGTTGCTTGGTCATGTTTATTTGTGTTGGACAGCCTACAGAGTTCCTTTTTATCTGCTTCTCTGTGGGATCATTTGATTGGTTGGTACAAACGTTTATTGGCTGATTAAGTTGTCTATTTGCTAATTGATTGACCGATTGTGTGTCTTAGGGGGGTCTCTCCAGGATCACTCAGGGTCAGCCCTTGGAAGTGGTGTATGGTAGTCAGGTAACGTTAAGAAGCTCCGCCTCCCAGCCTGTCTCCTGTTGGCTCCACTCACATAAAGCCAACTATCCAATCAGGTACTGCCAGCTTAGTCCAACCCAGCAGCTGATCACAAGCCTTTGACGTAGATCTGAAGATGATAACTTCCTGTTACGATCCTCTGTGTTCAGGTATGAAAATGGGCGGGGCAGCTCTCACCAGCAGCAGGTTACCTGTTATCCCTTCAAAGATGTCAACAACTGGTGGATCATCAAAGACCCAGGCAGGTAGGTAGGTCACCTGACTGACAGGGGGTTGATTTATAATGCTTTGAGGGGAGGAGCCTGAAGGTTGAAGCCCTGCCTCCCTCTGAACTCTTAGATACTGCAGCATTTTGGACAAACAGTGGAAATTCATCCTATGCTGCCTGACTTTTACCTATTGGAAGCAGATATATATAAAGATTTTATATCTGCATCTCAGAACAGCACAGAGGTACCCTGAATCACATGAATCCAGGCAGCTGCAGGGATCTGATTGTGAGAGCTGTTTTACTCGATATCAGAATCAGCTTTATTGCCAAGTTCTTACATACAAACAAGGAATTTGACTCCGGTACACTTTGCTCTCTGGTTTTTGTTTTTGTATTACAGAATAAACATATTTACAATTTACACATATATAATAAAAGGTACATTTGCAACATCTGTATGCTGTTGTTCTGTACTCTATTAAATGTTCATCAGAGAAACATCCTGGGGGAAGAAACTGTCTCTGTGGCGGCTGGTTTTAGTGAACAGTGCTCTGTAGCGCCACCTGAAGGTAAAACTCTAAACAGTTTATGTGCAGGGTGTGTGGGGTCTGCAGAGATTTTAGCAGCTCTTTTCTTGACCCTTGACCTGTATAAGTCCTGGATGGAGGCAAGGTCAGCTCTGATTATTCTCTCTGCAGCCCTGATTATTCTCTCTGCAGTCCTGATTATTCATTGCAGTCTGGACCTGTCCTGTTTGGTGGATGATCCAAACCACACTGAGATGGATGAAGACAGGACAGACTGAATGATGGCAGTGTAGAAGATGACCAGCAGCTCCTGTGGAAGGTTGAACTTCTTGAGTTGCCTCAGGAAGTACAGTCTCTGCTGGACCTTCTTTCGAACAGTGTCTATGTGTGAAGACCATCTCAGGTCCTCAGAGATGGTGGTTCCTAAGAACCTGAAGTGGTCCACGGCCGATACAGTGTTGTTGAGGATGGTGAGGGGGGTGTATGGGGGTGGTGTTCTCTGAAAGTCCACCACCATTTCCACAGTCTTGAGTGGGTTCAGTTCCAGGTAGTTCTGACAACACCAGTGTACCAGCCGATCCATCTGCTGTCTGTATGCAGACTCATCACCATCCTGGATCAGTCCAATGACAGTGGTGTCGTCTGCAAACTTCAGGAGTTTCACGGACGAGTCCAATGAGGTGCAGTCATTTGTGTACAGAGAGAAGAGGAGTGGGGATAGAACACACCCCTGGGGGGCACCAGTACTTATTGATCTGGATCGGGAGAAGATGCTCCCCAGTCTCACCTGCTGCTGTCGGTCCATCAGGAAGCTGTTGATCCACTGACAGGTGGAGGCTGGGACGTTGAGCTGGGTGAACTTCTGGTGGAGGAGAGAATTTACAATATAAAACATTTATTTTCCCGGAACCGTCTGGCCTCTTTCCCAACGTGTCTTTAATAGTTTGCTTATAATCGTTTTGACTTCTCCCCATGATTGGTGGAGTGGCGGGCAGCTCCAGGACACGTGGTAGTGGTTTGCCTTCTCTTGGCCACAGGCCCTCCAGCACCACACCTTTTTATTTGAAAAGCTCTGCTGTTCAGGTGTTTAACAAGATTCCTTCACCAGAAAAGGCCAGGCACACTTTTCCATTGTTGTTTTGGTAGGATTGTCCCATATCTCCAATTATAACGTAATATTCTCCCTTTATATACGTGCTGTCCTCTTCATTTAAACCAGTAAGTCCATGATACAGTGCTGAAATAAGCTCAATACATGGATTTGATTTATAACTTGCCACGAAGACCTTTAAAAGACCAATATTAAGTTCTTCTATTTTTTTAGCAATTCTTCAGTATAAGTTCTATCTTGAAAAAATCTATAAAAATTAAAATTAGTTAGACCATGTTGCTCTTCAATACTCCGCCCATAAATTCAATTCAGTCCGGTTTTATTTATATATCGCCAATTCACAACACATGTTGTTTCAAGGTTCTTCACAACAGTCAGGTTCATTCATTCCTATTAATCGTAACCATTGAACAGTTCAGTCAGATTCAGTTATTTATTCAAATTGGATAAAAAGTTTTTCTATCTAAGGAAACCCAGCAGATTGCATCCAGTCAGTGACTTGCAGCATTCACTCCTCCTGGATGAGCATGTAGAGACAGTGGACAGTCACTGGTGTTGACTTTGCAGCAATCCCTCATACTGAGCATGCATGTAGCGACAGTGGAGAGGAAAAACTCCCTTTTAACAGGAAGAAACCTCCAGCAGAACCAGAACCAGGCTCAGTGTGAGCGGCCATCTGCCACGACCGACTGGAGGTTTGAGAGAACAGAGCAGAGACACAAAGAGAACAAAGAAGCACTGATCCAGGAGTACTTTCTATGGGAAGGAAAAGTAAATGTTAATGGATGTAGCTCCTTTAGTCGTTTCATCTAGAAAGAAAGAACAGATAAACTCTGAGCCAGTTTTCAAGGTTAGAGTCTGAAAGAGAGAACATAGAGTTAGTTACAGTAGAAGCTCAGTCAGTAGCCATGTCTAGGAGAGAGAAAGGGTTAAACACTGAAAGACAGGGCCATGTGGATCATCTGTAGAAGGTGAGCATTAAGTTGTTGCCAGCAGAAGCTTGGATGATTCCCCTCTCCAGAAAGGTGTCACAGGTAGACACAGAGTCAGGCCAGGTGTAGCTTCTAGGAAGAGAAAAGAGAGAACAAAGTTAAAAGCTGAAATAACGGCAAATAATGCAAAATTGGAGAGTAGTGTGAGAATGTAGCGAAGAGGGTGAAAGTGGTCATTATGTCCTCCAGCAGCCTAAGCCTATAGCAGCATAACTACAGAGATAGTTTCAGTTCAGATTATTTAGTTAAACGGCGCTTATTTACAACAATGTCGTCTCAAGGAACCTCACAAAGGGTCCCACTGGTGGTCATTGTTATACTAAAGAAATAAGGAAGATAACTCAGGATAACCTAAGCCACTCTAACTATAAGCTTTATCAAAAAGGAAAGTTTTAAGCCTAGCCTTAAAAGTAGACAGGGTGTCTGCCTCACGGACTAAAACTGGGAGCTGGTTCCACAGGAGAGGAGCCTGATAACTAAAGGATCTGCCTCCCATTCTACTTCTAGAGACTCTAGGAACCACCAGTAAACCTGCAGTCTGAGAACAAAGTGCTCTGTTAGGAACATATGGACCAATCAGATCTCTGATGTATGATGGAGCTAGATCATTAAGGGCTTTATATGTGAGGAGGAGAATTTTAAATTCTATTCTGGATTTAACAGGGAGCCAATGAAGGGAAGCTAAAATAGGAGAAATATGATCTCTCTTTTTAATTTTCATCAGAACTCTTGCTGCAGCATTTTGAATCAGCTGAAGGCTTTTAACTGCATTTTGTGGACATCCTGATAGTAAAGAATTACAATAGTCCAGCCTTGAAGTAACAAATGAATGGACTAGTTTTTCAGCGTCACTCCTGGACAGGATATTTCTAATTTTGGCAATGTTCTGGAGGTGAAAGAAGGAAATCCTAGAAACCTGTTTAATATGGGATTTAAATGACATGTCCTAGTCAAAGTTAACACCAAGGTTTTTTACTTTATTTAATGCCATCCAGGTTAAGTTATTGACTAAGCAGTTTCTTTTTTAAAGACTCCGGTCCAAAGACGACAACTTCTGTCTTGTCTGAATTTAGAAGCAGAAAATTTAAAGTCATCCAAGTTTTTATATCTTCAAGACCTGCTTGTAGTCTATCTAACTGGTTTGGTTTATCAGGATTTATGGATAAGTAAAGCTGAGTATCATCAGCGTAACAGTGAAAATTTATCCTATGCTGCCTGATAATTTGACCTATTGGAAGCATATATATAGTAAAGAGAATTGGCCCAAGTACTGAACCCTGTGGTACTCCACAATTAACCCTGGAGTTTAAAGATGATTTATTATTTACATGAACAAACTGGAATCTGTCAGACAGATAAGATTTAAACCAGCCTAGCGCTGTTCCCCTGATCCCTACAGCATATTCCAGCCTTTTTAAGAGAATATTATGATCGACTGGATCAAATGCAGCACTGAGATCTAACAGAACCAGAACAGACACAAGTCCATTATCTGAGGCCATAAGAATATCATTAGTGACTTTCAGCAGAGCTGTTTCAGTGCTATGATGAGCTCTGAAACCTGACTGAAACTCTTCAAACAGGTCATTGCTGTATAAATGTTCACACATTTGATTAGCAACTATTTTCTCAAGAATTTTAGATAAGAATGGAAGATTGGATATAGGTCTGTAATTTATTAAATCATCTCGATCAAGCGAAGGTTTCTTAAGTAAAGGTTTAATTACAGCTAACTTAAAAGCCTGTGGTTCTGATCCATTTACTAAAGATAGATTAATCATATCTAAAATGGGGCTGGTAATCAGAAGGAACACTTCCTTAAATAATTTGGTTGGGATTGGGTCTAACATACAAGTTGAAGGTTTAGATGAAGCTAATATTTCTGATAACTCAGGAAGCTCCACAGGATCAAAACAGTCCAAACACAAATCAGGTTCTACAGTTATTTCCAATGTTGTCTCACTTGCTGAGGATGAAGTAATCATCTTCAGGAGTACGTCAAAGATTTTATTTTTAATAGAATCAATTTTATTTAAGAAGAATCCCATAAAGTCATGGCTGCTAAGAGCTAAGGGAATGGATGGCTCAACAGAGCTATGACTCTGTGTAAGTTTAGCAACTGTACTAAAGAGAAACCTAGAATTATTCTAGTTCTCTTCTATTAATGATGAGAAATAAGCTGTTCTGGCTTGGTGAAGTGTCTTTTTATACAACAGTAGGCTATTTTTCCAGATTAAGTAGGAATCCTCTAGGTGTGTAGAGCACCATTTTCTCTCCAATTTTCTAACATTGTGCTTTAAAGTATGCAGCTCTGAATTAAACCAAGGAGCCTGCCTCCTATGAATGATTAACTTCTTTTTCAAGGGGGCTGCATTTTATGATGCATCACACAATGATGAAGAAACACTATGAACAAGAGAATCAATTTGTGAAGGGGCAGAAACAAAATTATTGCCCTCCATTGTGCTTTTCTGTGATAATGAGGAAATTAAAAGTGGAGCAGATTCTTTAAAGGTTGTTACAGCATCGCCTGATAATGATCTATTATAATGAAATTTTATTTCAGATGTGGAGTACTCGGTTAAATTAAACTCAAAGGTTATTAAGAAATGGTCAGACAGGACAGGGTTATGAGAGAATATTGTTATGTATTTACACTCACTGCCATATGTCAGCACAAGGTCCAGAGAATGAAGACAAAGGTGGGTAGGTTTGTTAATGTTTTGATCAAAGCCAACTGAGTCTAAGATAGCATTAAAGGCTATATTTAAGCTATCACTTTCAGCATCTACATGAATGTTAAAATCCCCTACTATAATAACTTTATCTGTATTTAACACTAAATCAGATAAAAGGTCTGAAAACTGATCTAAAAATTGAGAGTAAGGGCCTGGTGGACGGTACAAAACAACAAACAGAAAAGGTTTTAGTGCTTTGCAATTTGGATGAGGAAAACTAAGGATTAAATATTCAAAAGAGTTGTAGCTATTGATTGGTCTGGGACTAATCAATAAATCCGACTGAAAGATGGTTGCTACTCCTCCTCCTCGCCCAGTATTTGAAGGAATGTGAAAATTTAAATAATTAGTAGGAGTTGACTCATTTATAGCAACATAATCCTCTTGCTGCAGCCAGGTTTCTGTGAGGCAAAATAAATCAATCTGATTGTCACAAATCAGGTCACTAACTAGCAATGTCTTTGAAGAGAGAGATCTTATGTTCAGTAAGCCACATTTAATGGTTTTATTTTTCTTTTTAGTCTGAGTTGTGTTTATTTTTATGAGATTTTCCTGATTTCCTCCTTTTAGATTATTTTTTAATCTATTCAATTTTTGGCCGTGGGCGAGACACTGTCTTAATAGGGTAATGGGTGGGTAGCAGTACAGAAGCTGCAGAGAGGAGTATTAAACTACGACCCTGCTTCCTGGTCTGAACCCTGGGTTGTCAGAGGTTTGGAGAACTAATAAATTCGACCAGATTCCTAGAAAGAAGAGCTGCTCCATCCAAAGTGGGATGGATGCCGTCTCTCCGGATCAGACCAGGTTTTCCCCAAAATGTTTTCCAGTTATCAATGTAGCCCACATTGTTTTCTGGACACCATCTAGACAGCCAGCGGTTGAATGACAGCATGCAGCTAAACATGTCGTCACTGGTCAGATCGGGGAGGGGACCAGAGAAAATTACGGAGTCTGACATTATTTTGGCAAAATTACACACCGAAGCAACACTAACTTTGGTGACATCCGATTGACGTAACCGGGTGTCATTACCACCAGCATGAATAACAATATTACTGTATTTACGCTGATCCTTAGCCAGCAGTTTCAGGTAGGATTTGATGTCGCCCGTTTTGGCCCCTGGCAGACATTTGACTATGGTCGCTGGTGTCTCTAGTGCCACGTTTCTGACTATGGAGCTGCCAATTACCAGAGTTGGCTTCTCAGCGGGTGTGTCACTGAGCGGGGAAAATCTGTTAGAAACGCAGACGGGTTGGTGGTGACCTGTGGGCTGGGATCTAGAACTATGCTTTCTACGTACCGTCACCCAGCCGGCCTGAAGCCCCGGCTGAGCGGGCTCTGCTGGAGGACTGCTACGGGGAGCTACCCTCGGTGGCTCCGCGCTGGCTAAGGGGCCTCGGAGATATCACAGTAGAGAGAAATCAGATCAAACGAGAGAGTCTTCGCACACCAAACAATCCAACAATGAACAACAGGAAGTGACGTTACCCAGAGCAACAGAGCATCCACGTCCAGTGCAGCAAACTCACTCCATAAAGAGGTCGCTACCTCTCTACATACATATATTGTGTGTGTGCTGTTCCTCCATGTGAATTTTCATGATAAATCCAGTTAAATTTATGGAAAGGAAACATTGAAGAAATATGTTAAAAAGTAAATTCATGCCACTGAAATGAACAATTGTTGGGATATATGGTCATAAATAGCACTAAAAGGCTTTTCCAGACGACTCCTTTGCATTTTGTTGCGCCCATTGATGACATCAGAGGGGAACTCCTGCAGGTAAACTGACTGCTACCAAGAATCTGATGTTTCTGTAGAAATACAGAGCCTTGCTAAAGTATTCAGCCCCCTTGAACTTTTCAACATCTTGCCACATTTCAAGCTTCAAACATAAAGATATGAAATTCAAATTTTTTGTGAAGAATCAACAACAAGTGGGACACAATCATGAAGTGGAATGAAATTTATTGGATGTGTCAAACTTTTTTAACAAATAAAAAACTGAAAAGTGGGGCGTGTAATATTATTCAGCCTCTTTACTTTCAGTGCAGCAAACTGACTCCAGAAGTTCAGTGAGGATCTCTGAATGATCCAATGTTGTCCCAAATTACTGATGATGATAAATAGAATCCACCTGTGTGTAATCAAGTCTCCGTATAAATGCACCTGCTCTGTGATAGTCTCAGGGTTCTGTTCAAAGCACAGAGAGCATCATGAAGACCAAGGAACACACCAGGCAGGTCTGAGATACTGTTGTGGAGAAGTTTAAAGCTGGATTTGGATACAAAAAGATTTCCCAAGCTTTAAACATCCCAAGGAGCTCTGTGCAAGCAATCATATTGAAATGGAAGGAGTATCAGACCACTGCAAATCTACCAAGACCCGGCCGTCCCTCTAAACTTTCATCTCTAACAAGGAGAAGACTGATCAGAGATGCAGCCAAGAGGCCCATGATCACTCTGGATGAACTGCAGAGATCTACAGCTGAGGTGGGAGAGTCTGTCCATAGGACAACAATCAGTCGTACACTGCACAAATATGGCCTTTATGGAAGAGTGGCAAGAAGAAAGCCATTTCTCAAAGATATCCATAAAAAGTCTCATTTAAAGTTTGCCACAAGCCACCTGGGAGACACACCAAACATGTGGAAGAAGGTGCTCTGGTCAGAAGAAACCAAAATCAAACTGTTTGGCCACAATGCAAAACAATATGTTTGGCGTAAAAACAACACAGCTCATCACCTTGAACACACCATCCCCACTGTCAAACATGGTGGTGGCAGCATCATGGTTTGGACCTGCTTTTCATCAGCAGGGACAGAGAAGATGGTCAAAATTGATGGGAAGATGGATGGGTCCAAATACAGAACCATTCTGGAAGAAAACCTGTTGGAGTCTGCAAGAGACCTGAGACTGGGACGGAGATTTATCTTCCAACAAGACAATGATCCAAAACATAAAGCCAAATCTACAATGAAATGGTTCACAAATAAACGTATCCAGGTGTTGGAATGGCCTAGTCAAAGTCCAGACCTGAATCTAATGGAGAATCTGTGGAAAGAGCTGAAGACTGATGTTCACGAACGCTCTCCATCCAACCTCACTGAGCTCCAGCTGTTTTACAAGGAAGAATGGACAAGAATTTCAGTCTCTTGATGTGAAAACTGATAGAAACAAACCCCAAGAGACTTGCAGCTGTAATTGGAGCAAAGGGTGGAGCTACAAAGTATTAACGCAAGGGGGCTGAATAATATTACACGCCCCACTTTTCAGTTTTTTATTTGTTAAAAAAGTTTGACACATCCAATAAATTTCTTTCCACTTCATGATTGTGTCCAACTTGTTGATTCTTCACAGAAAATTATAATTTTATATCTTTATGTTTGAAGCCTGAAATGTGGCAAGATGTTGAAAAGTTCAAGGGGGCTGAATACTTTCACAAGGCACTGTATTTCAGTCACTATCAGAGAGACGCAGCAGAGTCAGGAGAAGAAAGTCAGCTTTCATCAGATAGAAGAGCACCAGATGCTGCAGCCTGCAGTCTATCAGAGTCTATTGTTCCCGGATGCTGGAGTCAATCTGAATCATACTGGACCACAAGGAAACAGAACCAGCACAACATCCAAATTTACAAAATAGTTCTCTAAAGATGGACTAGATCTGGCTGTATTAATAAACACATATATTTATATATACACGTCTTTATATTAGCAGTTGTTAACATTAGATCAATTAGATCAGTTAGTGGGTTAACTAAGGGATTATAAACTGAGCAATGAAACATTAAATGCACCAAATATAGCTTCTCTTCTCTCAGTGAACTCATCCATTGTAGAACAAAACACATGAAAATATCTGGAAGCATAAAACAGAAAATTAAGCTGTTTAACTTCCACAGAATGACTTGGTTTGGACTTGCTGCCGCATTTATCACCAGTTTTTATTGAGGGATCTGCCTATGGTTCTTGGAGCTCCTCGGGCTTCGCAGTGGACCGGACCGGACCGGAGCAGAGCGGATACGGTGTGAATCCAGGGTTATAGTAAATACGGCACTGAGTGAAACATCCAGAGGTGACGCTGAGCAGCCTGGAGCAGCAGCAGCAACACAAGAGATGATTCAAGATCTGAAGACACCACCTGGTGTCCTTTTTTAACTTTATATCAGAATCTTTAGAGAAACATTTATTTAAATATATCGTATGCACCTGTAATTGATCTAATTTTAATAATAATTTCTTATTTTTAATAACAATAACTGCTGATATCTAAATGTACTTTTGCAACAAGGAAGTTCTTACCTGCTGAGCCTTGATGAGTTTAGCAACAGCAGCAACAACCTTTTCTTTGGAGATCTTTTTCCATCAGATGCTCTGAACAGCGTAGCTATAGACTCTGCTTCAACGTCCTCCTTCATCTGCAGATATCTGACCTCTGACATCATTTATCTGGTCAATTCAAAGGTTTCTTGTTCGAAGCAGTTTGCCGAATAGTCCTCTGATCTGTTCCTCCTCAGTTTTCCAGCTCTGATCCAGGCAGCTCTGATCCTCTTTGCTTCAGGAAAGTAGTGCAGACTAATGGCTGTTGTCGTAGTGTTGCTGCCACCACCAGCAATGCATCGCTTCTCCATATTAACACTGTTTTTAACGTAACTTGGCTTCTACCTGAACGGTTTATCATTGATGTTCACACAATGAATGAGCGGAGACTTTACCTAAGACGTCATTTCCAGGCAACTTTGGACTTTTGAAATATGCTAATTTTGTGTCACAATTGTCTTTTATCACGTCTTTAATCCTAATATGTCAATTACTGCCCAATTCCTTCAATATAAAGATGTTTGCTTTCATTTTCTGCAGTTGGGGAAAAGCGCGTCACAGGACAAGTAAAATAAGCAGCACAACGATGACCTCTAGTGGGGTTGGGCGGTACTGCAGTTTTGTTTTTTCGTAACAGGAAGTTTCGGTTTGTTTTTTGTTGCTAAGCAGCGAGGAGCTGCAGCGCGACTTACAGCGGAAATGATCTACAGGACTACAACCAACATGAAACGGTCTCTAGTGACAGCAGTGACGGATGCTGGTCTTTCAAGGAGGTGAAGCTCAATTTCAAGATCGCTGATTCACTCATTTCGCTGTCAATCAACAAGGGATTCAGCCTCAGACAGATCATCCAATCATCATGCAGAAGCTGAGCGTCCGATGGGCGGGACAAAGCCCAGCATTTCTGTTTCGCTGTGAATGAAAGGAAATCTGCGTCGTTACCAGAGATGATAAATTGATTCTGAACAAGTTATTTAGTCAATGACTTGAACTCACAACAGTTTATATTTGATCACTTATTTTTAGACATTTTAGGAGAAGCTGAGCTTCCCTTGCAGTCTTAGATCATTCGCCACTGAGTGACAGATAACGAGATGGTCTAAGTTGGTCTCTGTACTGAAACGTGTGGATGAAGGGTGGCAGCGTGACCAAGTCCAACGTCACGCCGTGGCCATACGTTTGGCTGTAAATTACACATGCATGGTCCAATTTTCTCCAAATTGAAAATGTTTGATCTTTGTCAGCCCCCAAACTGCTCTATTGGAGCATATTGGAATTTGGATCAACGGCGCCCCCTAGGAAACTTCAACCACTTTGTCTCCCTCATACATCATCATGGACAAATGTTGAACATGTTGGCAGTGTCAGTTGATGACCTCACTTTAGCTCTGCCCACTAACAACCAAATGACAGGTTTTAAGCTTACTGACCTTCCCTCAGTCTCCAGAAATGTCTAACGTTGTCTAATAAAGCATAATACATTTGGATAACATTTTCCCTGCAACCCGCAATGGAAGAAGCGGTAGAAAATCACTGACTGATTTTCCAAGCATGGCAGGAAGTCTTCGTTAATACCTTCGCCACCAAATAGGAGGTGGATGCAGCTTCAGTTGAGAAGGTTCAACAACATTTTGAACACTACTCACATGAGCACAACTTGGCATGAACAAAGACTGCATGAAAGCTTGCTCATAGCACCGCCTAGTGGTCGCGACTGTGTTTCTGTATCTGTTCATTTTAGCAGTTTTCCAGAACTTGATTTTCAAATGGTTATTAAACGTGACGAAAACACAAAAACGAGTCAAAGCAGACATGACGACTGACTTATTATAAAGTGTGCTGATGATTCTGCTGCCAGTTTGCTGGAGAACGAAGCAGCTGTGGCCCAGTGACGTTCCTTCATTCAGTGCTGTGAAGAGTCCTTCCTCCAGCTGAACACAGGAGGAACCGGATATGATCATTGATTTTAGGAGGAAACATTTTAATCAAAGGTCCAAGCTCATAAATATCTGGGGACTGTCATTGATGGCAAGTTGAAGCCATCTGTGAAGCTGTGGGGAAACAGACTCAGCAGCTTCTGTTCTGTTTAAGGAAACTCTCATCCCTTCAGGTCGACCCAACCATAATGATCATGTTTTATTGAATGTTTTTCAGTGGTGTCATGGTTCAGCCACACATCTTTAAAGGAGCATAAGGCCTTAAATCAAAAAGTTAAAAGGTCGTCTAGACCGTGTCTTCTGTCCCTGCTCACCAGGCAACTACAGCAGAGAACTTCCTCCACATTAGAAGGTGTCTCCCATCCTTTCCTCAGAGAGCTGCAGCTTCTTCCTTCCAGACGGAGATTCTTTGTCCCAAAGTGCAGAACGCAACGTCATAGAAACAGCTTTGTTCCTGCGGCTGTGGCTGAATTAAATAAGGTGTAGAGACACCTTCTGCATTTAATAGACGATGTGGTTCAGGCCTGCATTAATTGTATTTATTGGGATGCCAATATTTGTCATTTATTGGGTACGTTTTAATCAAGTATAGACGTTTAAAGTTACCTGAGCCAATTATTTAATTTTTTAATAGAATTCAATTTTATTTTTAAAGAATCCCATAAAGTCATCATTTGTGTTCACCAGAGCCACGAGTCTGCTCTGTCCTGAACAGAAACCTCGGGTTATTGTTTGTCCTGTGGCCTGCTGGGAAATGTAGTCCTGTCTATCTGGTGTTTGTGTATTTTTCAGACAAGAACTAGTGGTGGACACGCCTCCCCGACCCATCCGTCATGGTGATGTCATCCAGCTGGTTCATGGGATGACCTCACGTCTTCTCAACAGGTAAATAGTTCACCTGGTGTGATGTCATACTGTCTGTGTTCAAAGACAAAACTACAATTGCCGTTCTTTGTGTGTTGCTGTGACTCCATCAGAGACAATCAGCTGACCTCTTCGTCTTCTTCTCTCTTGCTGCTGCTTTCTTAGCCATGATGTGGCAGCTCCCATGAGTCCTCACGCTCAGGAAGTTTCTGGATACATAGACTTCAATGTGTCCATGGCAGCTCAGAACCTGTGGAGGGTGGTGAGTCCAGATGGTGACTGCAGAGCTCCTCCACCTCAGACTGAACCTCGTTTTACTGCAGTAACATCCATCCAGACGGAGTCTAGTCAAAGCCTTGGCTTGTAGGATTAATACACATCCACCTGAGACCTTTCAGTCTGATTTAAGGAGAAGGTAGAAGCTCCTGAACATGACAACATAATGATGGAAGGTTGAAGAGAGAAACTGATCTCCTTGAGCAGTTTACACTTCATCCCTCCAGGAATGTTTTACACAAAGCAGAAATCAGAAAGGAATCATTTCTTTGTCAGTGACATTATTTCTGTGGTCCTTTTGGAGCTGAAATCCAAATTAAATGCTCAGCTCTACTGCAGGTAGCCCAGTCCAGCAGCTGTACCCTCCTCTTCCTCAGCCGGGTCTTTGGAACGTAGGTATGGAGAAGATGTGGTCCTTTTGGTGACCGGTCCCCCCCTTGTCTTGTGTCATGATGTCTGTCTGGATGGGTTGTACTGGACTTCTAATTTCCCCTCGGGGATCAATAAAGGATCTTTTGAATTGAATTGAAGGCAGCAGATGTTACTCTAAAATGTTTGCTGCATCAGTGCTGCCATCACTGTAGACGAGATGATCCAAGTCCATACCATGATACAACCTCCTACCATCACAGAGCCTGACTGGTTGCTGACCACATGCTGGATGCTCCTTTACCACCAAACATCTGGAGAGTTGATCCATCTGATCCATGTTCATGGAACATGGATCCATCCAAATGAAGTTGAAATGACATTAAACATTCAAGGTCTTCAGGCTGTGATAAAATAGAAAGGGAAAGCTTAGCTGTTGACTGCTTTTTACTTTCAGGCCAACTACGTCAATCATCTTTTAATAATGACAGACCCAGCAGGGCCATCTAGTGGAGGAGTTTAGATTGCAGGGAGCAACTGAGTCTTCTGTCTTCACTGAACCGAGTTTTTGTTCTTGTGACTTCAGGACATCAACAACAGGGAGGCGGAGTCAGAGGTGTGGAAGACCATCCTCTCCGAAGTCCGACTGGTTCATGTTAACACATCAGCTGTCCTCAAGGTGCTCATGGACACTAACCCTCACAGGAAATGGTGTCACAGTATCACCTGAGCAGAGTCTCAGTATTAACCTGTGTGTGTGTGTCTGTGTGTAGCTGAGCGGCGTCCCTCTTCCAGACTGGGGTTTCCGTCAGCTGGAGGTCGTAGCAGAGAAACTGCCAAAGGGACACAGAAGCAGTTTGAGCTGGACAGTGGAGGAGCACCGATATGGAACCAGTAGGAGCATTAGATCAAAGTCCTCCCCCTGTAGATAGAACATAAATAACCATCTGATCTTCAGCCGCTGTTATGGGTCTGTCATTCCATCCTATGGTGTTCAAAATCCTGCAGGTTTCACATGCTTCCTTGTTTAGCATGCTTGAATGATGGTTCATTAGCAGGTCTCTGCAGAACCTGATGACGATGTTTTCTGTCTAAGGAAACCCAGCAGATTGGATCTGCAGCAATCCCTCATACTGAGCATGCATGTAGCAACAGTGGAGAGGAAAAACTCCCTTTTAACAGGAAGAAACCTCCAGCAGAACCAGAACCAGGCTCAGTGTGAGCGGCCATCTGCCACGACCGACTGGAGGTTAGAGAGAACAGAGCAGAGACACAAAGAGAACAAAGAAGCACTGATCCAGGAGTACTTTCTATGGGAAGGAAAAGTAGAGTTCTCCTGGTAATAGTTACTCCTTCAGTGGGGTTAAACACAGGCAGGCAAGGTCAGCTGTATCATCTATAAGGAGGAGAACATGAAGGTATTGGCAGCAGCAGCTCACCTGATGGCCCCTCCAGGAAGTCAGTCAGTCATTATCGCTGTAGTGACGTCACAATCTCCCATGATGCATCACCTGCAGGTCAGGGGTGGAAGGAGCGGGAGGCGGAGCTTCATTCTCCAACGCACATCGACGTGGACAGAAAAATCTCTTTCTGGTCCAAGTTTATGGAGCTCCAGGTATGATGGTGAACGCATCATCATACAGTGACATCACTGTTGTGTGATACTGTGATCTCCCTGATGATGTAATGTCGTGATGTCACTGCAGTGGAAGATGCTGACTGTGAAACAAGAAGAGTCTGAACACAAGTACAGTTCTGCCCCTTTGGAGTGGATCACCATGAACACCAACATTGCCTACTGGCTGCACGCCTCCACCAACGTAACACACACACACACACACACACACACACACACACTTAACCTGTGGTCCTGATCTCTGATTGGCCAGCTGTGTTTTAGGCTCAGATCCATCTCATTGGTAACCCAGTGTCATGGGGCGTGGCCAATCTCAGCCTGCTGGCCTATCAGCTGCTGGCGACTGTGTACATGCTAAGAAGGAGGCGGGGACTTAAAGACCTGACTGATGGTACAGTTTCCTCGCAGGCCCAAGTTCTGGTGGCAGACCCAGCCCGGATGTTTGGTTCTGACCCTCATTGTGTGTTTGCAGGGGCGTGGCAGCAGTTTGTATCTCTGGGCGTGGTCTGTGTCGGTGGCTGGATGATGAACTTCCTTCCCTTCCTGCTGATGGACAAGACTCTCTTCCTGTATCACTACCTGCCTGCACTGTGCTACCTGTACCTGCTGAGCCCCGCCCTGCTGGAGCATGTGTACACTCACCTGTTCAGGTACACACACACACACACACACACACACACATAGCTGTAGGCTGCAGTGGGAGAAGGACCTGTCAGGATGAAGGGCTGTGCTGCTCTGAACGGGATCTGCAGAGTTTAGTTCCCCTGCAGAAAGAAGCTCTGCAGTAACATTCAGCCAGCAGTTCTCCTCATTCCTCACCTAAACTTTGGCTGGGTTTTTGAACTCTTTCTGATCGGGTTCTGGTTCTGGTGCTGCCTGGCTTTGACCAATCACAGCTCAGAGCCACAGTTTCTTCCTCTTATGTTAGGACAGGAGGAGCTATTTAAAGCTGGTTCCTCAAACAGAACAGGCTCTCTCTACCCTGTTAATTGTTCAGGTTTCTGATCAGAACCGGGCCCAGAACTGTTTTATTATTATCATTCCATCCAGCATCCATACCGGCTTGTCCTTGCTGGGTTCGGGGGTCCGGTCCCTATCTCCAGTGGTGAGAGAGGTGGGGTCCACCCTGAAAAGATTCTCCAGTCCATTGCAGAAGCACACAGAACCACAGGACAGACACCCGTCCAGACCGTTGTCTCAGGACGATTCAGAGACCGATTAACCCAACAGTCATGTTTCTGGACTGGAAGCTGGAGTACCCAGACAGAACCAAGCATGCAACATGCAAACCCCAAGCAGAAAGTCCTGACCCGGGATTTGAACCTAAAATCAAACCAGAAGCTTTTTATTCTGCCTTTACTTTGAAAGCCTGTCCATCTGCTTCCTGGGGCTGCCTGCAGGCTGCAGAGGAGAATGATGGTTTTCATCCAGAATCCGATTCTAAATCTATAAATCTGTTTCTGTCTGCAGCAGTGGGACACCCCGCCGTGCACTGTGTGTATGCACGTCAGCTGTCCTCGTGTCCATCTTCACGTCCTATTGGAACTTTTGTCCTTTGACCTATGGCAGCCCTGAGCTGTCAGCCAATCAGCTGCAGGCACTTAAGTGGAGAGACACCTGGGACATCCTGTACCGCCGCCGCTGAGACATACAGAGACAGAGAGACACTAAAAAACACTGTTCTTTACAACCTGACGAGAGCCTCCTGAATGCACCATCAGCTGCGTCTCTGAGGTCATATTGGAGGAGGAGCTTTAGTCATGTGACCTGATAATGTAACAGTAATGATTGTCAACAGATCTGCTTTCTGTCATGACCGATTCAAACAATAAAAACTGTCTCCTTTACTTTGAAGGAGACAGACTTCCTGTCTGCAGATCAACTGACTGAAGCCTCTGTTTGCTCAGTGAGAGCCGAACATTACTCATCGGTCCATCCATCCATCATTCATCCATCCATCATTCATCCATCCAACATTCATCCATCCAACATTCATCCATCCATCATTCATCCATCCAACATCCATCCATCATTCATCCATCCAACATTCATCCATCCATCATTCATCCATCCAACATCCATCCATCCATCATTCATCCATCCAACATTCATCCATCCAACATTCATCCATCCAACATTCATCCATCCATCATTCATCCATCCAACATTCATCCATCCAACATTCATCCATCCATCCATCCATCATTCATCCATCCATCATTCATCCATCCAACATTCATCCATCCAACATTCATCCATCCATCATTCATCCATCCAACATCCATCCATCCATCATTCATCCATCCAACATTCATCCATCCAACATTCATCCATCCAACATTCATCCATCCAACATTCATCCATCATTCATCCATCCATCATTCATCCATCCAACATCCATCCATCCATCATTCATCCATCCAACATTCATCCATCCAACATTCATCCATCCAACATTCATCCATCCAACATTCATCCATCCAACATTCATCCATCCAAAGTTCATCCATCCAACATTCATCCATCCAACATTCATCCATCCAACATTCATCCATCCAACATTCATCCATCCAACATTCATCCATCCATCATTCATCCATCCAACATTCATCCATCCAACATTCATCCATCATTCATCCATCCATCATTCATCCATCCATCATTCATCCATCCAACATTCATCCATCCAACATTCATCCATCCATCATTCATCCATCCATCATTCATCCATCCATCCATCATTCATCCATCCAACATTCATCCATCCATCATTCATCCATCCATCATTCATCCATCCATCCATCATTCATCCATCCAACATTCATCCATCCATCATTCATCCATCCAACATTCATCCATCCAACATTCATCCATCCAACATTCATCCATCCAACATTCATCCATCCAACATTCATCCATCCATCATTCATCCATCCAACATTCATCCATCCAACATTCATCCATCCAACATTCATCCATCCAACATTCATCCATCCAACATTCATCCATCCATCATTCATCCATCCAACATTCATCCATCTATCATTCATCCATCCATCATTCATCCATCCATCATTCATCCATCCAACATTCATCCATCCAACATTCATTCATCCATCCATCATTCATCCATCCATCATTCATCCATCCAACATTCATCCATCCAACATTCATCCATCCATCATTCATCCATCCAACATTCATCCATCCAACATTCATCCATCCAACATTCATTCATCCATCCATCATTCATCCATCCATCATTCATCCATCCATCATTCATCCATCCAACATTCATCCATCCATCATTCATCCATCCATCATTCATCCATCCAACATTCATCCATCCATCATTCATCCATCCATCATTCATCCATCCATCATTCATCCATCCAACATTCATCCATCCAACATTCATCCATCCATCATTCATCCATCCAACATTCATCCATCCATCATTCATCCATCCATCATTCATCCATCCAACATTCATCCATCCAACATTCATCCATCCAACATTCATCCATCCATCATTCATCCATCCGTCATTCATCCATCCAACATTCATCCATCCATCCAACATTCATCCATCCAACATTCATCCATCCAACATTCATCCATCCATCATTCATCCATCCATCATTCATCCATCCAACATTCATCCATCCAACATTCATTCATCCATCCATCATTCATCCATCCATCATTCATCCATCCATCATTCATCCATCCAACATTCATTCATCCATCCATCATTCATCCATCCATCATTCATCCATCCATCATTCATCCATCCATCATTCATCCATCCAACATTCATCCATCTATCATTCATCCATCCATCATTCATCCATCCAACATTCATCCATCCAACATTCATCCATTCAACATTCATCCATCCAACATTCATCCATCCATCATTCATCCATCCAACATCCATCCATCCAACATTCATCCATCCATCATTCATCCATCCATCATTCATCCATCCAACATCCATCCATCCATCATTCATCCATCCATCATCCATCCATCCATCATTCATTCATCCATCCAACATTCATCCATCTATCATTCATCCATCCATCATTCATCCATCCAACATTCATCCATCCAACATTCATCCATCCATCATTCATTCATCCATCCAACATTCATCCATCTATCATTCATCCATCCATCATTCATCCATCCAACATTCATCCATCCAACATTCATCCATCCATCATTCATCCATCCATCATTCATCCATCCATCATCCATCCATCCATCATTCATTCATCCATCCAACATTCATCCATCTATCATTCATCCATCCATCATTCATCCATCCAACATTCATCCATCCAACATTCATCCATCCATCATTCATCCATCCAACATCCATCCATCCAACATTCATCCATCCATCATTCATCCATCCATCATTCATCCATCCAACATCCATCCATCCAACATTCATCCATCCATCATTCATCCATCCAACATCCATCCATCCATCATTCATCCATCCATCATTCATCCATCCATCATTCATCCATCCAACATCCATCCATCCAACATTCATCCATCCATCATTCATCCATCCAACATCCATCCATCCATCATTCATCCATCCATCATTCATCCATCCAACATCCATCCATCCAACATTCATCCATCCATCATTCATCCATCCAACATCCATCCATCCATCATTCATCCATCCAACATCCATCCATCCATCATTCATCCATCCATCATTCATCCATCCATCATTCATCCATCCAACATCCATCCATCCATCATTCATCCATCCAACATCCATCCATCCATCATTCATCCATCCATCCATCATTCATCCATCCATCATTCATCCATCCATCATTCATCCATCCATCATTCATCCATCCAACATTCATCCATCCATCATTCATCCATTCATCCATCCATCATTCATCCATCCAACATTCATCCATCCATCATTCATCCATCCATCATTCATCCATCCAACATTCATCCATCCATCATTCATCCATTCATCCATCCATCATTCATCCATCCAACATTCATCCATCCATCATTCATCCATCCATCATTCATCCATCCAACATTCATCCATCCATCATTCATCCATCCATCATTCATCCATCCAACATTCATCCATCCATCATTCATCCATTCATCCATCCATCATTCATCCATCCAACATTCATCCATCCATCATTCATCCATCCATCATTCATCCATCCAACATTCATCCATCCATCATTCATCCATCCATCATTCATCCATCCAACATTCATCCATCCATCATTCATCCATCCATCATTCATCCATCCAACATTCATCCATCCATCATTCATCCATCCATCATTCATCCATCCAACATTCATCCATCCATCATTCATCCATCCATCATTCATCCATCCAACATTCATCCATCCATCATTCATCCATCCATCATTCATCCATCCAACATTCATCCATCCATCATTCATCCATCCATCATTCATCCATCCATCACATTCATCCATCCATCATTCATCCATCCATCATTCATCCATCCATCACATTCATCCATCCATCATTCATCCATCCATCATTCATCCATCCAACATTCATCCATCCATCATTCATCCATCCATCATTCATCCATCCATCACATTCATCCATCCATCATTCATCCATCCATCACATTCATCCATCCATCATTCATCCATCCATCATTCATCCATCCAACATTCATCCATCCATCATTCATCCATCCATCATTCATCCATCCATCACATTCATCCATCCATCATTCATCCATCCCTCATTCATCCATCCATCATTCATCCATCCAACATTCATCCATCCAACATTCATCCATCCATCATTCATCCATCCATCATTCATCCATCCAACATTCATCCATCCATCATTCATCCATCCATCATTCATCCATCCAACATTCATCCATCCATCATTCATCCATCCATCATTCATCCATCCAACATTCATCCATCCAACATTCATCCATCCATCATTCATCCATCCATCATTCATCCATCCAACATTCATCCATCCATCATTCATCCATCCATCATTCATCCATCCAACATTCATCCATCCATCATTCATCCATCCATCATTCATCCATCCATCACATTCATCCATCCATCATTCATCCATCCCTCATTCATCCATCCCTCATTCATCCATCCATCATTCATCCATCCATCATTCATCCATCCATCATTCATCCATCCATCATTCATCCATCCATCATTCATCCATCCAACATTCATCCATCCATCATTCATCCATCCATCATTCATCCATCCATCATTCATCCATCCCTCATTCATCCATCCCTCATTCATCCATCCATCATTCATCCATCCATCATTCATCCATCCATCATTCATCCATCCATCATTCATCCATCCAACATTCATCCATCCATCATTCATCCATCCATCATTCATCCATCCATCACATTCATCCATCCATCATTCATCCATCCATCATTCATCCATCCAACATTCATCCATCCATCATTCATCCATCCATCATTCATCCATCCATCACATTCATCCATCCATCATTCATCCATCCATCATTCATCCATCCCTCATTCATCCATCCCTCATTCATCCATCCATCATTCATCCATCCATCATTCATCCATCCATCATTCATCCATCCATCATTCATCCATCCAACATTCATCCATCCATCATTCATCCATCCATCATTCATCCATCCAACATTCATCCATCCATCATTCATCCATCCATCATTCATCCATCCATCACATTCATCCATCCATCATTCATCCATCCATCATTCATCCATCCATCATTCATCCATCCCTCATTCATCCATCCCTCATTCATCCATCCCTCATTCATCCATCCATCATTCATCCATCCATCATTCATCCATCCATCATTCATCCATCCATCATTCATCCATCCAACATTCATCCATCCATCATTCATCCATCCATCATTCATCCATCCATCATTCATCCATCCATCATTCATCCATCCCTCATTCATCCATCCATCATTCATCCATCCCTCATTCATCCATCCCTCATTCATCCATCCCTCATTCATCCATCCATCATTCATCCATCCATCATTCATCCATCCAACATTCATCCATCCATCATTCATCCATCCATCATTCATCCATCCATCATTCATCCATCCATCATTCATCCATCCAACATTCATCCATCCATCATTCATCCATCCATCATTCATCCATCCATCATTCATCCATCCCTCATTCATCCATCCATCATTCATCCATCCATCATTCATCCATCCATCATTCATCCATCCATCATTCATCCATCCAACATTCATCCATCCATCATTCATCCATCCATCATTCATCCATCCATCATTCATCCATCCCTCATTCATCCATCCCTCATTCATCCATCCATCATTCATCCATCCATCATTCATCCATCCATCATTCATCCATCCATCATTCATCCATCCAACATTCATCCATCCATCATTCATCCATCCATCATTCATCCATCCATCATTCATCCATCCATCATTCATCCATCCATCATTCATCCATCCCTCATTCATCCATCCATCATTCATCCATCCATCATTCATCCATCCCTCATTCATCCATCCCTCATTCATCCATCCATCATTCATCCATCCATCATTCATCCATCCATCATTCATCCATCCATCATTCATCCATCCAACATTCATCCATTCATCCATCCATCATTCATCCATCCATCATTCATCCATCCATCATTCATCCATCCATCATTCATCCATCCCTCATTCATCCATCCCTCATTCATCCATCCCTCATTCATCCATCCCTCATTCATCCATCCATCATTCATCCATCCATCATTCATCCATCCATCATTCATCCATCCATCATTCATCCATCCCTCATTCATCCATCCCTCATTCATCCATCCCTCATTCATCCATCCATCATTCATCCATCCATCATTCATCCATCCATCATTCATCCATCCAACATTCATCCATCCATCATTCATCCATCCATCATTCATCCATCCATCATTCATCCATCCAACATTCATCCATCCATCATTCATCCATCCATCATTCATCCATCCATCACATTCATCCATCCATCATTCATCCATCCATCATTCATCCATCCCTCATTCATCCATCCCTCATTCATCCATCCATCATTCATCCATCCATCATTCATCCATCCATCATTCATCCATCCATCATTCATCCATCCAACATTCATCCATCCATCATTCATCCATCCATCATTCATCCATCCAACATTCATCCATCCATCATTCATCCATCCATCATTCATCCATCCATCACATTCATCCATCCATCATTCATCCATCCATCATTCATCCATCCCTCATTCATCCATCCATCATTCATCCATCCATCATTCATCCATCCATCATTCATCCATCCATCATTCATCCATCCCTCATTCATCCATCCATCATTCATCCATCCATCATTCATCCATCCAACATTCATCCATCCAACATTCATCCATCTATCATTCATCCATCCATCATTCATCCATCCATCATTCATCCATCCATCATTCATCCATCCATCCATCATTCATCCATCCATCCATCATCCATCCATCCATCATTCATCCATCCATCATTCATCCATCCATCATTCATTCATCCATCATTCATCCATCCATCATTCATCCATCCCTCATTCATCCATCCCTCATTCATCCATCCATCATTCATCCATCCATCATTCATCCATCCATCATTCATCCATCCATCATTCATCCATCCAACATTCATCCATCCATCATTCATCCATCCATCATTCATCCATCCAACATTCATCCATCCATCATTCATCCATCCATCATTCATCCATCCATCACATTCATCCATCCATCATTCATCCATCCATCATTCATCCATCCCTCATTCATCCATCCATCATTCATCCATCCATCATTCATCCATCCATCATTCATCCATCCATCATTCATCCATCCCTCATTCATCCATCCATCATTCATCCATCCATCATTCATCCATCCATCATTCATCCATCCAACATTCATCCATCCAACATTCATCCATCTATCATTCATCCATCCATCATTCATCCATCCATCATTCATCCATCCATCATTCATCCATCCATCCATCATTCATCCATCCATCCATCATCCATCCATCCATCATTCATCCATCCATCATTCATCCATCCATCATTCATCCATCCATTGTGGAAGTTTAAAGCTTTGTTTGTTAGATTAAAAGTGTTATTATTGTGTTTACTATTATAAAATGAATTCTTTGTTCTGTTCATAAGGAAACAGGCCTGTCTGGAAACTGATTACATTAGAGAAAAGTTCTTGGCCGAATATGAATACACATACCAACAATGAATGGAAATATTGGGAAGAGATTACCTGATCAGGCATTAGTGTATATGGCGATATGATGTTGATTATTATAAGATTAGACCAGATAAGGTGATATGTTGATTCTGTAGCGGCCCATCTAACAGAAGATTTAATGCTAGACATTTATCAGAGTTTATTTAAATTACAGGTGCTTCATATAGATAAGAGATTCGGTTGGGTACCTGCCCATGTAGGTATAAAATGGAATAAGGGAGCAGACAAGATACTCACGTGGAAAAAATCGTTGGTACCAGTCGATTAATGAAAGAAAAACCCACAACGGTCACAGAAATAACTTGAATCTGACAAAAGTAATAATGAATAAAAATTCTATGAAAATTAACAAATTAAAGTCAGACGTTGCTTTTCAAATATGCTTCAACAGAATTATTTAAAAAAATAAATTCATGAAACAGGCCTGGACAAAAATGATGGTAGCCCTGAAAATAATGTGACCAAAGGGACGTGTTAAATCAAGGTGTGTCCATTAATTAGCATCACAGGTGTCTCCATTCTTATAATCAGTCAGTGGGCCTGTATATAGGGCTACAGGTAGTCACTGTGCTGTTTGGTGACATGGTACCAGACTCAACATGGACCAGAGGAAGCGAACAAAAGGGTTGTCTCAGGAGATTAGAAAGAAAATTATAGACAATCATGCTAAAGGTCAAGGTTATAAGACCATCTCCAAGCAGCTTCATGTTGCTGTGACTACAATTGCACATATTATTCAGAAATTTAAAATCCATGGGACTGTAGCCAATGATCCTTGGGTTTGGTGGTATAATGCAGTTGTACTGCCATAATAACAGTCATTTGCATCCATTGAAATTTAACTAAGCAATCACTGAGTTCTGACAAAGGAAGTTGAGTCACTGGTGTAAAAACATTTTTTGAGACATTGAAAAAAAAAAAACAGCATGGGAAAGCAACACATATGCAAAGATTTTGCAGGGGCATGGTGGAGTCATGTAATTTGACCTATTGGAAGCATATATATAGTAAAGAGAATTGGCCCAAGTACTGAACCCTGTGGTACTCCACAATTAACCCTGGAGTTTAAAGATGATTTATCATTTACATGAACAAACTGGAATCTGTCAGACAGATAAGATTTAAACCAGCCTAGCGCTGTTTCCCCTGATCCCTACAACATATTCCAGCCTTTCTAAGAGAATATTATGGTCGACTGTATCAAATGCAGCACCATGTTCCATCATGGTGTGGGGTCGGCGGTCCGGTTGTGGGTGCGGTGCTGGGTGGGGTCTGCCCTGTTGCGCCGGTGGGCGGGGGTGGCGCTGCGCAGGGCCCTTGCCTTGCCGTTGCGGCGCACTGTGTGGTGGGGGAGCGGGGTGCGGCGGGGATTCTTAGAGCGGGGCTGTGTGTGGAGCTTGCGCCACACACGCCAAGAGAGCAAAGCGGTCATCAGAGCAAAGGGAGTCTGTTTGGAAGAATCTGAAATACTACGTGATCCCATGTATATTCTTCATAGTTTTGTTGACCTTTGGTGAGAATCTACAATGTAAATAGTCATGAAAATAAAGAGAAAAGAAACACAGAAAGATTTTATACAAAATCTGAAAAATATAGGAATATATTATAGGATTTTTTTATATGATATAAAGTAATCCCATCTAACATAGTTTAGGCTACATACTCCGATACAGCAGGTGGCGGTACGCACCTTAGTCATGGATGCAATCTATCAAAACAACAAGAAGAAGAAGAAGGAAAAAAGATCACGTGTTTCCGACGTGTTGCCGCCACTGAGTGGAACCCCTATGTTTATGTTGCTAATAAAGTTAGGTAAAAAAAAAAAATAGGACAGTAACCGGAAGTAATCCACAGCTTCCTGTCTGTTACTGTAGAGTCAAAACAGGGCAATCCATGCTAGTGGTTCTGAGCAACCAGAACCGAATCCGACCTAGGAAACGTCGAGACGGCGTTTCTTGTGCCGCACTGCTTGATGGGTAAAATGCTAACGACTGATCGGCGGTGATTGGTGGAGACAGAGAGACACACACTGGCAGGGTAGCAGAGACAACTGGTCCAGGTAAGCTGCTGCAGCTAGAATTCGGCCCAGTTCTTAAGGCAGAACTGTAGTCCACTTGAGTCCTTTAGAACCTGAAGATCCACGTCCAGTGACGAAGGAAGGAGAACACCTGAACACTCAGGTAGGCTCAGACGTTCATCCAACCAGCATCATCATTAGGACTCAGGAAGGACACGAGGACTAGGGTTCTAGCAGGTTCTGATCTTAAATAGGTGTCGTGACTAGGTCCGTATCCCCAACAGAATCTGCATCCCTGAGTCGGGAGGAAGAGCGGAACCAGTTGTTTCCCCCTCAGTTCTAACCAACTAGACCTGGAAGTAGTGAAGTTTTGCTTTAGTTAAAGATGAGGTCGTTGGTTAATCGTTCAGTTAGTGGTTTGTAACAGAAAATGACGTTTTTATTGTTGTTCTTAGATTGGATCAGACGTGAACAAACCGACAGCGTTGACCTAATAAGAGGATAATCACGTCAGTATAAAGTCCATTCATAAAAACATTAAGGCTTGATAAACCACATTCTCAGCATGTAAACTGATCTGAGATCATTTCTGGATGTCTGCTGATAACAAAAATACACCTTTCTGAGTATCACTGAACACTTGTCTACTTTATTCTTTTAAAACACATTTTTGTTGCCAGATCCATCCTATGAAATAGATCCCAAATGTAAAACAATAAAGTTAAGCCCAACATGATTCAAAGCCCTGGTGATTTTAATTGGTAGGAAACAAGGCAGGTGTAGTTCAAAATATAACAATGTATTAGAAGTAAATATAAATAAAATGGTATGTAGAAAAGTATTTGTAGTCTTCTCAATAATCAGTGGAGAAACATTTACTGATGTTGAAGGACTGAAGTGTTAACCAGCTTTTCCACTGATGCTTCAACATTTTCCTTCAGAGCACAGAGTCATTCAGGCTGGAGGTCCTCCTTGCCATCACCATAATCTTCAACACAGTGTCTGTTCCAATATCTTCATTCTAACATTCATATTTCAATTCAAATCAGTTTATTTCTATAGCTCCAATTCACAACACATGTCGACAAAATATAAACATTTACACAGACTCAGCGTATGCCACAGGCGCAGTGCATGTTGAACTGAAGCAATGGTTGAGAACAGGGTTTAGGACAGCAGGACAGAAACCCATCAAGCATGAACAGGAAATGAGAAGGTTGGCTGAAGCATTGAATTCAATTCAATTATATTCAGTTTATTTCTATAGCTCCAATTCACAACACATGTCGTCTCAAGGTTCTTCACAACAGTCAGGTTCATACATTCCTATTAATCGTAACCATTGAACAGTTCAGTCAGATTCAGTTATTTATTCAAATTGGATAAAAAGTTTTTCTATCTAAGGAAACCCAGCAGATTGCATCCAGTCAGTGACTTGCAGCATTCACTCCTCCTGGATGAGCATGTAGAGACAGTGGACAGTCACTGGTGTTGACTTTGCAGCAATCCCTCATACTGAGCATGCATGTAGCGACAGTGGAGAGGAAAAACTCCCTTTTAACAGGAAGAAACCTCCAGCAGAACCAGAACCAGGCTCAGTGTGAGCGGCCATCTGCCACGACCGACTGGAGGTTTGAGAGAACAGAGCAGAGACACAAAGAGAACAAAGAAGCACTGATCCAGGAGTACTTTCTATGGGAAGGAAAAGTAAATGTTAATGGATGTAGCTCCTTTAGTCGTTTCATCTAGAAAGAAAGAACAGATAAACTCTGATCCAGTTTTCAAGGTTAGAGTCTGAAAGAGAGAACATAGAGTTAGTTACAGTAGAAGCTCAGTCAGTAGCCATGTCTAGGAGAGAGAAAGGGTTAAACACTAAAAGACAGGGCCATGTGGATCATCGGTAGAAGGTGAGCATTAAGTTGTTACCAGCAGAAGCTCGGACGATGCCCCTCTCTAGAAAGGTGTCACAGGTAGACACAGAGCCAGGCCAGGTGTAGCTTCTAGGAAGAGAAAAGAGAGAACAAAGTTAAAAGCTGAAATAACAGCAAATAATGCAAAATTGGAGAGTAGTATGAGAATGTAGCGAAGAGGGTGAAAGTGGTCGTTATGTCCTCCAGCAGCCTAAGCCTATAGCAGCATAACTACACAGATAGTTTCAGTTCAGATTATTTAGTTAAACGGCGCTTATTTACAACAATGTTGTCTCAAGGAACCTCACAAAGGGTCCCACTGGTGGTCTTTGTTATACTAAAAACCACAAGGATTGGGATACCTCTCTCTGTCAGACTGATTATAACCATTGGAAAACAGAAGGGGTCATACAGGTAGCAGAAATGGAGGGTGTGTTTGCACCTCAACCATAACTGAGCTGGTTTAGGCTAAACCTGACTCCCCCTTACTCCAACCAACAGGGAGGGAAGAAGACTTCCTCCCTGATAAACTAAGTCACTCTAACTATAAGCTTTATCAAAAAGGAAAGTTTTAAGCCTAGCCTTAAAAGTAGACAGGGTGTCTGCCTCACGGACTAAAACTGGGAGCTGGTTCCACAGGAGAGGAGCCTGATAACTAAAGGATCTGGCTTTTGAAGTGGGTGTGTAGTGACCAAACCCACTTCAAAGTTCTGACCGATCACACAGTAGTTAGCCAACACCACTCAAGAACAAAAGTACTGTCCAGAAAATGTGTCAAAACCGAGCTGCTGAGTCTGGTCAGGTCCTAATGCTGGACGGAAATGCTGACCGGACCTGCAGATTAAACCAACAGAACCAGCAGCACAGAGACAGAATATTACCAGAAGCAACCACAGGAGGACTGCCACATACCATTGTACTCTCACCTGTCTGTCTCTCACCTGTCTGTCTCTCACTTGTCTGTCTCTCACTTGTCTGTCTCTCACCTGTCTGTCTCTCACCTGTCTGTCTCTCACCTGTCTGTCTCTCACCTGTCTGTCTCTCACTTGTCTGTCTCTCACCTGTCTGTCTCTCACCTGTCTGTCTCTCACCTGTCTGTCTCTCACCTGTCTGTCTCTCACTTGTCTGTCTCTCACTTGTCTGTCTCTCACCTGTCTGTCTCTCACCTGTCTGTCTCTCACCTGTCTGTCTCTCTGTCCTCCAGACATGTCTGACAGCTTGTCGGCTCAGAGGGACAGGATCCAGAGACAGGTGGAGGAGCTGGAACGCAGTCTGGATGTGACTCAGAATGAGCTGGACCTGCTGAGCAGTGAGACAGGTACTTGTCTGTCTGAGGTTCTGTTCAGACCCGGTATTAAGACCCGGTATTAAATCTGTCCTCAGTGACCCCACCTCGGCAGCATCTTTACAGAAGATAAAGATACAGATGGGTCACAGAGCAGGTTGCTAGCTGCACCATCAGAACCTGAACAGGTCTGCTGATGTTTCTGTACCAGCTCAGATCCACTCGATCTGCTAGAGAGCAGAATCCATAGTTCCATCAGTCACAGTAAGTTGTTCTGTTGCTGAAGCAGCAGTGTTGAGTGCATCCCGCAGAGGTTTAGATGTTGTTCTGGGTTCTTGTGGAACGGTTCTCCACTGTTCCATGTTTCCTGTCTTTGTGGATCATGGTTCTCAGGGTGGTTCTCTGGTGTCCCGAAGCCTTAGAAATGGATCTGTAAGCTTCTCCAGACTTTGTTTCTGGCCTGTTCTTGAAGCTCTTTAGATCGGCACACAGTTTGTTGCCTTTTCAGATCCTTTAGTCTACTTCATGCTGCCAGACAGGTTCTGTGATTCTACGGTCCTGGTAGTAATCAGGTCTGATTGTGGCTGTGAAATTAATTCATGATTTAACAAGAGCATAATTCTATTTTTCACACAGGGTCCAGTTGGTTTGCGGAGCTTTTGTCCCTGATTAGATGATTTCTGTGAGCTCAGGTTCTCTCTGTCTAAAGATCTGAAACGTTTAGGAGGACTTCCATGGGTTGCTTTAGATCATCCAGCAGCAGTGACGGTTTGATCAATTCTGTATTTTAACTGAGAGCCATCAGGTAACTCTGCTGCTGGGAAGGTCCCTCAGTGTCTCCAGACAGACTGATGAAGTAACACCTCTGAAGATGGTCTGAGGAGCCCGTTTGGGTCATTTAGGATGGATGTTGGTGCCAGGTGGGAACAGGGTCGGTGTCCTCTCTGATGTTGTGTCTCTGTACTTAGATGATGGATCAGAAAATGAGGACGAGCAGGACGAGGTTGGACAGGTAAGACAGAGTAGCGAGCAAATCACAGTGTAGCTCTGATACCCCACAGAGGTTCTAACGGGTCAGTGTGTGTATGTGTGTGTGTTCAGAGTCCAGCAGACCTGTTGGCTCAGAGAGAGAAGATCCAGACAGAGATTCAGAACCTGCAGGACATGTTGGGTTCCCACAGTCCAATCAGTGTGTCCAGTAATGACAGCAGCAACTCCAGTGACGAGGTCGGTACCTATCGGGTCAGTGGTTGGGTTCATGAGTGTCCCCCTCAGGTGTGACTTTTACTCCTGGTGTGTTTTTGTCCACAGAGTGACGTTGGCCTGTCTCCGTCTGTGGACTCTTGTCTTCAGCTCAACCTCGTCTACCAGCAGGTTGTTCAAGAGACGCTGGACCACCTGGAGATACTCTTGACTCATAACCAGGAACAGCAGGTGAGGACCGACCCCCCAAGTGGTCCAGTTGTGGCCCGGATGCAGGAACTACACACAGGCACCCAGAACATCTTCTAAAGAAACAGAGATGGCCTGACCCAAACACCAAACTCTAGTTTGCTACATCTGGCCCAAACATAACAAACCCAAATTCAAATGCAACCTAATGGTCTCATCTGGCCCGGTTCTAGTGCCGACATATTGTGCCATATTTCAAACTAAATGCTGATTGGTAACATGGGCTAATTCTGGCTGTAACCCGCCCAACAACTGGCATGCTTGTGTCTGGCCCACTTGAGCTGACCTGTATCCAGAACTGAGTCGCCCAGATAAGGTCCACATCCCTCTGCTCAGTGACATTTCTGCCTGCAGGGGGAGCTAAAGGCTCAGATTTCTGGACCAGTCAAAGAGTCCGCCAGAGACTGTCCCACCTCGACCAATCAGCATCCATCCAAGATGTTCCTGGGCAGCTTCCTGAAGCCGTACTTCAAGGACAGACTGACAGGACTGGTAACACACACACACACACACACACACACACACACACAGATACAGTGTTAGCAGTTGACCAATGACACACTGTGTGGTTCTGACCAGGGTCCTCCAGCCAATCAGGAGGCTAAGCTGAAGGCTCTGAAGGTCACAGGATGCCTAGATGACAAGAAGCTCCGAGTGAGAAGATGTAGGTGGAAAACCCGGTTCTGATTCAACTCCTCAAATAAAATGAGTGATTCTGATGTACCCTCTCTAAAACTAATGTATTAGAAATGTGACCCGGCCAGGTTCTGATGTGGTTCTAATTAAACCTGCCGCGTTTCTGATACGTGTGACATGGGCTGGTTCTGTTCTGAACTGGTTCTTTAATAAACTGTCTCTGTTCAGGGGAGAGCTGGCACAAGACTCTACTGATCCACTCGGTGACCAGAGACCGCCTGAAGAGACTGATGCAGCCCAAACTGTCCAGGTACCAGAACCCGCTCTTCTTGGTCCTCTGTTGGAGTTGGATGGTCTTTATTGTCTCTGTGTGTCCCTCAGGCTGGACTTCTTGACCAAGAAGCTGTTCTCAGCTCAGGAAGCAGACAGACAGCAGCTCACGGAGCAGATAGACAGCTTGGAGAAAGAGATCCAGCTGCTGAGGTGAGACGGGCCTTAGAGAGAGACCTGGTCTTGTTGGGCTGGAGTAGGAGACTTTGACAGAGGACAGACATGGACCGAGAGCTTGATGGATGAACCTTAGAGCTGATCATCAAACGGTAACTTCTGTCTGGTTCTGTGCTCTGATTGGTCAGGAAGAAGAGCGAGGAGGAGCTTATTGGTGAGAGATATGAAGAACATGATTGGCAGAAGATCTCAAACATCGATGTAAGTAACTAAATAAACCAACCAGTCGATCAGGTGGTCACTCCGCTCAGGTCTACTCCTCTTCCTCAGTTTGAAGGGACAAAGGATGCAGAAGACATACGCTTGTTCTGGCAGAACTTCCTTCATCCATCCATCAACAAGACTCCCTGGAGTAACGAGGAGGTGCAGCAGCTAAATGAAATCTGCAGAAGAAACGAGGAGAGACGCTGGGAAAGAATCGCAGAGGAGTTGGAGGTGAGGAGCTGTGGACCAAGGGTTGAGGGAGAAGCGACATCTGTCTCACTTCCTCTCTCTGTGACCCCCCCCCCCCCCCATGTCTCACAGACGGGGAGGACGGCCTTCATGTGTCTCCAGATGTTCCAGCGTTATGTCTCCAACTCTCTGAAACGCAGCAGCTGGACTCCAGAAGAAGATGATCAGCTCAGAGAACTTGTCCAGAAGATGAGGATCGGAAACTTCATCCCTTACACGCAGAGTAATGACATCACGCTGTGACATCACGCTGTGACATCACTCCCTCTGTCTGGGTCTCTGATCGGTCCTTCTTATCTGCTTTCAGTAAGTTACTTCATTGAAGGTCGTGAGCCGACTCAGCTCATCTACAGGTGGAACCAGGTTCTGGACCCGAGCCTGAAGAGAGGCCCGTGGACCAAAGAAGAGGACCGGGTATGAGTCCGTCTTAGTTGGAGGAAGGACCCAGATCTGCTCCATCTTGGTTCAGCAGCGTTGAATGATTCTGGTCTCCACCTGTTTCATGCTCTGTCTCCTTCTCTGTCCAACTATCTGTCTCTTCAGCTCCTGCTGCAGGCCGTGTCTTGTCATGGGGAGAAGTGTTGGTGGAAGGTCCGGTTGGAAGTTCCTGGACGCACGGACTCGGCCTGCAGAGACCGGTGAGAACCTGCAGGAGGACAGAGTGTCTAGGTGCTCCTCAGTGAACCTCTGACTGTGTCTGTGTGTGCAGGTATCTGGACTGTCTGAAGAAGAGCATAAAGAAAGGACCATTTGAGAGACATGAGGTGGAGCTGCTGAAGGAGCTGGTGGAGAAACATGGAGTTGGTGAGGTTCTGATGATGATGATGATGATGATGTTCTGAATCAGCCGCTGAGAGGATGTGAGCCGAGTGTCGGTGTGTTTCAGGTCGCTGGGCGAAGATCGCCGCAGAGATCCCTCATCGCTTGGATGCTCAGTGTATGAGACAGTGGAGGAAACTGACCCGATGTTCTGCTCAGGTACTGTCCTCATCACTGCTGGGTTTACTGAAGTCCAAGAGCTTAGCTTGATAATGCAGGAATTGCTGGGAAATCAGACTTTCTAATGTCTAACAGAAGATCAGAAATGTTCATTCAGAAGATCAACCCCAGTTCTGAAGGAGCCTTGTTCTCAAAGTTCTCAGTCAGGTCTTCTGCTGCTAGGAGCTCACTGCTGAACAGAACTAAAACTGAATCATTCTGACGCTCAGTGAATGCATCATGGATGCATCATGGATACATCATGGATGCATCATGGATGCATGAAGATGTGATCATCTCCATTTCTCTGACAGGACAGGAAAAGGAGAACCAAGAAGACCCGCAAGTCGCCAGCAGCAGTAGGAGGAGAAAGGAAGAGGACAGCAGCTGCCAAAGCCAAAATCCGGAGAAGAATCTTGAACATCAAAAAGGAAGAAGAGGAGCAGATGACTGAGGAGGAGGAGGAGCAGCAGGAGGAAGAGGTGGTGCAGTACATGGACACTGATGAAGACTCTGAGAAGAACGTGGACAAGAGCATGGAGGAGGAGCAGGAGGAGTACACCATCCCCCCAATGGAGGAGTGGATTCCAGTTGAGAAGACACAAACCTCCACCTCCCTGAACTTTAAGCCAGTGGAGCTCCCTTCTTCCTGCGATGGTCCAGACGGGAAGTTGGTCCGCTCCACCGTGCTGGAAAGGTCCGGACCTTCCGTCATCACCGGACCTCCTCCCAGAGAGCTGTCCTGGGAGGAGCGCCACAGCTCTTCTGCCATGTTGATGGCGTCATACGAGGAGCTGCATCTCCACCTGAGCTCCATGAAGAAGAAGTTCAGCACCCCCCGACAGAAGGGGAGGCCGCCGCCCTCCCACAGCCGGGAGCTGGAGTACGAGCTGCAGGCCGCCGTCATGCCGTGGATCGGGAACCTGCTGATCCCCAAAACCCGGAGAAAGACTGCTGCAGATGAGCTGAGGGAGCGAGGGGAGAAGAGCGGGGTCTCCACCTCCTCCATCTTCCTGCCGCTCCTCCAGGCCATGAACGTGGACACGCTGGGCTGCAGGGAAATGATTGAGCAGAGGAAGAACAAGGTGGACCTGCTGGCCCCGCCTGCTGCTCCGACCACCAGCACCATGCTGGGTCCAAAACGCGTCTCAGAACTCCTGAAGAAAATGGGGAGCAGGAGGACAGAGCAGGAGGAGGACAATCAGCGCAGACTGATGCTGCAGCAGCTTGAGGAGGCTCTGCAGGAGAAACACAGGCAGAGGGGGCCGATCCTGCAGAGGCCACCTCAAAGCCAGCAGCTCCTCTTTCAAGGTCCTCCTCAAAGCCAGCAGCTCCTCTTTCAAGGTCCTCCTCAAAGCCAGCAGCTCCTCTTTCAAGGTCCTCCTCAAAGCCAGCAGCTCCTCTTTCAAGGTCCTCCTCAAAGCCAGCAGCTCCTCTTTCAAGGTCCTCCTCAAAGCCAGCAGCTCCTCTTTCAAGGTCCTCCTCAAAGCCAGCAGCTCCTCTTTCAAGGTGCTCCTCAAAGCCAGCAGCTCCTCTTTCAAGGTGCTCCTAACAGGTTTCCTCAGGTGTTTCCTCAAAGTGTCCTCCTTCCTGCTGCTTCCATCTACATTGCTCCTGCTGGAGCGTCTCTTTCTGTACCTCCTAACCTTCTGCTGCCAAACTCCCAACCAACCTTCATCCCTGCTGTTGGGACTAGTGCTGGTATGGGCGGGGCTAATGCAGGTGTGGACAGGAATAGTGAGGGAGGGACTCCAGCACCTGCTGATGGACTTCTTCCAGGTGACTCTGAGCAAGGAGGAAAGCTCCAGGAATCCTGTCAGGAGGAGGAAGCAGTTCTGGATTCTAAGGTAAGGTTTAAAGTCCTATTTGCAGAAGAGGTTTCACATTTAAACTGTGGAGTTAAACAGCCGGAACCAGGAAACGGCTCCAGGTGATCCTACCTGTTTATCTGGACCTGCAGCTCCAGTCTGTGGTTCTGCTGAGGTCTTCCACTAAGGATCTTTGAGGTCAGGATGTTCTTGTGATTTGTTGTTCTAACTTCTCTTTGGTTCTTCTTTCAGCCTAAATCAGTGACTACAGCATGTTCTCCAGAATCGGATTTGATAAAGGAACCGGAACCTGTTGGCTCAGTTCGTCCCTATGCAGGAGTTAGCTCCTCCTTCTCACTCCTATCTGCGGCTCCTTCTGATCCTCGGGTTCCTGAAACATCACTCTCACCTTCTTCCACTGATCCGCTCACCTCCACAGAAACCACCGTTCATCAGAGTGGAGGCAGAAAGAGGAGGCGGGTGGAGGTGGGCGGGGCAGGGACAGGTGTGATCCAGGACGGGAAGAGACTTCGAAGGCTGACTCCGAAGATCAGGGAATCCAAGGAGGTCCAGGTGAGGGTGGAGGTTCGGGCTGCAGGTTTTTGATCAGTGATCTCAGTTTCTTCTGAGGGAACCAAACTGAGGTCAGACTGGATCACTGGGACAACAACTGGGACCAGAACCCGGCTCTGGTTCAGATTTACAGTTTAGTCAGACGATGAGTCTTTGAGCTCTGAAACTTCCTTCATGTTCCAGAACAAAGCTGCTGACATCAGAATGGGATGAAAATTCAGGTCCACCTCTGATTGGTCAGGACTTCAGTCTGATGCTTTTCTGTTTCTGTTTCCAGGCAAAAGGGAAGAACAAGAGAAGCTCCGCCTCCTCGCCTAAGCAGAGCCGTGCTCGCAGGTCTCATTCGAAGAACAGCGCCATTTGTCCGGCTCCACCCCCGAATAAGACCACAGGGATTTATTTACTTCCTAGTCAGTCCATGTGGGTCATGACCTCGACTGGGCCCGTCCCTTTGGTTCAGGCTCCACCCCCTGCCCTACAAGTGAGGGTACCAAACAATGCACTGCTAGCTTCTCAGGCCCCGCCCACCCTGACAGCAGGAAGCTCACAGCTTGTTGGATTAAATCCAGCTGCTACAACAGTCCTTAATGAGCCCCGACCCTCACCTATTCTACCCACCTGTAATTTTAGGCCCCTCCTCCCAACGATTATCCAATCACATGATCTCAACCCTACCTCGTCACTCCTGCCTCCCCCTAAGATTGTGCTGCCTTATAAAGGTGTGGTCAAGGTGGACCCAATGAAGCCTCCTCCCCTGCGGAGGGTCGGAGTGCACTTTGACTCCACCCTGTTGTTCCTGGAGCCCCCTGAGGCCGTGCATGATTGGCTGAGCGGGAAAGGAGGCGTGGCCATACCTGGAGCGAGGTCTGCCCTTCCCTACTTGCCGCCATGTGTCAGCACTCTGAGCACGCTCAGTGCACTTTTGCAGGCCCAGAAGTCTCTGACAATGTCGTCTCTGCAGCTCTTGAACATCACAGACAAACATCGATGCCCCCGAACCCCTCCTGACCCGACCCACTCTGCCTCAGACGAACCCGTCTCTGAACGCAGCACAGCTGAGGAGCAGCCAGGTAGCCCTTCAGACCCACTGTAAACCATAGTGCTTAGCTCAGACAGCTCAGGTGTGTTTGTTTTCTCTCTGCAGACCAGCAGGAGGAGCAGGTGAAGATTGTGCGTCAGCTGGTGGCGGAGCGTTTCTCCTCAAACCCCGCCTACCAGCTGCTAAAGGCCCGCTTCCTGTCATGCTTTACTGTCCCTGCGCTACTGGCTACCATCCACCCAATCACCAATAAGAAGCCACACTGTTCAACCAATCAGGAGGAGGAGGACGAGGATGAGGAGCTGGAGTTGGAGCTGAAAAAAATCCAGGAGAGAGGAAGGAGGAGGAGAGCGGAGGTGAGTCCAGACAGGTAGAGCTGCTGCACCATAAACTGCCACCAGATGTCAGTATTTCACCACTGACTGAACATAAAGTCAGACTTTAAAAAGAACACCTGACAGAAGGTTTAACATCATCTGAGAAGGTTCTGATCAAATCCAGTTCTGGATCAAACTCAGTCTTCTTTCTTCTGCAGAGATCTTTGCTGCTGTCTGGCGACTCTGCAGCTTCAGCCAATCACTTCTCAGGGATCTGCATCATCAGCAGGCCCAGTGCCAGTCCAGACCCGGTTCTTCCGAAGCAACTGCTGGAAACTGAGCAGGATCAGAATACTGCAGATCAGAACCAGTCCACGCAAACTGAACCAAATCAGACAGTCACAAACCAAAGCCAGCCTGTGGAAACTGGATCAGATCGGAGTCCTACATTTCAGAACCAATTCATGGAACCTGGACCAGACCAGATTGTTACAGAACAATGAAACGGGTTCTTCTACTTGTGACTTTATGTTTCAAAGCTGAAAAAAGGCTGAAAGTTCAAATGTTTAATGTTATAAAGTAAGTGAACCCTTGTTGTTTCAGCTTCAGGTGAGTTTTCTGTGACTGAGAAGGAAATCCCAGAACATCTGGGATGTAACTGGGAGACGTTGGAACGGGTTGGTGTGGAGCTGAGATGCATTCAGGGACACTGGGTTAAACTAAATATGCTGCATTAAAACATGTTTGAAGTTGCTGCTCATGGTCATAAAATGTTTGAAGTTTTATAAAATTATTTTCTAATTAAAGTCTTTCTGTGAAAACTTCCAACCAATCTACTCTAATCTTGTAACTTACATAAAGGTTTCCGGCACTCTGGACCTTAATGTCAAGCTGACCTGGAGAGCTGCAGGATGTAATAATTCTTCCCATCTGGACTGATCCTGAACACGGCTACTTTCCACATGCAAAGAACATTTCCTTATCTAAACTGTTCTTGAACTGGGTCTGTGTGCTATTTGGGAATGAACTCTTTGTTCTCCCACAGCGTTGCCAGTGGTTGTTTGTGGTCCAATCACCTCATTATGTTAAACAGGTGAGGCACCCACAGATAAGGTGTTCTTAATTATTCAAAGTTTCACTATACTGGTCCTGAAGGCCCCAGCAGCCCCAGGAAGTCAGACACAAGGTACCGGCTCGGAGAAGCCATACGCCCAACACATCGGTAGGTCCTGTTGAGAATTAAAATCATGTAATTTCATGCTATTAGTATTATTTAGTTTGCATGTGGGAACATTAAACTGAGATTTAACATGAGTGAGCCTTGAGGAGGAATCACAGCAGAAGTCAGGAGGAAACGAGGCTGAAACAGGTTAGGAAGTTCTCAACAACTGCAAGCAGTAAATGCTGGTTGTATGGACAATAAAGCAATAAATGTCGACTTTTAGCCATGGTATAGATGCCACAAGGGAGCTTGGCTGATTTACACCAGACGGCATAAGGGGAAGGCACAGTCGGTAAGCTTTGAAGTGAGGGTATAAGATAGGCTGGCATTTGTAATGAGTCAGACATCTGGGTAAAGACAGCCATGCTTTGCTGAAACCTACGATCTCTCCGTAAGGCCTTACGTAATCTTCGTTCTTTCCATTATTCTGTATATTCATTTTGCATTAGAAATCATTGGACTTATTATCTTCCAAATTAAACTTGTGTTAATCTTAATTTCCTGCTCTTCATCTGTTCTTTCTCACGACATCCGGACTGGGAGAGGTTGAAGCCGCAAGGATATCAGTGATAGCATTATTTGACCTCAACAGTCCTAAACGAAGCACAGGAGACTCAATGAGACATGGGAAGACATCCACTGCACCAACCTAGCACTACTGCCACGTCACTTAGTACAGCCCAAACTTGGAACCTGGTTCCACCGGCAGCAAAACTATCCAACACCAAGCAGGAGAGAACCCACCCAGAGTCCTCAACTAGCAAGTCAGGCACTGTAATGTTCAATGACCAGTCTCCTTAGTTAGCAGTAGAAGGTTTCTTACCATGATGCACGTGTCTGGGTCATTAGTATTTAAAAAGTTTGGACTAAAACTGTTTTATACCAGTGATCCAGCTTATTTGAATGATGGGACCATAGCCGCCTCATACCAGCAACCTCAAGGATTAATATGATCATTTTTCTTCTAGCACAGGATGAATTTCTTACCACAGAGGACTTCATGAGCTAATTACCTCTATTAGAAAGATTGGATCAGAACCAGCTCTAACCAGTAAACTCCCAATGATTATTAATGTCATTTGATTTGTTTTCTGTGTTTGATTTTCTGTATCATTGTAATGTTTTTCCTCATGTACAACGCTTTGAGGGCCTTGTTGCTGAAAAGCACTGCATAAATAAACTTGACTTGACAAAGAGAAAATCAGAAACCTGAGATCGTTCGTTTCGTTCGTCGTCTTCCGCTTTATCCGGGACCGAGTTGCGGGGGCAGCAGACTCAGCAGACGCCCAGACGTCCCTCTCCCCAGACAGCTCCTCCAGGGGGAGCCCAAGGCGTTCCCAGGCCAGCCGAGAGACATAGTCCCTCCAGCGTGACCTGGGTCGTCCCCTGGGCCTCCTCCCGGTGGGACGTGCCTGGAACACCTCCCGAGGAAGGCGTCCAGGAGGCATCCGGTATAGATGCCCGAGCCACCTCAACTGGCTCCTCTCGATGTGGAGGAGCAGCAGCTCTACTCCGAGCTCCTCACCCTATCTCTAAGGGAGTGCCCGGCCACCCTACGGAGGAAGCTCATTTCAGCCGCTTGTATCCAGGATCTCGTTCTTTCGGTCATGACCCAAAGTTCATGGCCATAGGTGAGGGTAGGAACGTAGACTGACCGGTCTCACTTCACCACAACGAACTGGCACAGCACCCCCATTACTGCGGCAGCTGCACCGATCCGTCTGTCGATCTCCCGCTCCATTCTTCCCTCACTTGTGAACAAGACCCTGGGTACTTGAACTCCTCCACTTGAGGCAGGAACTTCCCTCCAACCTGAAGAGGACAATCCACCCTTTTCCGGTTGAGAACCATGGCCTCGGACTTGGAGGAGCTGATCCTCATCCCAGCCGCTTCACACTCGGCTGCGAACCGCCCCAGCGCATGCTGTAGGTCTTGGCTAGAGGGGGCCAGCAGGACCACGTCATCTGCAAAAAGAAGAGACGAAATCCACTGGTCCCCAAACCAGACCCCCTCCAGCCCTTGGCTGCGTCTAGAAATCCTCTCCATAAAAGTTATGAACAGGACCGGTGACAAAGGGCAGCCCTGCCGGAGTCCAACATGCACTGGGAACAGGTCCGACTTAGTGCCGGCAATGCGGACCAAACTCCTGCTGTGCTTGTACAGGGACCGGATGGCCCCTAATAAAGGGCCCCCGATTCCATACTCCTGGAGCACCCCCCACAGGGCATCACGAGGGACACAGTCAAATGCTTTCTCCAGGTCCACAAAACACACGGGGACCGGTTGGGCAAACTCCCATGAATCCTCGAGCACCCTGTAGAGGGTATAGAGCTGGTCCAGTGTTCCACGGCCGGGACGAAAACCACACTGCTCCTCCTGAAGCTGAGGTTCGAGTATCGGCCGGACTCTCCTCTCCAATACCCTGGCGTAGGCCTTACCAGGGAGGCTGAGGAGTGTGATCCCCCTGTAGTTGGAACACACCCTCCGGTCCCCCTTCTTATATAGGGGGACCACCACCCCAGTCTGCCAGTCCAGAGGCACTGTCCCCGACCGCCACGCAATGTTGAAGAGGCGTGTCAACCATGACAGCCCTACAACATCCAGAGACTTGAGGTACTCAGGGCGGATCTCATCCACCCCCGAGTCCCCAGCCTCTGTTTCCACCACGGAATGCGTGATGGCAGGGTTGAGGAGATCCTCGAAGTACTCCTTCCACCGCCCGATAATGTCCTCAGTCGAGGTCAGCAGTCTCCCACCCCCACTATAAACAGTGTTGGCGAAGCACTGCTTCCCCCTCCTGAGGCGCCGGACGGTTTGCCAGAATCGCTTCGAGGCCAACCGGTAGTCCTTCTCCATGGCCTCACCGAACTCCTCCCAGGTCCGCGTTTTTGCCTCTGCCACAGCCCGGGCTGCAGCACGCTTGGCCTCACGATACCCGTCAGCCGCCTCAGGAGTCCCACAAGCCAACCACAGCCGATAGGACTCCTTCTTCAGCTTGACAGCATCCCTTACTGCCGGTGTCCACCACCGGGTTCTGGTATTGAAGCCGCGACAGGCACCGCAGACCTTACGGCCGCAGCTACGGGCAGCAGCATCGACAATAGATGCGGAGAACATGGTCCACTCTGACTCTATGTCTCCAACATCCCCCGGGATCTGGTCAAAGCTCTCCCGGAGGTGGGAGTTGAATACATCCCTGGCCAAGGGGTCCGCCAGGCGTTCCCAGCAGACCCTCACTATGCGCTTGGGCCTGCCAAGTCTGTCCGGCTTTCTCCTCCTCCAGCGGATCCAACTCACCACCAGGTGGTGATCAGTGGACAGCTCAGCCCCTCTCTTCACCCGAGTGTCCAAAACATGCGGCCGAAGGTCTGATGATACGACAACAAAGTCGATCATCGACCTCCTGCCTAGGGTGTCCTGGTGCCAAGTGCACTGATGGACACCCTTATGTTTGAACATGGTGTTCGTTATGGACAATCCGTGATTAGCACAGAAGTCCAATAACAAAACACCACTCGGATTCAGATCGGGGAGGCCATTCCTCCCGATCACGCCTCTCCAGGTGTCACTGTCGTTCCCCACGTGGGCGTTGAAGTCCCCCAGCAGAATAATGGAGTCCCCGGGAGGGGCACTATCCAGCACCCCCGACAGGGACGCCAAGAAGGCCGGGTACTCCGCACTACCACTCGGCCCGTAGGCTGAAATGATAGTCAGAGACCTCTCCCCAACCCGAAGGCGCAGGGATATGACCCTCTCATCCACTGGGGTAAACCCCAACACGAGACGGCTGAGCTGGGGGGCAACAAGCAAACCCACACCAGCCCGCCGCCTCTCCCCGTGGGCCACTCCAGAGTAGAACAGAGTCCAACCCCTCTCAAGGAGATGGGTTCCGGAGCACACGCTGTGCGTGGAGGCGAGCCCGACTATTTCTAGTCGATATCTGTTGGATGGGTGCACAAACTTGTTATCACTCATGTAAAAACCTTGTGTTGCAAGGCACCTGCACTATGCCTTCCTCCCTGTGTGTGTGAGATCATTGTTATCTCTGTGTGAACCAGCCTCCTTTCCGTCTCACACACATACACCCTGTCTGAACTGTCTGTTGAACTGTGTATATAAATAAAGAGATAGGGTGTCAAAACTTTGTAGTTTCACTGCAAAGTGGGCTACCCTTGTCACAAGTAACTCTGACTGTATCGTTCTTACCTCTGAGTTGACTAAATAATACCTAACATTTATTGGTCCTTCGAGCCGGATTAATTCAATAACCTTATTTCTCTTTGCTTTAACAGTGACTCTGGGATCCGTGGGGGAAGCCTGACGTCGAGCGAAGCACCGCTGCACAGCCTCCTTTAGCCGGAGTGGCTGAAAGTCCCGGTGTGTGTGAATTCACACCTGGCCAGTGGGTTGTTGCCTTCCTCTGCGCGGGGTGACTCTCACAGGGTCCAGAGAGTCACCAAGAAGTCAACTCCGAGGTGAGACAGTTTTAAAATACAGTTCATAGGAAAAGTACTTAAAAGTCGTTGGTAGTGCGTCGCCGGTAAGGACGCTGCATTAGGATGGTTTTATTCCACCGTGAAAGGAATAGTGACAAATTTGGTACAATCCCGCCGTGAAGGGGATTAAAGAAAACGACTGAGGATTATTCTCCTGAGAGGGAATAGAGTAAGCGCTATATAAATAAAAGAAGAAAAGTACTTAAAAGTCGTTGGTAGTGCGTCGCCGGTAAGGACGCTGCATTGGGATGGTTTTATTCCACCGTGAAAGGAATAGTGACAAATTAAGGTAGGGCCCCGCCAAGAAGGGGGCCAAATAAAACGACTAAGGGTTATTCCCCTGCGAGGGAATAGAATAAGCGCTATAAAAGTAAAAAGAACGGAGTAAATTGAGCTCATAAAATAACACCAAGTTAACTTAGAAAAATTACAAGGTACCTGAAACTAACTGTGTGACTGTGTTGTGTGTGTTTGGAGGACTAAGCATTTTAATAGAATCATAGCAGGATTCTGCTAGTCCTGTGTTTTCTTTTGCCCAGATTAAAACTACGTACTGGTGACTTTGGAGATTCAGGTCGGATTTCATTCCAGAAAATTAACACCGCTGCGAATTAGTCGCAGTAGAAGGCCGTGTTAATGTCCTCTCCATAAGTCTCATGCCAGTGACCTTTTATCTGGGACATTTATACTATAATTAAACTAACATAAAACATAATGGGGAAGAAACAAAGTAAACTAATTGACTTAGAAGGGGAGGTAAAGTTTATGGAGAACTATGTAAAAGGAGCAGGTATGATCTGTCATAGATGGAATAAAAAATAAAAAACATGGGTTTTTGGGCAAATTAGATACAAAGGATGTCTTAAAATTACAAGGGGATCTAAAATTAGCAATAATGAAAACTAAAAAGAGAAAAATAACAAAGAACAATGGGGAAGAACAGAGAAAAAGCTCTGATTTAACAGAAATATGTACACGATGGCATAAAAATACGGATTTTCAGGTAACTTAATTATCACTGAAATCCTAAAACTACACGGGGATCTTAAACTGGAGATTATGCATTCAAAAGATTCAAGAGACAATAAAAAACCTTGCCAGATTATAATTTCAAAGGGGACTTTTCAGTCCCTGAGTGCACACAGTTGATAAACAGATTAAAATAAAAAGATGAATTAAAAAAACAACAATAAGAGCAGCTTTTAACTGACATAGCCATAATACTGAGGCTTTAAGAAAAGCACAGGAAAAAACTTTCAGCTTAACTGAAAACAAATAAAGGGGGGCGGACTGCCACCCATCCCAGGTTAGAATACCAAGGTAGCCCCAAATTATAAAGACTAAGAGATGGTTTTAGAGGACGTGGTAAAAGAAGTTAAAAGAGGAGGTGACAATGTGGACAACATGGAAACTGTCCAACTGGACAACCCAGTGAACAATGACTAGAGTTGTTAAAGAAGTAATCTGAGAGTAAAAGATTTTGTAGGCAAGCATTAGTGAGAAACAGGTGCTTTAAAAATCATTCTATGGTGTTATACTACCAACAATATCATGATAAAATGCAAAAGATTCATTTTACAGGGAAATAATTCCATATTTGGCTCAGATTGTGTGCATTCTTGATTTTTCCTCTTTGAGAGAAGTTAAATTTCAGCTCTGTGAAACGACCTTGACAAAGAGATGCAGCTGCCTGAAAACAAAGATAAAACTTCTGCAAACAGCAGAAGTCTGTCTCTGCTGAAAGGTCTGAAAAAATTGTAACTCTACCCTGCATGTGTCAAACTCAAGGTCCGCGGGCCAAAACCGGACCCCAGAAGTTTAGTGATTCTCTAGAAGTAGAGCCTTTTAATATGGTGATTGTGTGCTTGAATCTGCCTTTTGAAAATGTTTTGAATCTTGCTCTTTATGTATAAAAAAAAAAAGAAAGAAAAGAAAAATTGGCTAAAGTCTGCAGACACAAAATGAACTTGGATTGAAGCTCTAACTAAGTTTATTTAATCTGAGATCTTCTCCAAATGCAACATTATATGTCAGTCTACATGAGATACTAACAACTTCACCTACTGATATAATATAAAGATCTGATTGAATATGTGAAACAAACAATGATGAAAGTTTTTCAACAGGTGATGCTCATCCAGGAGGAAGACAGTGTTCCTAGGAAATGCAGCTCATTCATTAACAATCAATTTTTCTCCTATAGGTGGAAGTTTTGCTGACTAATCATAGGCTGGATCTATGAAACATTATGTGCACAGAACAAATGACCAAGGTTCTGACTGACTTATGAACCTCACTGACCAGACAATGATAACATGACACCCAACAGACAACACCTTTAAGGTGGACCCACTAAGACCACCTTATTGATTCTTGGTGAATAAAAAAAAAAGAATTGAAGCGTTCAAAACAGACCTAGTGGAAACAAAAGGGGTTATGAGGAAACAATGTGCATTTTAAGAATAATAGAAGTCAAATTATGTTCAAATTTTTGCAAATAAAATGACTCTGACAGAGAAATAAGTAAGTAGTGTGTGAATGTGTGTGAATGGGAATGACTGATTTTATTGTAATGCATCTTTGAGGGACCTTAAAAGCGCTAATAAAGGTCTGATGTTCTGATGATCTTTGCCAAACTTATATCTTAATAAGGTTTCCAGAATCTTTTTCAAAAAATCATATAAAGATGGCAAAGGTTCTACCTGTAGTAAAATACTGATAACCATAAGAAAGTTCATAGATCTGTCTTTAATTTTTCATAATTCTTTTACAAACAGGTTATTTAAACTTTCATGTGGCCAAATGTCTGTGTTTGACTTTCTGTTTTTGTGAAATAAATGTCTGTTTTATGTTATGTAAAAATTAGAGTCCTCAACATACCATAATAATATTAGGTCAGTTCTCTATGATAAAACAAAAAGATTTTAACAGATGTTTAGACTTTTTCCAGTCAGGTTCAAAATGATTGAATTAGACTCAAACTTAACATAAGATGAAATGAACCTTAACAGAATTACTGAACTGGACTGAAATAGATAAAACTTGAGTTAAATGAAACAAACTTTAGTTACTTGAACTAAATACAAAGCTGACTGAAACTGTATGTTGTATCTATAAAACTGGGTAAGATAAACTAAGATTATAAGATATAATATGCCCTTCATTTTTTGTGTTCATCAGTGAGTGAGTTTTTATTTTTATTTTTAATAAGAACTAAACCAAGCATTATTTATAATAATAGCAATTACCAAAAATAGTGATCTCATTTTTAAATGTAATAAGGACTTACTTTATAATATATGATAAAAAAGAATAATAAGAATTTGGAAAAACAGAGGCTTTAAACCTCTGCAGGAACAGCACTGACACTGTCAAAGGTAGATCCTAATACAGGAATCTGGAAGCTCATTCTGGCGTGGATAGTCAAAGTCCATCCAAGGACACATTTAGATGAGGCAGAGGGACAAATACAGGGTTTAGCTGAGAGCAAAGAGAGCAACATGCATCCTGCCCTAGCTGCTGTCCCACCTGAACTGTGGTCCCAATCATCAACTGATGTAGGACTTATAAAGGGGTTCCCACCATACAAGGTTAAACTAATATCTGAAAAAAGGCCATTAGTCCGTCAATACCCCTTAAAGCCAGAAGCTGAAGAAGGTATTAAGTCAGTAATACAAGATATGTTGAAGTCAGGAATATTAAGAGAAGCACCTGACGCTACATGCAAGGCATATCACACTGACATCGCTATTATTATCACAGCCAAACATAACTCTAAAAAGATGTGCCCTTTAAATCCAAGTACTCTAATACCTACTGCAGAAGATGGAAAACCACATTCTTATAAAGCAAAAGTTGAAGAAGACACAAAACCCAGACAAGACATTTCTCAAACCCTTATACCAGATTCATGTGTTGTGTTTGTAGATGGCTCAGCATCTAAAGATGAATATGGAAAGAATAGAGTTGGTTATGCAATAACAACCATCGATAGGATAATAGAAGCTAAATCTCTACCCAATACATGCTCAGCCCAAACAGCAGAATTATATGCTGTAGTAAGAGCATGTGAATTACATGAGGAACAAATACTTACTATATACACAGACAGCCAATACGTTTTCGGATCAGTACATCACCATGCTAAGATTTGGCAAAATAGAGGTTTTAAAACATCATCAGGGACAGAACTAACTCATTTCAACCTATTAAAGAGAAAATGTCAGATCTGCTATTTATAGACACAGACGAGCTGAAAGACGCCCAACAGTCAGCAACCAAGACAGAAATAAAGGCCTGGCTAAAGAGAGGAGCACAGAAAAAAGATGACATCTATCAGATAGAAGATAAACCAATCCTCCCAAAAACATGTATACAACACAGCGGCTACAGTGACACATTGGGAAGACCCACGTGTCAAGGGGGGAATATGTCACATCTGGTAAAGCATTAATGCTACACTATAAATATTTCTGACTATGCAAATCATTTTTGCAGATCATGCATAATTTGTTGCAAACACGGGGGAAGAAATATTGCCTAGTTGTAATAGATGAACCTAGTGACACATTTCTTCCCCACATATGGTATCCCACAGATTATAAGGTCAGATAATGGAACTCATTTTGTAAATAAATTAATAGAACTAAGTTCTAATGCATTAGGGTTTCAGTTAAAGATTAAGGAAAACAATGGAAGAAACAGGGAGGCCATGACCCGAATGCCTATCCCTGGTTAAATTATGGATGAGAATAACTCCAAATCAAACTGGTCTTACTCCATTTGCCACCTACTGTACATCATTGTATAACTCCACCCACTGTGTTCTGAGTCTGAGATCACGTGACACCAAGTTGCTGATGTGAATTTGTATTCTCAAAGAAATAGTACATGGCAGACCGTTTTCTCTGCCCTCTGACATGAATGAAATAGAGAAAGCACAACAGGAACCTTCATTAGCTGAGTGGATGAATAAAATGTTGCAGACAAAAGAAGAACAAATGTCCAGTGGTCTGCCGATAATCTCTGCTCCTATCCCACAGAATGAGGCCTGGAGACCTGGTCCTGATTAAGACACTCCACAGGAAGGATTGGAGCACTCCTTGGTGGAAAGGGCCGTTTCAAATACTCCTGACAACGCCCACAGCTCTGAAAATAGCAGAGAGGCCTTCCTGGATCCATAAAAGCCACTGTAAGCCAGTTTTGCCGTTACAGGAGCCAGATCAACCGACGGGGTAGCAGAGGAAGTCCGGGTTCAAAGATGGCCCAGCGTCTCAAACCGGTGAAGAAAACAGCTGATCTGCGCCCAATTATAAAATGGCTCTCTGTAACATGTGGACAGGACTGATAAGCCTGAGCTTAATTCTGGTAGCAGGACTCTTTCTCTATCTAAAGCAGGATCCACAGGAGGTGATACCGAACCAGAAGAGATGGACATCAGACGGGACCCATCTCAGAACACTGACGGAAGAACATGACGCACATCCATTCCTACAGAATTTCTGGTATTGTTCATGGTGGCATATGCAACACTGAACCAGGTAGAAATGCACGAAAATGAAGGGGACGATTATGATGACATGTTGTAAATAAATCACATCAAAAGCCTGAGTGTACTCATTCATTGTATTTCATAAAATGACCTTACAGCAGAAAATCGGAAGAAGTTGTTGCTTAAGTGAAATGAGAAAAAGTACAATGATGACATAAACAGGGTAGATTTTTAAATTCCTTTATTATGTTTCACTGTTTTCATTAAGTATTATTCTTTTATTTTTATGATTTCAAGTATTATTCTTTTATTTTTATGATTTCAAGTATTATTCTTTTATTTTTATGATTTCAAGTATTATTCTTTTATTTTTATGATTTCAAGTATTATTCTTTTATTTTTATGATTTCAAGTATTATTCTTTTATTTTTATGATTTCAAGTATTATTCTTTTATTTTTATGATTTCAAGTATTATTCTTTTATTTTTATGATTTCAAGTATTATTCTTTTATTTTTATGATTTCAAGTATTATTCTTTTATTTTTATGATTTCAAGTATTATTCTTTTATTTTTATGATTTCAAGTATTATTCTTTTATTTTTATGATTTCAAGTATCATTATTTTATTTTTATGATTTCAAGTATTATTCTTTTATTTTTATGATTTTAAGTATTATTCTTTTATTTTTATGATTTCAAGTATCATTCTTTTATTTTTATAATTTCAAGTATTATTCTTTTTTTTTATGATTTCAAGTATTATTATTTTATTTTTATGATTTCAAGTATCATTCTTTTATTTTTATGATTTCAAGTATTATTCTTTTATTTTTATGATTTCAAGTATTATTCTTTTATTTTTATGATTTCAAGTATTATTCTTTTATTTTTATGATTTCAAGTATTATTCTTTTATTTTTATGATTTCAAGTATTATTCTTTTATTTTTATGATTTCAAGTATTATTCTTTTATTTTTATGATTTCAAGTATTATTCTTTTATTTTTATGATTTCAAGTATTATTCTTTTATTTTATGATTTCAAGTATTATTCTTTTATTTTTATGATTTCAAGTATTATTCTTTTATTTTTATGATTTCAAGTATTATTCTTTTATTTTTATGATTTCAAGTATTATTCTTTTATTTTTATGATTTCAAGTATTATTCTTTTATTTTTATGATTTCAAGTATCATTATTTTATTTTTATGATTTCAAGTATTATTCTTTTATTTTTATGATTTTAAGTATTATTCTTTTATTTTTATGATTTCAAGTATCATTCTTTTATTTTTATGATTTCAAGTATTATTCTTTTATTTTTATGATTTCAAGTATTATTCTTTTATTTTTATGATTTCAAGTATTATTCTTTTATTTTTATGATTTCAAGTATTATTCTTTTATTTTTATGATTTCAAGTATCATTATTTTATTTTTATGATTTCAAGTATTATTCTTTTATTTTTATGATTTTAAGTATTATTCTTTTATTTTTATGATTTCAAGTATTATTCTTTTATTTTTATGATTTCAAGTATTATTCTTTTATTTTTATGATTTCAAGTATTATTCTTTTATTTTTATGATTTCAAGTATCATTATTTTATTTTTATGATTTCAAGTATTATTCTTTTATTTTTATGATTTCAAGTATCATTATTTTATTTTTATGATTTCAAGTATTATTCTTTTATTTTTATGATTTCAAGTATTATTCTTTTATTTTTATGATTTCAAGTATTATTCTTTTATTTTTATGATTTCAAGTATTATTCTTTTATTTTTATGATTTCAAGTATTATTCTTTTATTTTTATGATTTCAAGTATCATTATTTTATTTTTATGATTTCAAGTATTATTCTTTTATTTTTATGATTTCAAGTATCATTATTTTATTTTTATGATTTCAAGTATCATTATTTTATTTTTATGATTTCAAGTATTATTCTTTTATTTTTATGATTTCAAGTATTATTCTTTTATTTTTATGATTTCAAGTATCATTATTTTATTTTTATGATTTCAAGTATCATTATTTTATTTTTATGATTTCAAGTATTATTCTTTTATTTTTATGATTTCAAGTATTAATCAACATTTAACTTTTAATGGTCGCCGAGGGCGGCGGGGCCGTATGAGTATTTCCCACAAAATATAATCTGTTTACCGTCCGTGGGTTTTCGCTCATACAAAGTATTTTTCTTACTCGTTTTTATATTAAATGTTTTTACTTGTGATAAAAGGAGGGACTGTTGGATGGGTGCAAAAACTTGTTATCACTCATGTAAAAACCTTGTGTTGCAAGGCACCTGCACTATGCCTTCCTCCCTGTGTGTGTGAGATCATTGTTATCTCTGTGTGAACCAGCCTCCTTTCCGTCACACACACATACATCCTGTTTGAACTGTCTGTTGAACTGTGCATATAAATAAAGAGATAGGGTGTCAAAAACTTAGTAGTTTCACTGCAAAGTGGGCTACCCTTGTCACAAGTAACTCTGACTGTATCGTTCTTACCTCTGAGTTGACTAAATAATACCTAACAATATCTCTCGACCTCCCGCACAAGCTCAGGCTACTTCTCCCCCAGCGATGTGACATTCCACGTCCCTAGAGCCAGCCTAAGCATTCGGGGATCGGGCCGCTGAAGTCTCCACCTTCGTCCGCCACCCAATCCTCTTTGCACCGGTGGTGTATAGAACAAGTAATGCTTGCAACACAACAGCTTATGCATTAACTCGTTTTAAGTGATAAAGTCTTTGAGGTGCAGCGGTTTCTTCACCTCGCGACCTTTTGATGTTGTGACAGTGGTGAACGGGTTACTGGTCCCTGGGTGGGTGTATGTTCCTCTGGATTACATTGTTCCTCATTATCCATCTCCTCCTTCCCCTCAAGATCAAACTGGTGAATAGGTGGGGGCAACAGACAAAGGTGACGTCTATTCCTATCCAGGATGCCGTCCTTGGTCTGTATGAAGTAGGATCTAGGGTCTCCGTGCTCGTGAAGAGCGGTGGCTGTTGAAGTCCTCCCCTTTTTGATGTCAGGCTTGACAGCACCAGTCGCATGGAGCAAGTGGAGGAAGAGGGCAACTGGAGTGTGGTCTGTTGTAGTGCCGCATATAGGCTGCCTTTGCTTTGGAGTCGGTCGCTTTCACTAAGCCAATTTGCCGCTGTGGAAGGAGTTTCTCCTCAAGTGTCGGGATGGGAGTTCGTAACTGATGACCTAACATCAGTTGGGTGGTACTACATCCTGTTGCTTGGATGACTGTAGGTCTGTAACCGAGAAGAGCAAATGACGGATCTGTTTGCTTCAAAATGTGTTTGGCTGTCCTCACAGCTCTTTCTGCAGCTCCATTGGCCTGTGGGAAATGTAGGCTTGTAGTGACATGCGTAAAGTCGTATGCCTCTGCGAACTGTTGCCCACTGAATTGTGGCCCATTATTGGTTACTATGGTAGTTAGCCATCCGGCAAAAATGTTGCTGAGGCGGGACAGTGCGGTAGCACTTGTGTCTGGGAGGTATGCTAGCTCGATATATCTAGAGAGGTAATCCTCTACCACTAGGTATCTTCCTTTATCTACTTCACATATATCAACAGCTACTCTGTCTCATGGCCTCACTGGAAGATGTGTTTTCATGAGCACTTCTCTATGTTGGGAAGGTTTTGTGGCAATATTTACAATGCTCAATCCACTTCTGCAGAGAGCAGGCCACCAGATGCTCTGCCTGGCACGCTCATGGCATTTAATAATGCCCATGTGTCCATCATGGAGTCCTTTCATTATCTCTGACCTCAGGCAGTTGGGAATGACAATCCTATCACCATAGAGGAGCAAATTGGAAAGGGTAGAGAGGAAATCCTTCACCGTGTAATAAGACCTGGCATGTTCAAGCACTTTAGATGCATATTTTGGCCATCCGTTTGTCACAAACTGCATCACCAGTTGCACCTCAGGGTCATTTTTTGTGTACTCTTTCACCTGACCCAGACGTGAGCTCGACATTGGCCATGCTGATTCTGTGGCCTCTTCCAGCGACTTAATGTCAGCTGAAAGATCTACCATGTCAAGGTGCAATGTTGCAGACGGGTGTCTTGAAAGCGTTTTCGCCACAACAAGCTGTTTACCTGGAACATTTTCTGCTTGTGCATAAGGAGCAGTCACTAGCAACGGAGTGGTACAGCATCAATGTACTTTACATTAAAAAGTGGGACCAATGGCTCATGGTCAGTCTGAATAATGAAGCTGTCCAGGCCGAAGAAGAATTTTGAGAACTTTTCACACGCCCAGACTACAGCCAGAAACAGCAGCTCTGAGCAGCTCTGGTTCCTGCTGCATTCAGAAGCTAGAGAGGAGATAGCAGCACCAGAGAACTTCTCCACAGATGTTGGAGATGATCATTTAGGCTGCTGACATCATCATGAACAATACAGCAGATTCACCTCATTTACATCTTCCTGCTCTGGATATAGAGCTCAGATTATTGGACTGTTGGAGACACTTTCTGTTTATGTATAAATATTTAGATATATTTTTGAGTTTTTCCAAATTAATTTTTTAAGCATTTAACAGTCTGTAAATATTTTAATAATTCTGTTCTATAATGTTTGTAATTTTGTTCTCTTTTTATTCATGGTTATTTATTATTGTTTCTATTATTTATTTATCCTTCCTAATATCACCTTACTAGAGGTTGACCTTTAACCTGTCCTGCTGCCGAAACTATTTAATTTCCCACTAGGGGGATGATAAAGTTAATCTTATCTCTATATTAATAATTATATGATTGTTCTAGAAGTTTCTGTTCTCATTGACTCGACTGTTTAGGGTGTGGAGCCTCTCTGGCAACCTGAAGTAGGCTAAAAGGTCTCCAAAAGTAGCACGTCATGTCCTGATCTAAAAACAGTCAGGACCAGAAGAAAAAGACATTGACATCTATCAGTCTGGAAAGGGTTAGATAGCCTTTCCTAAAGCTTCAGGAATATTATTTTATAAAATCAATTCTGCAAAGCAAAGTTGGCCAAAACTCCTCCAGTGATGTTAAAGACTCGGTACCATTTATCACAAACACTTGATGGCAGCAACTGCTGCAGACGGTGGGACAACCGGACTTGCAACCAGCCATCGGTACCATGCCGAGTGGAGTCTGTGTAATAAGGTGTTTCTATGGTGTGTTCAAGTACAACTTGTACACCGCAGTATCTACTATCAAAACTGCTCCAAACTGATTAAAGGATTTTATTATCAAACCTCCCACATTTTCCAGTTTGAATGTTGTATGATCCCTCCATCCACTGTCTTAAGATGCTTATATAAGATTTTTTGAAAAGCTGGAATTCAATTCAGTTTGTTTATATAGCGGCAATTCACAACATGTCGTCTCAACGCTCTTTCCAGTCGATTCGATCAAGTCGTACAGGTTTCCATTGGATGGATGATTGTCAGGACATTTTAACATCTGTTGTTTGCTGCTAAATTAAGTCCAAGTGTTAACATTTTTGCTTGTTTCTCTTGTTTCAAGCATTCTGGAAACATACCAAACCATAAAATCTGTGTACCATTACATCCTTATTCAACAGATTCCTCTCTTGCCGATTGGAATAATAAACAGAATCACACTCCATCGTTTTCTAATGTTAGGATAAAAGGTTTTTATTAGCTCAGGTTTATGCTAGCTTTTTTGTGTGTTTCAGCATGCTATTTACTTTGATATTTTTTAAGTCATGAATAGATGTAATAATGGCCTCTTAGTGACTTTCTGACTCTGTTACTACTACTGCTCTTAGTGAGTAAACGTATTTATTGCTGTCCAAACAGGAGAAGTATCAGACAAACCATCAGGCTCCTCCAGCCTACATAGGCATAGGGTTACACATTGTGGGAGTCTGCTGCTGAACTTCTGAACGACAGTATTTTCTCCTTCCAGGCATCTGTTTAGTTAGTTCTTGTTTTATAGAGCTATCTATGGTTAAATGACCCCAGGTTAACCCTCGGGTCTCTGTAGCTTAATTCCAGATGCACAGGTGACACGCAGGCATTTTCCCATTCTTATTTGTTGCATTTAAGGTCAACTTCTACAGGATTGTTACCTTGAAATGGAATGATGCTTCAAATCATGTTGTTGATCTTTGCTACCTCCTAGAAGATCTGATCTCTTCGGTGTTTCCATTTGAATTAAAAGAACTTGACAGGTGACAGGTCGAATAATCAAAAACTTCAAGTTTTCAAGAAAAAACGTCTGGAAAAATGTCCAAAGAAGAAAAGGTGAAGACTACCAAAGATCATGGGTCATGTTCTCAGTGACGCCTCCTGAGATCATTCAAATGGGGTTGCCTCCTAAGAAATCATAAAACATCACAATGAACTCATTGATCAAAATGTCCAAAAATCCAGGAAAGTTAGTGATGGTCTTTAGTTTTTACAGCATGAACGTTGCAGATCTTCCAGACCTGACAAAATGGTGGCAGACCCTGAATGTTGCTTTGAGATGGACAGACAAACAAACAGGTAGGGATATTCAGCTTTCTGGTGAATTTTCAGGATGAACCTAAAATGCACTCTGACCTTTACCTAATGTGAACTTCTCTGACCTTCTGAATGCTCATGTCCAACTGTTCAATGTTTCAGTACTTTTTGCAGAACTTGCTGTTCTCCAACAAGGAGCTAAACGGAAAAACTCCCAGCAGGTGTTTGATCCATGAATGGACCAATAAATGTCCTGGTTCGATCAGAGTTGGTATCTAAACAGTCCTCCTCATCACGCTGTTCACATTCTGACATCATGAGACCAAGATCACACCTAACATCTGATCATCAGAATCTCGCCATAAACAGGATCTTCTCAGAGGGAGGTGTCCACAGAGTTTAGAGTCACAGAGAGTCACCAGCAGGTTGAAACAGAGACTGGAGGAGTCACAGAAACACATAGAAGTGGACATCATTTGGCCACATCCCACACTGATGACCTCTTCATTGCAAACAGAACCCTGCAGAACCGGATAGTGAATGCCACTCAGCTCCAGGCACATTGAAGGAAGGTGAGAGGAACCCAGGTGTAACATCAGACCATTAGAAACCGTTTCCATCAGCGTGGTCTGAGTACTAGACGACCTGCAAGGGTACCTGAACACACCTCCAGGCGCAGGCAGCCTCTTTTTGCATGGACCAGGGAGCATCTACACTGGACCAGGGACCAATGGACCTCAGTGCTGTTCTCTGATGAAGGTCGATTCACACTGAACAGAAATGATGCTCCAACGATGTTGGAGACATCAAGGAGAGCTCTATGCATCAGCCGCTGTTGTCAGCAGAGGAGCCTTTGGTGGTGGTGCTACAGTGTGAGCAGGTTCTAGTCCATACAGAACTGACCTACACTGTGAATGGTATGCATGTTCCGCCCACTCATGCTAGCTCCTATTTAGAACTCTCTGCTGGGAGAGCTGCAACTTTTAATCATTTAAGTTGTTAGATGGAACTCCAGATGTGGTTCTGAACCTGACAGCAAGGTCTTTCTGATAGACCACACTGATTTACACCAGAGTGGTGATAATGGTGCCGGTTTACATTCAGAACTTGAAACCTAATGAAGCCCAGACAGACTCAGATGAAACCATTTATCAGGTTCAGCATGCTATTTGAATTACTTAAAGAAAATATGAATATTATTTCAACCTGAAAAGACTCACAAAGAGCACAAAGATGGCAATTAGAAAAGTTTATCGATACACGATTACGTGGTTATTTCTTTGGCACTCGGACCCCGGAGGAAGACATGAATGCTGAGAATGGTGTGAGCTTAGATGTACATTTTAGGCTTAGAATTAAAGATGTCTTCCCCCCCCCGGGACCCGAAACTGATGGTGGATTGGAGGCCAGGGGAAGTGAGGAAGCCGGGAGGAGATGGGAAGGAAGATGGTGGAGGTGGCGCGGAGGAGGGACAAGCTCAGCTGACGGGCGAGGAGATCCATGGCCGAAGGTCCTTAAAAGCGAAGCGTCAGATGGTGATTGACTGAAGAGACATGCGGATTTGACGCTGATTGGATGGAGGAAAGACGCATGGAGAAGTTGTTGGCCGGAGCCGATGATGGAGGTGAGTCTTTCAGTCTGAATTTTCGTCAAAACTACATTTCAGACAAGATTCTGCATCAAATCCATGAATCAAGCTGCAGTTTAGTTTAGGATGAGAAACTCACCCACATCTAAGACATACTACTGGAGGTATAAAATCATTCTGGTACCAAGCAAACCGAACAGACATTAAATATCCTGGTTTTTAGAAAAATAAAAGAGAACAAAATCTATTAGAAATATCTTTTATTGTCCAAAAGCCATTAGGAAAATGCAAACATGCAGGTTTAAAAATCTCTAAAAAACAAAAAGGTACAAGACTAAAAACTACAACCCTTGCCCTAAATCAGAATCAAAAACAGGTATCAAAAGTTCAACTTCAAAGATACCACTTTCCATTTCTGCTCATTCTGAGGTTTCCCACACACATTCAGAAACAAGATGATTTTATTACAAACAAAAACATTGATGTTTCCTAGAATACAAGACCAGCACCCAGCAGTGTCCTCTACCAGATCAGAACCACACCCTAAACTGAACCATGCTCTGCTATTCAGGCTGACTTTAGCCGCAACCCTGGAAGGAACCGAGCCTTAAACGCTCACGCTGTTTTCCACCACCTTCGGGTCCAGGTATGGGTATGGCAGCTCAAGATGTTTGTTTCTCTCGTTGATTTTCAGACTCAGCTTATTAAGTTGCTCTTTGAAGGTCTTTATCTTCTGCAGGGGAACATCGTCAGTGAAGCGCTGCTCTGGGTAGTTTCCGAGATCCTCCTGTTAACATCAGAGACACATTCAGTCTGGTTTCATCATTGTTTACAGAAACGGATTATTTCAATAAGTCAAAGGTTAATTTAAAACTCCTCCTGGGATATTTTGTGGTGATGGTGACAGATGGTAATACCTTCTGTATTAATGCACATAGTCGGAAAGCTTTCATGCACCAAACACAACATGGCTGAGTAGAACTGAGGTTCTGTTCATATTAACACAGATATTTTCTACTCTGTTGCACATAAACAACGTTTCTGATGGAAAAAGTGATATTTTTCTAACAGGAGTTCAAACTCTGTTGGTGGTGCTAAACATGTAGACTGGATATGTGGAAATATGGAACAACAATGAGCTCCACTTTTTGCATGACTATTATGATGGAAATGAGAGCCATAAAGGAGCTGTTTGCTCATCAGTTCCCACTGAGCTTCAAACATGAACAGACAATAAAGACTGAACAGGTTCAGAGAAAAGACTGACTCCAACCCTTCTGGGAGAAAGTTTAGCCTAACGCTGCATTAGTCATACTCAGGATCTTCTTCTTTTTATTCTGATGGAGTTAACGTCATCACCACCTGATGGCTAAGCACACGTATTACAGTGTTTCTGACCAGAACCCCCCAGACAGAGTAGATGCAGATCTGTTGAAACACGGAGAAGAAAAATAAGGAGTGGTGGGCTGGGAATCTGGCCAAATGGGTCGGTTCTCCAAAACTCTGAGAACTCAGGGTCCAGAAAAGGAAGCAGGGTCGTAGTTCAACACTCCTCTCTGCAGCTTCTGTACGGCTACCGACCCATTACCCTATTAAGACAGTGTCTCGCCCACGGCCAAAACTGAATAGATTAAAAAATAATCTAAAAGGAGGAAATCAGGAAAATCTCAGAAGTTGTCGTCTTTGGACCGGAGTCTTTAAAAAAGAAACTGCTTAGTCAATCACTTAACCTGGATGGCATTAAATTGACCTCTGATAATAAAGTAAAAACCTTGGTGTTAACTTTGACTAGGACATGTCATTTAAATCCCATATTAAACAGGTTTCTAGGATTTCCTTCTTTCATCTCCAGAACATTGCCAAAATTAGAAATATCCTGTCCAGGAGTGACGCTGAAAAACTAGTCCATTCATTTGTTACTTCAAGGCTGGACTATTGTAATTCTTTACTATCAGGATGTCCACAAAATGCAGTTAAAAACCTTCAGCTGATTCAAAATGCTGCAGCAAGAGTTCTGATGAAAATTAAAAAGAGAGATCATATTTCTCCTATTTTAGCTTCCCTTCATTAGCTCCCTGTTAAATCCAGAATAGAATTAAAAATTCTCCTCCTCACATATAAAGCCCTTAATGATCTAGCTCCATCATACATCAGAGATCTGATTGGTCCATATGTTCTTAACAGAGCACTTTGTTCTCAGACTGCAGGTTTACTGGTGGTTCCTAGAGTCTCTAGAAGTAGAATGGGAGGCAGATCCTTTAGTTATCAGGCTCCTCTCCTGTGGAACCAGCTCCCAGTTTTAGTCCGTGAGGCAGACACCCTGTCTACTTTTAAGGCTAGGCTTAAAACTTTCCTTTTTGATAAAGCTTATAGTTAGAGTGGCTTAGTTTATCCTGAGTTATCTCTGTAGTTATGCTGCTATAGGCTTAGGCTGCTGGAGGACATAATGACCACTTTCACCCTCTTCGCTACATTCTCCTACTACTCTCCAATTTTGCATTATTTGCTGTTATTTCATCTTTTAACTTTGTTCTCTCTTTTCTCTTCCTAGAAGCTACACCTGACCTGACTCTGTGTCTACCTGTGACACCTTTCTGGAGAGGGGAATCGTCCGAGCTTCTGCTGGCAACAACTTAATGCTCACCTTCTACAGATGATCCACATGGCCCTGTCTTTTAGTGTTTAACCCTTTCTCTCTCCTAGACATAGCTACTGACTGAGCTTCTACTGTAACTAACTCTATGTTCTCTCTTTCAGACTCTAACCTTGAAAACTGGCTCAGAGTTTATCTGTTCTTTCTTTCTAGATGAAACGACTAAAGGAGCTACATCCATTAACATTTACTTTTCCTTCCCATAGAAAGTACTCCTGGATCAGTGCTTCTTTGTTCTCTTTGTGTCTCTGCTCTGTTCTCTCAAACCCCCAGTCAGTCGTGGCAGATGGCCGCTCACACTGAGCCTGGTTCTGGTTCTGCTGGAGGTTTGTTCCTGTTAAAAGGGAGTTTTTCCTCTCCACTGTCGCTACATGCATGCTCAGTATGAGGGATTGCTGCAAAGTCAACACCAGTGACTGTCCACTGTCTCTACATGCTCATCCAGGAGGAGTGAATGCTGCAAGTCACTGACTGGATGCAATCTGCTGGGTTTCCTTAGATAGAAAAACTTTTTATCCAATTTGAATAAATAACTGAATCTGACTGAACTGTTCAATGGTTACGATTAATTGGAATGTATGAACCTGACTGTTGTGAAGAACCTTGAGGCGACATGTGTTGTGTATAAAAATAAAATTGAATTGAATTGCTACTGCTGCTAACAGCTAATAGCAGATAAGCATCTTCGCTAAATTTGGAAACCATTAGTGGACAGTTTAGCTTCTGCTACATTAGACTTCACCAACTCTAAGTCTGCTACTTTGTTTCTTTCTGTTGTGCGCATGTCTCAAAGAGTCGGTTGGGCTATTGGCTAAATACGTGTTCACATGACAAGATGTCATTGTGCAACGCGCTGCAACTAGCTGAAGGCAGCTTTGAGCTGAAGTTAATTTAAAGCTGAAGTGATAGGATATTCTTCAAGTTTGGAAGGTAAAAACAACACGTTTGTCTGGCCTAAGGATGAATGGCTTGTTGAGGAATCTGCAACGACTGTGGGTGAGGAAGAGATCACTCAGAGCCCGGAGTGTCAGAAACCATGGCCTCACCTGCAGGACTACTTTGTTTCTACAGCTAAGGATAAGTTGAACGCTAAAATCCTGTATTTCCAGAGTGTCATGCGCCTTGTGTCCCCCTGTTACGCAGGGCTATAACTCTGGTTTGGATTGGCTGAATTACCACAAATGACATTCAAACCAAAACATTAGAATCAAACTAACATCAACAGGTTTGCGTCAATCCCACCAGTCTTAAACTTAAAGGAGACGGAGACATGTGACGCAGACTGACTGATAGTCATCCTAGGAGTTAGCAGTTAGTGTTAGCTTCAGCTTATTTGTTTTCTGTTTAGCGTTAGCGAAGCTAATCTCAAGTTAGTGAAGCTACGTTTTTGGTATAAAAATATAGTGTAGCTGGGGGCCTCAATGTTAAGAAACTACAGCAGAGGAGATACATGTTAACAAAGCTATGGCCACCTACAGAGTCGGAGGACTGCTTGCTGAGTAGCCAAACTGCTGCCATCCCATTCACTGTAGTGTCAACTTTAGGAAATGTGTCCAACAGGGTGGCCTCCGTGGCTTCTCCCTTTCTGGATGGTGGTGGACGTTCCAGGGAGACCGGGGTGTTGGGCATCCAGCCGATGAAGTCGTACTGCAGGAGCAAAATCCCACATATGAGACACCAATCCATTTCAGGTGCATAATGCGCAGAATTTGGCATATTTATTTAACTGATAGTAAATGTTAAACATAATCCTCTGATAAGCCATCCTTCAGATCAAGAAATCAGTTTGTCCATTAACACCTTTAATTTAATTCATTTTATAAGCAGCAGGAAATGATCCCGCCTGATATTTGATAATCTATCGATTGGTGGAGGTGTGCACCTTTGGGGTGCACAATGTTTGGAAAGCATCACATAATAATGCTGCACTATTACTTGCAATAAGTAAATGATTGAACACTGTTCATGTTTCTTTGATTTGGGTTCATTGTGATCATAAACCACAGATAATGAATATCCAGCTACTGGAGGAATGGGGAAGTATGAGCAACAATGTTTTATTGAAAATGTCATTTCTGGCTGGTATCGACTGAGACAACTTAGCTTTAGTTTTTTAACAACCTTTTATAACAGACAGTGAGCTCATATTATCTAAGGACCGTGACAAAGTGAAATGGCAGACTTAACAACACTACTTCTGCTGACACTTGACCTCAACATGGAGGCTCATCATGCTAAAGCAGATTCTAACCCCCGTTAGTCCAAACCAACGAACCGGACCTCTGCAATCTGAGGCTGGCAGTCAAACCAGAGTTCCCAGCATGGTACTCCAGACATGTACTAGCACAACTAGCTTCCATTTGTTGTTTCTGCTGGACCCATATAAATGAAAGAATTGCCTTCACTGTAGAGAAGCTGTCCTCCCAACTTTATTTTATGGTGAGGAAACATAACTCTTCAAGATGCACTGAACACAGAACCTTTACAAACATTTTGGTGGATAAACTATTGGACCTAGGCTGGCTGGTGAAACTTCAGAGAGTCCTCACAGACTGCATCCCAAGGTGGCCTATAAAGTCCCACACTTTAAAATGTCTCCAGAGAGACATTAAAAGCAGCCAGAGGTGGCCTCATCACCTCAATGAATTACACATTTCTGTACTTTCTCCTTTCTCCAAGCACATGTATCCTTATTGAGCTCTTTATTTTTTGTTTGTTGGTTTTGTGCTTGTTTGTCTCTCATTGACTCCTGTTTTATAAAGATCTTTGCATTGTCTTCACATTGTATGAAAAGAGCTCCATAAAAAGTGCGTATCTGAGATCAGGTTACCAGGGTAACAGTACACAGACATCCCTCTGCATCTCATTCTGAGGGATCCTAAGGTGTTTCGCTTAAGCTAGTTCTGGTTCTGGACTGGGATCTCCTATGAATAGGTAAGAAAACCTTCAGAAAAGGTACCTGACTTCTACTCTGAGCTACCTCTGGGAGATGATGGAGCTCCTCACCCTATCTCCAAGGCAGGGCTTGGCCATCCTACAGAGGAAGCTCATTCAGCTGCTTGGATTCTGGGTCTTTTCTCTCTTGTTCTACTCACCAGTTTTTCCTGGGACAGGTGACAGGGCAGAACCCAGACAGATGGGTAAATTGAGAGTTCTGTTTGTGTTCTCAGCTCCTACTTCACCAACACAGACCACAGCAATGCCAGCATGACTACCCTGCCAGCCAACCTGTTGGTCCATCTCCAATTCGATGCTACCATCACACCAGGTTTCTGGAAGTCCTCCACTTGAGGCAGAGTCGGACACCAGAACCAGAGGGAGCAGACCACCTTTTTGTGTTTGAGAACATGGCCTCAAAGTAAGAGGAGATGACTGTCATCCAAGGTGCTTCATATTCAGCTGCAGACCACTCAAATACATATTGAATATCATGTCCTGAACAGAACAGCAAAACCCACGACTACACCTCAAGATTCTGTCCTTGAACACCCCTGACTGGACTAGGGCCAAGGGGCAACCCTAATGGAGTCCAGCCTTTGTCTGCTGAGAAGACAATGACCAGAAAGCCATTCAATTGCTAACACCCTTTACTCTGGCAGCATCCTCGACAAAGTACATTGAGAAACAGTCATGAGCCTTCTCCAGATCCACAAACCCCACGGACTTGATAGCCAAACGTCCATCAACTCCTCAGCAGTTAGGATGAATCTCAAACTGTCCCTCCTAAATCTGCACTTAGATGATTGAAAGAACGAGATCATGGATAGAAGCGGCTGAAATGAGCTTCCTCCATAGGGTGGCCGGGCACTCCCTTAGAGATAGGGTGAGGAGCTCGGAGTAGAGCCGCTACTCCTCCACATTGAGAGGAGCCAGTTGAGGTGGCTCGGGCATCTATACCAGATGCCTCCTGGACGCCTTCCTCGGGAGGTGTTCCAGGCACGTCCCACCGGGAGGAGGCCCAGGACACGCTGGAGGGACTATGTCTCTCGGCTGGTCTGGGAACGCCTTGGGCTCCCCCTGGAGGAGCTGGAGGAGGTGTCTGAGGAGAGGGACGTCTGGGCGTCTCTGCTGAGTCTGGTGCCCCCGCGACCTGGTCCCGGAGGAAGCGGACGTCGACGAGTACGAGTATTTGTAAATATTTTCTGTTTATTTATTTATTATTTTTTAGCGCTTCTCGCAAATTACTTTAATGTGACAATGTCATACTGATGTAAATAGCCGCTCATGCATGACACGGGGGGCTTCAAGCCAGAACCCTAGCCATTAGTGGGTCCATGGAGACACAACAGGTTCCGTGCCGAGTGGAGTGAGACTGAGTGGAGTGGAACCAAAAGACCTAAATAGAGCCAGTGGAAAAGGGTCATAAGTTTGAACAAGCTAGAATAAACTTTCCCTCAGAGAAGTTTCTTTGCTCCATACTTGGAAAACTCTCTCTGATCCCCATTCTTAAAAACCAGGACCACCACTCTGGTCCCAGTCCTCCATGCAAACTGGATAGGCGTTCCAACCAAGACAACCCCAAAGTGTTCAGAAACCTGATTCTCCTAGCAACCTGCCACCAGGGAGCTTTTTAACTACTTCAGCAACCTCTGGGAAGGATGTACTCCCATGGGAGCAGATGATTGTCACTACCTCCCTGAACTTAAGCCTTCTTTGTATTTCTGGGTTAGAGCAGTTTACCTGTCCAGTGTTCACAGCTGAGTGTTGTGCTGAGCAGGTGAAGATCACCATGGTGACAAACTTCAGCAGCTCATCCACAGTGTTCAGTTCTGTTGGAATACCTGAAAATTAGAGAAGGAAATTAAATACATTCATGTTCATAGTGAGAATGTGGAGCTTTAGACCCAGCATTAAAACATCTGCCCACCTGTGCTTTCCTCACAAAGAAATCCAAATTCAAATATTTCACAGATCCATGCCTGCAGAAAGTTGTCCTCCTTGACCATCTCATCGTTCTTGTAGTAGTAGCTGAGGGTTCCCTGCACAAAGCTTTTGGAAGATTCAGGATTATTTCAAGCTGCAGTTTTCAGTCTACACAGCAGTTAAAAGCCAGGCAGCAATCAGGTTCAGATAATCTGATGAACCTGGAATAAAGTTTTGGTTTTGTGGAAATCGTCTCTAAACTCAAATATCTAAGTTTAACTGAAAATAAATATTCCACAACCAGACCATGATGGCTAGTGTTATGCGTTTCCTCACTGAGAAAAAAATACATTTCCTATCTATCTACTCTTCTAGTTTTCTTAGTTGTAGTTGCAGAATGAACTGATTTTACATAGAAACCTTGACATATTCTAGCGCAGAGCTAAAAACAAACAGTCTGTAGAACCTGTAGATGATGTTCCACAGCTCCAGTCCATCATCTCTGTAGAAGAAGTTGGGCATGTCTTTGAGCCCACGGTCAGAGATGTCATCTGGTAAGCAGAGAGAACTGTATGTTATAGAGGAGAGCGCCCTCCGCAGGATGGTGAACATACCTTCTCCACCAGAAGATGCAAACTATGTAGGAGACAGTGAGAGTCTGTGATCTGATAAACAAAGTGTGAACATGGTCCATGATTCTGTGTTTTCTCCTCCTTACATACCTTGGTGAAAATGCCATCCTCAGAGATGAGAAGTTTTCGTGCCAACAAGTTGATCATCAGAGTGTAGCGAGTGTGAGGCACGAGAAGCTGAAACAGATCTCCTGTTAGTAACTAAGCAGCTCACCTTCTAGTAGCACATCTTATGTAGTGAATTTATTCTTGCATCCTGGGTAATAACAGCCCAACTAATAGATCCTTCTGGCTCAAAGCAAGAATTAAAGCCACAATGAATTAGAATTGATCATTGTTACACATGCACAGCAAGACCAATATGACCAATGAGCTCCGGGTACCTTGTAGAGAGGGTGCATCATGGGAAGGTTGCGCAGCAGAGCCACTGTGAACACTTCAGCCAGCAGGTGGGTGCGCAGCAGGTGAGCATTGAGTTCATGCAGGTTAAAATCTGCATTCCTCACAAAAGTTTTTGCCAACATCCAGTCCCACTCCGAGTCAGTGGGGAGGAAGATGGGGTTGTCCTCTGCTGGAGTCTGCTTCAGCTGCAGGATGAGTACAGGAGATTAGGTTCAATCTTTTCTTTTCATTTGATTACCCGACTGATGGGTAATGGTTTTGAAGATGCTTATTAAATGCATGATGAGCTAGTGTTAAACAAAGGAAAGAGTCAAGGCAGATCTAGGTAGTGATGCATCTAAATGCAGTCTGGAGCCTGGACTTGTAATCTGACCTCAGTTATCAGAAATACAGCATTTTTGCACCTGCTGACCCCTCCTCTTCTAATGATGCATAACTGAAACATAAAATAAATGCTAAGCATAAGAAAAATCGACATTTTAATTTGAATACATGTATCCAGTAGTGACTAATTTAGCATGTTAAGAAATGATTGTGTTTTTAAAATGTTACGGGTGCAGGGTTAGGGTTAGCATAGGGTTAAACCTAACCCTAAACTTACCACCCCCAAACATGTTTTATAAAATTAATGTTTCTCTATTAGCCCCTATTGATCACTATAATTTTAAATGACACATTTATTTGATGCTTCTGGTTCGTATCACTTAGTTTTATTATGTGTAGTTTTACACTGAGGATTGCTAAAGACATTTAAAGAAGCTGAAAGGAAGAAACGAACCTAATTACTTTGGCAGCACACAGCCATGTTTCTGTTTTATATCTATATTTTGTTTTCTGATATGCGTACAAGCGTTTAATATTGAGTTATGTCTTAAAATGAAGAGTTAAGAGATAAGAGTTAATAGTTGTTTTGTCTTTGTGTATTCTTAAGGTTTTCACGTCTCAAATTTGAATAAATTCATCAGTCGGAGGAAACCACTTGTGTCTGGACATGCTTCAAGGGCGTTATACTGATAAATAAGTATTAACAAAATTATGAACAAAGTTTGGACTGTTGAGAATTAAAATCATTTAGTTTCATACTATGTGTTCAGTCTGCATGTATAAGCATAAAACTGAGATTTAACATGTGTGAGCTTTGGGGAAAGAAGTCACAGGGTCACAGCAGGCTTCAGGCTGGAGCAAGGGTGAACCCCAGGTTAGGATGTTCCCAGCAGCTGTGGGCAGTAAATGCCAGACTGTATGGGCAGTAAAGCAATAAATGTCGGCTGTTGGGCATGGTATAGATAATAAAGTATTCACATGGGGGTTGGCTAATTTACAGCGCCGACACAGACTTTATAAATAATTCTTGGAGGGGAGGGTCAGTCAGTCAACTTTGAAGTAAAGGTATAAAACGTTTTAACATTTATGGTCAGACAGATCACTCGGTGAATACAGCCTAAGCTTTGCTGACCCGAGGTCTCCCTAAGGCCTTAGGTAATTTTTCTTTCTTTGTATCATTCTTTTTGTATTTAATTATGCATTGGAAACCATTGGACTTATTTACCAAATTAAACTTGTGTTAATCTTAATTTTCTGTTCTTTCTCACCACATCTGGACTGGGGTGAGGTTGAGGCTGTATTATTATATCTGGTAGAATTATTTTACCTCAACAGGACATTTAATTTTAGCCAAAATAATTTTGGTCTGTCAGGTATTGTCCCAGTGAAGACCAGCCCGAGGCGGCTGTATTATCGGACCATGAGGGAAACGGGAGATTTGGAAACAGCAAGCACTGACGACTTTTACTAACCTTACAGCCACAATATATGAGCCAATAAGCACTTAACTGAACTACAAAACAAAGAAAAGGATAGTAAGCCAATGATAAATTGAAAGTTCGATCAATTAATAAATAATGGCCACAATGGACAACGAGGAAGAACTAAACTTATGAATTAAATAATAGAAAAATAATAGAGGAACATCAATGCAGCATTGAGACTTAGGGGGTCATCGAGCTTGATGTAGTGCTGTACAATAGATGTATAGATATAACCCTCAACAAAAAAATGGTTCAGCATAAACTAAATCAACGATCTTCCATCTTGGCCCCCAGAACCAATCCTGTAGATAAGATCCATAGAAGAGGACCCAGGAATCTGGACTATCCAGAGAAGCTGCACAAAGAGGAATGGTGAAAGATTCCTCCCTTTGAATGCTTCAATCCATGTATAGAAGACTTAGTGCCACTTTGATGGCAAATGGACAGATGTGTAAAGTATTACCATAGTTTGGAACTAGGTGCATTTAACTGCTGATCTCACCTGTATTGCAATCGGCATCAGTTTGTCATCAGGAGTTCTGTGGAGCAGAACAAGAGGAGCCACCAGGTACTGCTGCTTCCCTTTTATGATGTTTGCTTTCACTCCATCCAGAATCTTGTAGTCACACAGGAAGATGTTGCCATTCTGTTTGAACATTTCAGGAGAAAGTAAAAGTTGCCAGGATTTTTAATAGTCTAAATACCCATGGACCACCACCATACGATGTCAGATGATCACCTTCATCTCATCTTCCAGACACTGTTTACCGTCCTTAAAGACCATCCTATCAGTGACAGGAAAGTTTGCAGGCAGAGATTGACAGCGCTGGATCACCATCGGGTTGACTCCATTCAGAAACTGGTAGCCAAAGAACGAGTCCTCCTTCCAGTGGTCATGGACATAATCTGGAAAAACTTGAATGTTTTAGCAGAGAAGCAAAATTGCTACCTAAATTTGATCACACTACACAGGACCTCCTGCCAAAATATGAAATGCTATCACTGAACCTTTCTCAATTAGATTCAACGACAACATCCAAACAATGTGATGTTGTGTGACATCTAACAGATTATTATGAGGTCAGCTTACAGTGGGAGCAAACAAATCAGCAGTAGGTATTAGGTATGAAGGATGAAGTGTCTAGTAGAAGCAGAAATGGAATCAGTGATGATTCAATACCTGAGATTTCAGTGCGATGGCAGCTGTACAAATATTGAATCTCTTCAATATTAGTCCACTTATCCTTCCACTCAAGCCACTCTTTCAGTTTCAGCTCTGCAATTCTAAACAATGAAAATAGTAAGTTTACCAAACAGAGGACATTTGACATAGTAGGTAAAACCAGAGAGAGAGATCTTTACGCTTTAGCTGCAGTGTAGATCATCTCTATGTCCTTGGTGATGTAGAAACGTGCATCAAGAGGCAATGAACTAACGGTCCCTGCATTCATGTGGAGCGGTAATCCTTCTTCATCCTGAGTCCAGCTAAGATGAGTAGAGAAGGGATCAGTGATCTTAGAAAACCAAAAAGCAGGTCTGTTTACAGGATTAGTGAACATTGTGGTACCATCCAGTGACAATACTAACTCTATATCACATGGATGGATGGATGGATGGATGAGTGGATGGATGGATGGATGGATGAGTGGATGGATGGATGGATGAGTGGATGGATGGATGGATGGATGGATGGATGAGTGGATGGATGGATGGATGGATGAGTGGATGGATGAGTGGATGGATAGATAGATGGATGGATGGATGGATGAGTGGATGGATGGATGGATGGATGGATGGATGAGTGGATGGATGGATGGATGGATGGATGGATGAGTGGATGGATGGATGGATGGATGAGTGGATGGATGGATGGATGAGTGGATGGATGGATGGATGGATGGATGGATGAGTGGATGGATGGATGGATGGATGGATGGATGAGTGGATGGATGGATGGATGGATGGATGGATGGATGGATGGATGGATAGATGGATAGATGGATGGATGGATGGATGGATGGATGGATGGATGGATGGATGGATGGATGAGTGGATGGATGGATGGATGGATGGATGGATGGATGGATGGATGGATGAGTGGATGGATGGATGGATGGATGGATGGATGGATGGATGAGTGGATGGATGGATGGATGGATGGATGGATGGATGGATGAGTGGATGGATGGATGGATGGATGGATGGATGAGTGGATGGATGGATGGATGGATGGATGGATGGATGGATGGATGGATGGATGGATGGATGGATGGATGGATGGATGGATGGATGGATGGATGGATGGATGGATGGATGGATGGATGGATGGATGGATGAGTGGATGGATGGATGGATGGATGGATGAGTGGATGGATGGATGGATGGATGGATGGATGGATGGATGGATGGATAGATGGATAGATGGATGGATGGATGGATGGATGGATGGATGGATGGATGGATGGATGGATGAGTGGATGGATGGATGGATGGATGGATGGATGGATGGATGAGTGGATGGATGGATGGATGGGGATCCTACCAGTACAGTCCCTGTTGCTCCTCAATATCGTTCGTACAACATGTCCTGATAATGGGATGTTGATCTTGAGTGGGAATCACAGCTAAGAATGGAAATACAACAGAAGCAGTTTTAATAAAATCTTCAGTGAGGTTTGTTGGAAATGTATTCAGCTTCCTCATATTGTCAGTCTATTTTTTGGTTGCTAAGTGAAATGTGTTTAAGATGGACGAACCTGATCCTTCCTTGAAATAGTGCTGCTTGCAGTCAGTGATCCATTTGTAGATCGGAAACTGGAAGATGTCTCCAATTGGAGATTTCACTTCCAACTTAGCAGCAAACCATGGGTGGTTTGGGAGCCAGTCATGGTGCTCTTTCCTAAGGATGATCACTAAAAGTCCACCAAGGGGCTTGGTGCATTTCACCTCAAAGGTTAAACCCTGAAACAATGAAAACCTCTCAAATCTCAGCTCATGTTAAACTAACTTGTCCCAGTGGTTGAGGAAAAACTTCAACCAAGTGGACCAAACAGAACCATTGTACAGAACCACAGTGGAAATGAAAAAATACAAAAAATCTGAGGTTCATTGTATAAATTCTTGCTTTGGCTGAAGGTGGCAGCTTCTCAGGGCTTAAACATTTTAAAACCCAATAATAATAATAATCATAAATACAATAAATGTATTTGTTAAGCACTTTCAAAGTGCTGAGCAGTTAAAAGAGGGATAAAAATAATAAAACAGAACAGTGCCGTTTAAAACAATTAAAACAAGGACATAGCAAAAGAAGCAGTAAAACATTAAGCATAAAATTAAACATGCAACGTGCTTTAAGATGAGGATTGATTTTCTCAGCCTTACTTTTCCTTTGTGGGAGAATGGAGAAAGGCTGTGGAGCTTTGTGTCTTTACTCCGACCATCTGTGCCCACGATAGTGATGAAGACATTCTGGAAAGTGCTGCAATGAACAGCATCTCCTGTGTGCACGGTTACTTTGTATGCCACCTCCATCTTTTCTTAGAGACCAGATGAATCCTGAGGGCAAAACAACTGAGAAGCAACATTAATTTAAGAGAAACCACAGCTTCCATAAATATTATGCCGTTTGTCCAAAAAATACCTCTTACCTGTGTCAACCTGACCAAGATGATCTTGTAAAGATCTGCTCTTGCTGATATGAGACCAGGCTTTAGGTTAGCCTTTTTATCCACTGAGTTCTTGTGGGAGGGAACTGTTCGAAACAGGTTGATAATCTAGATCTAGATAAACACTGCAGCAGAAATACCAAAGAACGCCCCCAAATCACAACTGAAAACGTATTCTATGAAACATTTACGCAACTAGAAGCAGGTTTGACCAACAACTACAGTTTCTTGTAGCAATCCTAAACTGGTTTCCACACTCCCACTTTTCTAGAGAATTTCAGAGGTTCCAGGGACTGGGTTCAAAATAAAGAGAAACACAAAGAGAACACACATTAATGTTCCTCTCTATTTGTTTAATATGCATGTTTGGATAAAAGAACTTTCACCATCTTTATGTCCTTTACACAATGAACCAGATCTTGCTGACAAGGCCAGGGTTTTACGTTGTATAAGAACGAGTCCAGTTGTTTAGTGCAGGTTGTCAGGCATGATGGGGGAAACACCAGCATGTCTTGAAGATATAAAAACTTGGATGACTTTAAATTTTTTGCTTCTAAATTCAGACAAGACAGAAGTTGTCGTCTTTGGACCGGAGTCTTTAAAAAAGAAACTGCTTAGTCAATCACTTAACCTGGATGGCATTAAATTGACCTCCGGTAATAAAGTAAAAAACCTTGGTATTAACTTTGACTAGGACATGTCATTTAAATCCTATATTAAACAGGTTTCTAAGATTTCCTTCTTTCACCTCCAGAACATTGCCAAAATTAGAAATATCCTGTCCAGGAGTGATGCTGAAAAACTAGTCCATGCATTTGTTACTTCAAGGCTGGACTATTGTAATTCTTTACTATCAGGATGTCCACAAAATGCAGTTAAAAGCCTTCAGCTGATTCAATCTGCTGGGTTTCCTTAGATAGAAAAACTTTTTATCCAATTTGAATAAAAGGCTAACTCCGACTGCACTGTTCAATGGTTAGGATTAATTGGAATGTATGAACCTGACTTTGTGAAGTGCTTTAAGACGACATGTGTTGTGAATTGGAGCTATATAAATAAAACTGAATTGAATTGAATTGAAGAAGGGAAACAAGCATCCAGCAGCTTCTACAGCATGGAACCATCTCCAGTCTAAACTCAAGGTATCACATCTTATTCTTTCGAATTATTGTGAATAATTGGACAATAAGCATCATGAATCTATTAATCAGTACCAGTGTTTCTAAATTATTAGTTTTCTTTTAGTTACTACATTTTTACAATTGTTGAATTGATTTTCCTTTAATACGTTTGACTTGTGTGACTCTTTTTTGATGTGTGCTGCAGAATTTCTGCCCAGGCCGCCTTGCAAATGAGATCTCGATCTCAATGGGGTTTTAATCTGGTTAAGTAAAGGAAATCAAAAACTGACATGAAGCTGCAGAGAAGTGTATTAAACTACGACTCTGCTTCCTGCCTGCCAGAGTAAAAGGAATTAAACTGAACAGAAGAAATTCCTCCTGTTTTCATAAATGATGAGACAAACGTTTCAAGCCTCCAGTATCTAGGCCTGACAACGTTAATGCTGCCAAATCATGGTTCATGTTTGTTTAAAAAATGTTAATTACGAAAAATAACTCATTTTGAGCCATGATGGGAAGTATTTACATAACTGGATGTGATGGAGCAATCACCATCTAAGATGACTGTGGTATTTCATGTGTTGGAAGGCAAAGTAAAGGGAAATAAAGGGCTCCATAGAAGCTGTTGTTGGGACCCACAGCCATGAATTTCAACATTAAACTCTGGAACGGACCTTTCTGGAACTTTCAAAATAAATTGCATTTAACCGACTTTCAGCACAACTTCAGAAGGGGGAAGGGGGGGTAACAGAGGACTTCCCATGATGCCACTGCCCGCATAAAACCCCCACCTTCCCACAAGTCGCCCTCTTTCCACACAGCCTCTAGTGGGACCGGTCAGGGGAGGCCCAGTGCGCTGATGTCTCTTTGCTGGCAAAAAGACATAAACTCTTCAAACTGGATCCAAGGAAGCCATACGATCATATGCAAAGATAAGTACGAATGAAATACTATTTGTGTATCCGGTATTTTCATTCATGAACGGGGAAATTAAGGTGTAAGAGTTTCTTACTTTTTCCTCTGAGACCTGCAGAAGCAAACTGTCCCAGAGAAGTTCCCCACAGAGACGCTGTCTCTACGAAGCCAAGCGGAGCGTCTCCCAGTCTGGAAGGAAGACAACAGAGACCCCATCACCGTGCAGTGGTGGACAACGAGCTGTTCTTCATCCACAGCTGGAGGTTAGCGGGAAGCAAACCCTTTTGTTCACAGAGCGAACGCACCTTCAACCCCCGATGTTAGCTGAAAGCTAACCGCTTGTTGACTGTGGACGTTTCTTCAAGCTTCGCCCCTTGGACAACGTTTCCTCACCATGGTTCATGAGGTTAAGTGTTTGGGCAGATTAACAGTTAGGATGAAATGATCGAAACGTTTTTCATTTTATGAAGTTTTGTTTGTGTGAAACTCAGCTATCTTGGTGCTAGCAGGCTATCTGCAGCACACATTTGTGTTCTTTGTATGTTTTTAAAGTTAAGACAAACTTTATTTAAAGGGTGATTTTAAACAGATGTTTGATCATAACGCGCCGTCTGCTCTTATGCATTTTAACCCTTATATTAACCAATGTATTTTAAAGGTATGTGTTTGTTTCTGGTGCTAAGCTATTAGCTTCTTTTGTTAGCTCAACTGCTAACCGGTAAGAACACGTGCTGCTACTAAAGAGTATTTAACAGAAAGGTTGTTAGTTTTCAAGCTAGTGAATAATAGTCAATGAACATCATTTACTAAATCTGATAACTAAGTAAACACCATTAAGCCCCATTTCTCCAGAAAGATTTGGCTCTTTCCAAAATATTGCCTTAATAATATTTCTTTAAATATTATTTTAATAAATGAAGGCAGCTAATGAGACACCGTTGAGAATTAGTCATCTAGAAGGTTGGTTTTATTCAGCAGATCATTATTTAAAACATTATTTCATTAAAATAATATTTTATCTGATCTTACATTGTGAATGGTTGTCTAAACGTTGCTGATTATTGTCTAAGTTGGTTCCAAGACTAACTTAACTTCATTTCCAGATTCTTCAAGATAATCCTTGGTTCTCAAACATAAACATTGCATGGTAATGTTGCATCACTCTTTTTGGTCATAATTTCTAATCATCTTTAATCAACTTGTTTATATTGTACATAATCCATTAGTCTTCATTATTCTTTAATTCTGCTTGGTAGTTTAGTTGGATTGTTTTAGCAAAGTAAAGAGTTTGTTGATTGAAATATGTTTGACTTTGAGTTGACTTATTTTTGTTAATAAATTCTTGTATTTTAAGAAATTGTGTGAATTTATTCCATATATGTGCAGAGTTTATGCTGTTCAATAATGTCAGAGCTCGTCTCACACCTTTCTATTCTGTTCTAATACCATCACCTTACTGGGCTGGTATTCACAGGACAACCCTTAACAGACCCAAATATTATTTGATAAAATATTAATATGAAATATGAAATAATATTCTCAGATTCATAATTCCAACACTGTTGTTTCTTGTGAAATCTCCACCTTTGACTTGTTTTTCTCAGGAAACTAATCAGATGAACATGATTCATCTGAAGACAGACCCAGCCCCTACTGTCTTTTACAACAACCGGTTCTAGTTAACTGGAATCTCTGGGATGAACGGCAGGCTGTCTCATGACCTTCACACAACCTATGTGTACCAGCATGAAGGTGTGATGTCATTTTAATATTGCCAATCTTGTTTTGTTATATAAAAGCCCTGGACACCCAAAGCGCATCTCTTTTCTCTGCCTACATCATGATGTTTCTGTGCTTCCGCCTTCAATAACTGGGCTTCGGCTCTACCCTTTGCATCTGCGATGCCCAGCTAGTAGCTATTAGTTTTTCTTTAATTGAGCCTCATTGGGTGGCGATACTTCTGTCCCAATGGCCCTGATATCTGACCAGTAGCGCTCGGTCACAACTATTTGACCCTTCATGTACCCACGTCTACCTGCTTGTCTGTCTGTGCTGTCAGAACTACCTTGAACTCAACCCACTCAAGACGGTGGAAATGGTGGTGGACTTTCGGAGAACACCACCCCCCATACACCCCCCTCACCATCCTCAACAACACTGTATCGGCCGTGGACCACTTCAGGTTCTTAGGAACCACCATCTCTGAGGACCTGAGATGGTCTTCACACATAGACACTGTTCGAAAGAAGGTCCAGCAGAGACTGTTCTTCCTGAGGCAACTCAAGAAGTTCAACCTTCCACAGGAGCTGCTGGTCATCTTCTACACTGCTATCATTCAGTCTGTCCTGTCTTCATCCATCTCAGTGTGGTTTGGATCATCCACCAAACAGGACAGGTCCAGACTGCAACGAATAATCAGGACTGCAGAGAGAATAATCAGAGCTGACCTTCCCTCCATCCAGGACTTATACAGGTCAAGGGTCAGAAAAAGAGCTGCTAAAATCTCTGCAGACCCCACACACCCTGCACATAAACTGTTCAGAGTTTTACCTTCAGGTGGCGCTACAGAGCACTGTTCACTAAAACCAGCCGCCACAGAGACAGTTTCTTCTCCCAGGCGGTTTCTCTGTTGAACATTTAATAGAGTACAGAACAACAGCAGCAGATGTTGCAAATGCACCATTTATTATATATGTGTACATTGTAAATATGTTTATTCTGTAATGCAAAAATAAAAACCAGAGAGCAAACTGTACCAGAGTCAAATTCCTTGTTTGTATGTAAGAACTTGGCAATAAAGTTGATTCTGATTCTGTTTTGCCTTGGGGGAAAATAATGTAAAGCTTTAACTTTACACAAAAAGTTCAAGTCTTCAGACTCACAACCCTTCAGTTTGTGAGACTGAAGGGTTGTGAGTCTAACCAGGTAGTCAGCAGCACAGGAGCACCACAGGGAACGGTACTCTCACCATTCCTTTTCACTCTGTACACCTCAGACTTCCAGTACAAGACAGACTCCTGTCATCTGCAGAAATACTCAGATGATTCTGCAGTTGTTGGTGGATCAGAGATGGACAAGAAGCTGAGTACAGGAAGGTGGTGGACCACTTTGTGGCATGGTGTAAAAACAATCATCTCATTTTGAACGTGACTAAAACAAAGGAGATGATTGTAGATTTTAAGAGAAACAGGAATAAGTCAAAAACTATTTCCATCATGGGAGAAGAAGTGGAGGTGGTGGAGGAGTATAAATACCTCGATGTTCACCTGGACAACAGACTAGAGTGGAGATGCAACTGTGAAGCCATCTACAAGAAGGGACAGAGCAGACTGTACTTCTTGAGGAAGCTTAGGACCTTCAGTGTTTGTAGCAAGATGCTGCAGATCTTCTATAAGTCTGTTGTGGAGAGTGTGATCTTCTCCATCATCTGCTGGGGAAGCAGCATCAGAACCAGGGACTTAAAAAAGCTCAACAAGCTGATAAAAAAGGCTGGTTCTGTTCTGGGGACTCCTCTGGAACCTCTGGAGATCATACAAAGAAGGATTCTTCATAAAATGAAGAACATTATGGAGAACCCTGAGCATCCTCTTCATGAGACTGTCCTACAACAACAGAGTGTCTTCAGTCAGAGGCTTCTTCAGATCTGCTGTAAGACGGAGCTACAGGAGATCCTTCCTGCCCACAGCCATCAGCATCTACAACGACTCTTTGAAGAAACCTTCATAATATGAGATATAACAACATTTAATTTCCCTTTGGGATTAATAAAGTAGTTTTGAATTGAATTGAATTGAATTGAATTACTTGCTCTACAAGTTAGACTCTGATTGTGCAAATCAAATGGACTGACTGCATTACTGGGAGGTGTAGTCTGAATGTGAACATTTCTATTTTGGATGCTATCATAGTTGCATGGTTCGAGGCTGTTTTCTGTTGCAGGTACTGAGGTTCCACGTGGTGGCAGTGTCTCGTTTGTGAAGCACCCTTTTTTTGGTTTGCTGTGTCTATTAATGTCTAGGGTGCCCTTCTTTCTTCACTGGATGCTGTCCCCTTGTCCCCCACGAATGCCTCACTGGTAAGCCTTAGTTTCCCTGGTCTTAAGTTAATTTTATTGGCCAAGTGTTTTTTTACTTTTTGGTTTGGTTTCCCTTCTTCAGTTCAATTCAGTTTATTTATATAGCACCAATTCACAACACATGTTGTCTTAAGGCTCTTCACAAAGTCAGGTTCATACATTCCTATTAATTCTAACCATTGAACAGTGCAGTCGGAGTTAGCCTTTTATTCAAATTGGATAAAAAGTTTTTCTATCTAAGGAAACCCAGCAGATTGAATCAGCTGAAGGCTTTTAACTGCATTTTGTGGACATCCTGATAGTAAAGAATTACAATAGTCCAGCCTTGAAGTAACAAATGCATGGACTAGTTTTTCAGCGTCACTCCTGGACAGGATATTTCTAATTTTGGCAATGTTCCGGAGATGAAAGAAGGAAATCCTAGAAACCTGTTTAATATGGGATTTAAATGACATGTCCTGGTCAAAAATAACACCAAGGTTTTTTACTTTATTATCGGAGGTCAATTTAATGCCATTCAGGTTAAGTGATTGACTAAGCAGTTTCTTTTTTAAAGACTCCGGTCCAAAGACGACAACTTCTGTCTTGTCTGAATTTAGAAGCAGAAAATTTAAAGTCATCCAAGTTTTTATATCTTCAAGACATGCTTGTAGTCTATCTAACTGGTTGGGCTCATCAGGATTTATGGATAAGTAAAGCTGAGTATCATCAGCGTAACAGTGAAAATTTATCCTATGCTGCCTGATAATTTGACCTATTGGAAGCATATATATAGTAAAGAGAATTGGCCCAAGTACTGAACCCTGTGGTACTCCACAATTAACCCTGGAGTTTAAAGATGATTTATCATTTACATGAACAAACTGGAATCTGTCAGACAGATAAGATTTAAACCAGCCTAGCGCTGTTCCCCTGATCCCTACAGCATATTCCAGCCTTTTTAAGAGAATATTATCATCGACTGGATCAAATGCAGCACTGAGATCTAACAGAACCAGAACAGACACAAGTCCATTATCTGAGGCCATAAGAATATCATTAGTGACTTTCAGCAGAGCTGTTTCAGTGCTATGATGAGCTCTGAAACCTGACTGAAACTCTTCAAACAGGTCATTGTTGTATAAATGTTCACACATTTGATTAGCAACTATTTTCTCAAGAATTTTAGATAAGAATAGAAGATTGGATATAGGTCTGTAATTTATTAAATCATCTCGATCAAGCGAAGGTTTCTTAAGTAAAGGTTTAATTACAGCTAACTTAAAAGCCTGTGGTTCTGATCCATTTACTAAAGATAGATTAATCATATCTAAAATGGGGCTGGTAATCAGAGGGAACACTTCCTTAAATAATTTAGTTGGGATTGGGTCTAACATACAAGTTGAAGGTTTAGATGAAGCTAATATTTCTGATAACTCAGGAAGCTTCACAGGATCAGAACAGTCCAAACACAGATCAGGTTCTACAGTTATTTCCAATGTTGTCTCACTAGATGAGGATGAAGTAATCATCTTCAGGAGTATGTCAAAGATTTTATTTTTAATAGAATCAATTTAGAGTAAAGATACTCTGGGTATAAGTTGTCCATCTAATTTTAGCTAATTGTGGTTCAAAGGTCATAGCCCTTCTGTTAACAAGATGAAAATTGTCCAACCTGTCCATTTTTCTGTCTACAGTGATCCAGATGGTTCTCCCAACATTTGTCAGTTTGTTTCCTTTGGTTTTATGTGTTTTTTGTTGGTTAAAAATCACAGATTTTCGTTTTTTCCAAATTTCTGATGAGGTAAAGAGGTCATGGTGTCTCCAGCAGCCTAAACAGACAGACATAGCTGGGTCACGTATTATTTGTTAGTTTTTACACCATAACAACCAGTGTTTCAATTCAGTTCAAAAATACTAACTACTCAAACTCCAGATATTTGGCAAAGGATTTTTTTCTTTATCGGTAAACAAATTGTTAACAAAATGATGCAAAAATCAAGGTTTCAGTTGTTAAATCAAACAATTTAATACATTTAAAAATAGCTTACAATAGCCTAAAAAATCGTACCATTTCCTGTTTGTCCTTCCTTATCAACAAGTCAATTTTCACTTAGGCTCATTTAAAGATAACCAGGCTTATAGTAAGACCAAAGTTAGAGACTCAGCTGAACTGAGATCAGATTAAACTGCTGCATCAGACGGGGTGACTCCTACTGTCATTATTTAAACCTCATTGAATCAAGTTATAAAACTACATTTTTATTTTCATCTTCATCAGTACCTCTGACAGATGTAACTGAAAGCCCACAAATAACTGATGAGGCAAGGTTTGAGGTGTTTAAGGCCTAACCCTGATTCAGTTATTGGCTTCTACCATCTTTATCACCTGGGAAAAATCAGCAGCAGCAAATTTGAACAACATTTTGTTTAGCCGTATTAAAAAATAGTAAAGTTAAAACCAGGAAATCTGACCAGAAACACTTCCTGTTAGTGACCTGTCCCACCATCTGTCTCCTTACCACAAGAAACCAAATGTTCAAACCCCAGAGACCACATTCACTTCACCTTTCCCATCAGAGCTCCAAACCAGAGCCAAAACTACACCTTTCAACCATCACAGCGATCGCCAACAGGCGTTAAGACGTCGTATCAACAGTTCCAGCGTTCACTAATTTATACCAGATTGAACCAGTTACAACCAGAGCGCAACCAGTTCAACACAATGAAAATAGGTGTCCCCAACCAGCCATTCGGTGGCTTAAACCAGTCCAAACCAGATGGGTTATCATAGCTGCAACAAGATTTAACCTGTTTAGACTCAATTGGAGCAGATTTAGCCTCTAAACTGACCCAAACAATGAGTATTCAGCAGGTACTACTGACACAAACCCGTCCAGAATGGACAACACCGGTTTCCCTAATAAGTTCCCTAAACCACTTTCTAACTAGACCAGTTCAAGCTGGGTTCAATAAATTAGCGGCTATGTTTAACACAAAATCATCATTCAAAAAAGGCCAGTTTTTACCAGTTAAAACCAGTCTGATCAACTGATTCCGATCTAACCAAGAACCTCCCAATGTAGCACACATAAAGACATGAGGGGAAAAATTCAACAGTATCAATAAAAACCAGTCAGCAGCAGTCTTATTCCCATTTGAACAGCTTCTAAACTAGTGGAGTCCACTGCAGCCTGCCGATGGAGAGGAGGGTCTGACAGGTGGCCGAGTCCAACCAAACAGACTCCACAAGGCTAAAGTGCAGGAAGCCGAGAGCGAATCCACAGCCGACGTCTGAGATGTGGTGCTTCCCCAGCAGCACCCGGGACACGCCCACCAGGAAGGCCCACAGGTAGAGCAGGATCCTCAGCGGGACCTGCAGGACAGAGGTCATCACCTGGGTTTGGCCTCGCAAGTACAACTCATTTTACATGCCCTAAAGACAGAACAGAAACCAGCGACTGACCGCCAGCACCAGGTGGTTCAATAGGAACTTGGACACCATGACGGCTCGGCTGGAGTGGGCTGCTGGGAAAGAATACAAATCCATGGCAATGTAATCCAAAAACCCTGGAGGGAAGTCCCATGGTCCCCTGCGCTTAACCAACTTCTGCATCCCAGCAACTGTCATCAGGTCCAGGATCAGGGCTGAAGAAACAGAAGGGTCAGGTTTTAGAAAGTGGACCATCAGACGGGTTAGGAGCCACAGAGACAGACAGGTAGGGTGTTAGGAAGCAGAATGTGAGACAGGATGGAGGTTAGGGACAGGAGAGTGAGACATCTCTCCGGAGTCTCACCCAGCAGCAGGTTGACGAGGACTTCCTGTCCAGCCAGGGTGTTGCTCTGCCACAGACAGATTAGGGTGCCAAAGATCCAGGGTAGGGCGTGTCCCGTGAAGGCCAACAGGGTCACTATTGAGCGCAGTGGGGCGCCAGGCCCATGGGCCCCCACACACATCCCGAGACGCTTGGAGAGGCTGAGGTCAATGGCGAGCAGAGAGTTGATGGCAATGCCTCTAAATGTGGGGTTCAGCTGCATACAGTCCTGCTCTGGCCAGCGAGATGCCTCCTTCGGACCCCCGTCTGCTGCTTGGGCTCCCTCAGAGGAGTCTCTGGACCCCCTGGGGAGCACACAGGTAGAGAGGACAGGGTCAACTAAAACTTTACCAAAGACATGTTATTGACTGCATCCTACCTTACTCAGATCCCACCAGATCCCTTAACCTTTCCAGATTTATCTGGTTCCGACCGTCAGTGGGTTTTATTAGGAGTTCATGTGACAGACGTAGACAGAAGGTGGTTGGATACATGTCTCACTGCTAAACTTTGCACGAGGAGCATCATTCAAATCCATCAGAAGTCAGTTTGTCAAGGAGGCTAAATATGTTTATTCCCTGCACATGTCTGCTGTGTTCCCTTCATGACTTTTACCAAACTGCAAAAAAGACTTATTCTTTTTTCATCCATGTCTTTTTTCTTGACACTCTTTCATAGAAGCAAGATTAGTGGAGTCCGTCTAATAATGTTTGACCTGTGGACAAATTCTCCCACCTGAGCTGTGGACCTCCATGTCTTGGTAGGTCCACAGTTGGTCTAGCTTCTCGCCATATTTGGATGATGGATTGAACAGAGCTCTTCAAAGCTTGGGAAATTGTTGTAGGACCTTACCCACCTTTAACTGAACCAGAACTTTCTCCCCTGGCCTGTCTGCTAGGTTCCTTGGTCTCCATGGTGCTGGTTGATCTCTAATGTTCTCTAGAGAACCTCTGAGTACTGGATTTTATTTAGGGCATCATTTAATCCCACCCTCCATGGTTCTGTCCAATTCTATGTTGGTCTGCCCCATCAAATCCTAATAAAACACATCACAGTTTGTGTTTGGACCGGGACAGAATGTTGAAAAGAACTGGGGGTCTGAATACTTTGCTGCATGTTTGGGGACTAACAACATGACAAGGATATTTGATAATAAACCCCAGTTCCCATAATGCTTAGTATCACTTATTTTTGCTTCTGTATTGGATCCAGTTCCTGGTCAGACTGACTCAGTAACAGCAGAAGCAGATCCGATATCATGGATTTTCAGATGAATGTTACAGAAAGTTTATGAAACAGAGAGAATCTAAAGCCGGTTCTCTCAGACTTCTGAGTCTAAAACGTCTGGACTCAACTGGTACCATGGGTGCTTAGGTTACATCACTGCCTTGACAACTGGATCAACAGACATAACACATAACTAATCTGGATGTTAAAGTCCAAGTTTCACTGGTTCTGTCTGACTAAACTTTGTGAGACCAGAACCATATTTCTACACATCAGCTTTAAGGCCTTAGAAAGTATTCTGGGTCCAGGTCTAGGACCGGGTCCAGGACCAGGTCTGTTTACACTATAAATGTCATCAGACTGTAAGCGGGTGGAGCCTCTTACCTTCCTCCTGACTCGTCCTGCTGACTCTGCTGTCTCAACACGGGTCTCTTAGGACCACCGGCCCGTCCCTCCCCAGCAGAGTGTTCCCTACGAATTGGCTGGTTCAGGGACATGAACTCGGGCCGGTTCAGGACGTTGTTACGGTCCCTGGCCCGGCTCCGGGCTTGGCTGCTGGGCATGACTGACAGAGGACGGTGGGCAGGAGGAGAAAAGCAGGACTGGAACAGAACCGGTCTGAGACTCAGAGGAACTCTGCTATAAATAAATCTGCTGGCCTTCTTCTTCTGCTGTCAGCTGTTCAGTGCATGTGTGTGTGTGTGTGTGTGTGTGTGTGTGTGTGTGTGTGGGGGGGGGGGGGTCCTCAAAAACCAGAGCAGAGAAACAGAGTTGCTTTGAAGGGACGTCCCACCAGGTTTACTGCTAACATGAACACTCAGTCTGCTCCAGCTGCACCATGGACCTGCTCAGAGTCAGAATAACCCCATCTGTTACTCCACCTGTTTAAACCCGTACCTGAATTTATTACTTGATTAAGGACACAGCAGTGTCTGGTGTCACTGGAAACTTCTGGAAGTAGATGATTTTTCAGGGCGCTTCACCTTTTCTTTAAGGTTCTGTGCTGATTTCTGATACATTTTTCTGTCATGTTTCTGAAGTTTACGTTTTCCATCAAAGTACAGCAAAAACCTAAGTTATAAAATAATTTGAGATAATTTATGATTAAACAGGATTTATCTACAACCACTCAAAGTTATTTACACTAGAACCACATTCACCCAGTCGCAACCTGGGATCCAAAACTTTTCCTGGAGCCACAACCAGCTGGTCAGATGTTCCAACTGCTGAGAACACAGCATCCATCTCCACTGATGTTCTCTCTTTGATCAAACTTGCCAAAAACAGTTTAGACTGTAAGAACCTGACAGAAAGGACAGAGAACTACAGTCCATCAGAGCTGGAGACCCAGACAGAGGCATGGTTCCTGGCAAGCAGCATCTTCATCCATGATCCAGCTAAGTTTCATCAGTTATTCCATAAACCAACAGTTACTTCATGGGAATTACGAGAAAACATCAGTTGAAGGGCAAAATCCAGCATAAAATCAGCACAGTTTAATGAATGTAACAAATGGCCATGTGAAACTGTAGAAATCAATGAAATACACAGTACTGTGCAAAAGTTTTAGGCAGGTGTGAAAAAATGCTGCAAACAAAGAATCTTTTATTTTGATCAATCAACAAAATGCAGTGAAGGAACAACAGAGAAATCTAAATCAAATCAATGACCACCCTTTACCTTATCAAAGGGTGGTCATCTAGACCACAAAGAGTAGTCTAGATGGTACTGGTCCATCTAGACTCTAGATGGACCAGTACCAGTGAACAGTTTGTCTGTTGGGGTCGGGTCACTGATGGCTGTTTGAAGAAACTTTGCGTGAGAGTTTATTTGTGGACTGAATGAGTCTGATAATGAGGTCGTCTTGTTACCAAATGTAGTGCAGTTTGTTATTCTTCTGCACGTTGGAAACATTGGTATAACTGCCTCCTAAAGGTTAGAGGTTATGTTTTTTTTAATTCTTTGTTGTTTCTTTAATATGGACCAAGAGTCTGCAATAAATTCGAATCAGTCAATTAATCAAATGTATCAATAATAATAACTCAAATAAACCAGTTATCAACATGACTCAGTATCAGAATAAATCTGTCTGAATCTGTTTAATTAAACTGTAGTTTTACTTTAGTTTAAAATTATTTAAATTTTGATTGTATTTTCTCCTGATTATGTCACACGTGGCTCAAACTTCCACAGGTCCTCTTCTGGTAGAAATGTCCCAGTACTCGCACGTCCATCCTTTTGTCTCTGAATTGCGAGTTCCTGTTGATGGGTTCCACATGAAAAATGCACATAAATAGACAGAATGGTTAGTGGTTAGTGCAGGTTTGTGCCATTAAAATTCTTGTTTGTGCTGCTATGCTTTCTGAGATATTAAAAAAGATTATTTTTTAGGTCATCCCGAGGTCACCATCACCCCATTTTGCTCCAAATTGAACCAGAATGGTCTCATTTTTTTAGTGCTTTGTTTTTCCTGTTATGGTTTATGAGATATAAGTTTTAATTTCACACAATCACATGACTTTACCCAGTCTGTGGAAATGGTTTTCACCAGCTGCAAGCTGTAATCAGGCAGTATTTTTAGTTTCACGTTGGTTTCATATGTTCCAGTACATCCTTATTCACCATTTCAGTCAGCAAGGAAGTGAAGTTGGCAGATGTTACCAACGCAGGAAGGAAGACAAGGAAGTAATTTATTTATTTCTGCAGAACAGTGACAGTATGATGACGTTGTTTATGTGTATTTTATGGAGTCATTTGGAGGACATTTCCTGGACAATGTCTTGTACACATGCAGCTGATTATGACTCTAGTGGTGACAGAAAAACTTGTCCAGTCCAATATCTGCAATGCTTCCACTGTGAGGTGTGCTATATTTTAGTACTTGCAAAGATACGATTCAGAATATTAAGTCTATTGTTTGGTGGCTTGGCTCAAGATATCCAACATCGATCAGATCTGCTACCTTTGCTGACCTCCATACAGCTGGTTCCATCCTGCCGTCACACAGCCTTATGCAGGTTTCCAGACAGTAACCACTTGGAATGGCTGGTGGAGATATCCGGTCTTCTGTTAGAGTTTTCTTAAAGCTACCCGCGTCTCCTTACAGGAACATGTGAAGAAAATATGTAACATGCTTATTAAATGCTTTTTAGAAGTTTTACTGCTCCTGCACAGAATTAGGGTCCATCACATCCACCGACCACACGGCTCAGTCCAGCGTGGCTATTTTGGCATTTTGGAGTATGGCCTTTTTTGAGAGTCCTGCAAAAAGGGAATTCCTGTCTACTGATGGCTGTCAGGGCGTATAATCAAATAATAAAAAAAGCAAAAGCTATGATTAGCATTGATCAAAAGATTAATTCTGGTCAACATAATCTGTCTGGAGCCACAAAACATATTAATCTACAGCAATCTCTGGACACTTACTACTTACAACCTTTAAATCACATCCCAAAAACCTTCTGTTCAAGTTAGACTTTCATTTCTTAGCCATTTCTAATATTTCTTAATTTCAGTTTGTTTTATTGTAATTTTTTGATTGTTTTAAAATTGGAAAGTGTTCTTAGGTGTCTGGAAAGATGCCACCAAATAAAATGCATTATTATTTTTACGACTTGGCTTGCGACTGAAAGTAGCTGTTCAATTTAAAAAACGTTCCTTAGCGACGCGTCAAAGCATCCATGAATGAATATGAATGTCATATCTGTGAGACAAAGCCTAGCTGAGTCTTCATTTCAACATGTGTCAAAAGTGTGGACATCAAACTATATTACCAGTTGTGTATTTACTTGAATGCATGACTAAAATATCCATCCATCTGAGCTTCTACTGTAACTAACTCTATGTTCTCTCTTTCAGACTCTAACCTTGAAAACTGGATCAGAGTTTATCTGTTCTTTCTTTCTAGATGAAACGACTAAAGGAGCTACATCCATTAACATTTATTTTTACTTCCCATAGAAAGTACTCCTGGATCAGTGCTTCTTTGTTCTCTTTGTGTCTCTGCTCTGTTCTCTCAAACCTCCAGTCGGTCGTGGCAGATGGCCGCTCACACTGAGCCTGGTTCTGGTTCTGCTGGAGGTTTCTTCCTGTTAAAAGGGAGTTTTTCCTCTCCACTGTCGCTACATGCATGCTCAGTATGAGGGATTGCTGCAAAGTCAACACCAGTGACTGTCCACTGTCTCTACATGCTCATCCAGGAGGAGTGAATGCTGCAAGTCACTGACTGGATGCAATCTGCTGGGTTTCCTTAGATAGAAAAACTTTTTATCCAATTTGAATAAATAACTGAATCTGACTGAACTGTTCAATGGTTACAATTAATTGGAATGTATGAACCTGACTGTTGTGAAGAACCTTGAGACGACATGTTGTAAATTGGAGCTATAGAAATAAACTGAACTGAACATTTCTTCACCAAACTTTAACAAATTTATGCACAAGAGCATAAAGTCATTTTAAGAAGACAACAAGCTGATTAGCATCAGACATTAGTTATTATAAACATTACATTATAACGGTCGCAGGCCATAGACGTCATCAGTTCCTGTCAAGATAGGTGGTGTTCTCTGGCACAGACTCACGTCTGAAACGAAAACTTATAAACAGCACAAACCAGCATCAGCGAAGCACTAAAACAACACCGGTCTGGTTTGTTTTGGAGCAAGCTGGGGGTGTTGTTGACGTCATTGGCCGAAATTTAAACTTATATTTAATAAACCATAACAGCACAAACCAAATTTTTAAGGACACAGACATACACAAATGAAGCAATAAACAAGTAAACCACTCTGGTTCAATTCAGAGCAAAATGGGGTGCTGGTGACCTCTGGATGGCCTAAAAAATGATCTTTAATATCTCAGAAACCACAGCAGCAGCATCAAATCGGAATAATAAGAACTGCCTAAACTTTAAACATCAAGAAGACAAATATGTTTTTCTACTGGTTTTCAGGGTCAACACTGTTAGATGCCGCTGGCTTCAAGGGTGATTGTGGGCAGTCAGTAGCCCATGACCTTTACATGACCTTTTAACAAACACTGGCGAGAGTCTGCTGTATAAGCCTTCTTCGCTTCCTGCACCTTCTTCTCCTCAAAACAAAAGCTTGTTGCAGTTTTAAAATATTTTTTAGCAGCAAGACCTCAAAAACAGCGACGGGTCCCGTCATATTTGATGTCGCAGTTACGGTGCAGAGATGCACGTCAATGACGTAACCCTACTGTCCCAATTCTGCACGCATATAACCTGCGCACTTCAACCCATACTTTTACAAAGTAAACACTTCATAGAGGGGCGTAGGGTGTAGAGTGGGTACTCGGACAGAACCTTTGTTTCTGTCCTCCGTTGCTACCCGGAACATAATGCAGACGGACAGTTGCTATAGGTTGCAGACGCTATGCGGCAGCTCGAAGCTAACGGAGCTTAACGCAGTTTGAAAGAAGAAACGTCATTAAAACGTCACAGTTCAGACTGACGGCTCCCTGTTCGGCGTTGTGACGTCAGCTTGGCTGTAACGTGAGCTGTGACGTGTTCACGGTAAAGGAAAACGTAGGATTAGCTGCCAAAGTGCGAAGCTCAGCGGTTTAACGGTACGGCAACCGGGAGGGACATTCAGAGAAGGCTCAGGTCAGGGTCGGAACCGAGCCGGTCTGGTCTGGTCCAGAACACTCCGTCGTTATCATGTCGGTCCAAGGATCAGCATGTCAGACTGTGCTCCAGCTGTAGAAGATCCAGGTCCTGCTGGTCATCCTGTCGCTCCTACCCGGCCCGCTCTGGCATCCAAGGCACTGTCAGAACCGTTCGGGCGCCTCCGGTACCGGGACACGTCCCTACTGATCTGGCAGCAGCAGCAGCTGGAGCTCCAATCTGGACCGCCCGCAACCTACCTGACCCGAAGCCAGTCTGCCTGGTACAGCAGCTATGGAAACCAGTCGGTACTGATCCGGAACCGCAGGGGGCTGCACGGCTCTGAGGCCCAGTCCAGGATCTGCAGCATCATGTAGAGCAAAACCAGGGCTCGGTTCAACCCAAACTACCTGAGACCAGACTGTGCAGGTTTATAGACCGTGGTTCTTTAGAGGCCAGTCTAGTTAATCCCTCAGCTCTGTCTGACAGGCCACAGGTCCAGTCTGAGATGATCTGCAGCCTGATGTTGATCCAAATAAACCCTCAACATGTTCCAGGAGCTTGGAGTTCCATCCCGACCCCAGCTTTCTGTTTGGGAATGACCCGGTTTAAGGGGTCTGTGCATTTTTTGGACCGATCAGCTCAAACTGAGACCATCTGTATCAGCTGAATTCTTCCTGACGAAGACCGGCCATGTTTGGAGTCAGACCTGCAGCTGCAGCTGGAGATCCAGTTGCGATTTGTGCTGTGGACCAGAACCTGATAAAGGTTGCTTCAGTCAAACTGTGTAAGAAATAATAATAATAATAAGAGAAACACCATGTGACCTCCTCCTGACCTTCCTGTTGGTTCCCTCTGACCTTTGAGCGCTCAATAAATCAGTTATTTCATCAGTGTTTCTTGTATTTCTCCCTGAAACCAGCAGGTGGCAGTAATGTTTTCAGGTTCACAGGTGAGCACCAATACCCTGCCCCATACTACAACCAGGGGCTTCTCTGTGTGCAGCTGTGGGTTCTGGAAAAGTTTAGATTCCGGATGTGATTGACAGGCAGGGAGGATGGGGGCCCAGATAAAACATTCATACATCCCATAAATTCCTGAGAGAAACAACAGGGTTCCTCAGTCTGCTGTAAACTACAGAGACCAGAATGCACTGCAGCTTCTCTGAGCTCACCTCCCTGGCATGGCAGGGATTGTAGTCCTGGTTTACAGCAATGATGGGAAATGTAGGAGCTGAGCGGGATCCTGGTTCCATTTGATAAACGCACAGAACCAGTTCTGGACAGAGAGGCACGATCATTTGGTCAGCGACTGGAACCAACCCATTTTCGCTGATCAACGATCATGGCCATAGAAAGTAGAGACGATGTAGGGACCGAAATCCTTCACGACGTGATCTATTAAAACTGTTAAAACGTACTATTACTACACGCCGTGATCCTCTTGGGGGCGGTCTGGTTGGCGGGGCGGGACGCCCCATTGAATTGTGGGAAACGCTGCAGGAGTTTCCTCAAATTAGAAGAATTCCCGCCACTGGCGTTCCACATTACGTCACAAACATTGCGTAATCTGCACCGCATTTTGAAAAGTGGAGCTGTACTTTAGTAGCGCTTTCTATCAGCCATGCTTTTTGACGGTACCAGCGACTACTGACGTCATTACGCTCTTGTGTGTGCAATGCTGTGTTCATGTCCGGCATGGAGAATCGCCCACTCTTCCACTGCCTCAGTGTCACAATGATGCGTTTAGGTACCAAAACATGGTAGTTTGATTTTACGTGAATCGGTACTCGGTGGTACCAACGGATTTCGGTCGGTACCTATCCCCAATTATGAGGTTCTGAGACTGAATTTGAGTTTTCATTTTCTTGCTCAATATCATCAAAATGACAATAAGTTTTACTTTAAGACATGAGGGACAGAAGTATTCAAAGTTTTCAGATGTACAAGAAAATCTTCTCATGGAGAAAAAGAACCTTTGGTTCCCTGAACAGCAGAACCCATTTACTGGATCACAGGACTGCTCACTTGTGTCCTGTCAGAACTACAACACAGTCGATGGGAGCAGCAAATAAATCAATGTGGAATTTAAGTCTTTACCTAAATTAAGCTATTTAAGCACCTACAGGCCAAACTTTGAGATGATAAAACATTTTATGGCTTCTGAGCTGATTTTAGATCTTATTGAAACCAAAGTGAACCCAAACGACCAGCAACAGGTTGGTACCGGCCGATGATCGTCTCAGCAGACTGACGGGTGGAGCACCATGATGAAAAGAGGCGCTCCAGGAGGAAACCTGATCCAGAACCATCCAGGAAGAAGACCTGTTGAGACCGAGTTCCTCTTTAAAGTCAACCGTGTACCTGTTCAGGTGTGAACGGGGCAGGGCCGGTCCGAGGTGTTTCAGGTGCTGCTCTGTGAGTGAATGAGAGTCGAGTCTGTGGGTCAGTTTATGTGTTTATTTATGAAAACAAATGAAGTCAGAAAATAAGGATCCCGTTTGAGTAATTACATCAAATAATCCACTTGATGGTTTTAGTCGGTTCGTCCTCTGCGCTGGTCTCGACTCTATCGAGCGGAGCTCCATCTATCACACAGCTACTTACAGCTACTATACAGTGCTCAAACATACAGAAGAAAGAACGTACGGCCGGAGTGCATGCAGATACATAAAATCATTTTTTTCCTTTTTCTTATAAAATACAAAAATTAGCTATCAGCATCAAAGCTCCACCATCAACTAAAAACAAACAGGAGGGTTACTGTGGCAACGAGCTGTCCGTCACACCGGGGGGAACTGCTTCTGATCCGTCTGGGAGGTGTCACCGTTTCAATCAGTCTCCATGACAACCCCGCAAGCCCAGGAAGGCTGTGAACTTTGGTTCAATATTTTAAAAAAAGTAAAAATTAACAATAAAAAATACTTTAATTCAAACAAACAAGCTAAACTGATCTGTCTGTACATAGATGACCTGCAGGGGGCGCCACAGGAAGCCAGATACACTGATTGTTTATAATAATGACTTCAGCCAATCAGAGACCGCCGTTAATGCAAACATCATCAGGCTCCTACCCATCTCCTTCCTGATTGGTTCCTGAAAACAAAATAGGTGTTTCTATACCTGATCAGTTCTCTTACATTTCCAGCAGGTGGCGCTGTTTCTTCCTCAGACCAAACCAAACTGAAGGTACAAACGTTCCACACGTCGGGCTGCTCTGATCCAAACATCAAAGCAGGTGGGTCTGACATTCTTCCTGTGAGCCGGCGCCGACACATTATGGTTTATATCCAAAGATCCGACACCTGCAGGGTCCAATATATCAGAGCAGCTGCTGACGCCGACAACAGAACTTCTGAACAGGAAGCCATTAAAACCTGCTTCTGCAGAGCGCCGGTGGTACCAGAGCGCTGTCTCCTGTCTGATCCCTCTCATTTTGAGCATTTCTTGCTTTAAAAACTAAAAACATTAAAAACCTCCTCAGGTTGGAGCAGAAACTAAATGGGTCATGACACCAACAGAATCCGTTTGCTTTAAAGTCTTTTAGCTTCAGTATATGGGGCTGGAAACCTTTTCAGGGAAAATGAGGGATTGGACTAGGACTCCTCCTCCCATCACTGGCGTGGCAGCTCTGGTACTGGATGGCCAGCTGGGTTGGGGGAAAGGGTCAGCGTTTGGACAGAACAGCGGTACAAATACATCTTTATATCGAGAACTTTATAAGACACAAACGAAGGAAATGTAGTGTTAGGAAAAGTTTGTCCCGCTGTCACCTGGGTTACCGTGACAAAAGTGACCCCAGGACTGACAGAAAGGGGTGGATTCTGGCTGAAGGTCCAACACAGGGCAGAGGACAAAATGGATCCTGTTTCTGTACTGGAGAACCTTAAAGTTTCTGGAATAAAGGAATGTTTTGCAGAGAAATAACCTTCACCTTCCCTGTCCGACAAACTGCTGCCCACAGCGCCGCCTGCTGGCCGGACTGTGAAGCAGCAACAGAACCCGGTCTCCTTGAGCATCAGCTGATGTTTGATCATCAGAACCAAAGAGTTCTGCTGCAGTCGGACACAAATGTTGAAACTAATGTAAGTGTTTCTGCTCTCTGACCTCAGCACATTAAACTGAAACAGCCAATCAGATCGTCCATCTGCAACAGCTTCACACTGAGCTCCTCCTCTTCATCAATAACTGCAGAGTACCAGTAGCCCGCCCACTTCCCCATCCATCCATATCCAGCTGTGCGTCCTCTCCCATGATGTTCTACTGATGATTCTGGAATGTGTTTAGAGGTCAGGGGTCACCGCCGGCCGTCCACCAGGCAGCGGTGGTTTAGTTTCACTCTGAAGGCAAAGCTCAGGTGTCCTCAGATGGACAGCAGAGCAGTCTCCACCCTTCATCCTCTTCCTCTTCCTCCAACTGTCTGCATCTCACCAGGAATAAAGGAAAACAGGAACACTAGGAGCTAAAAAACAGGTCAGCCTATTTACATACAGTCTCCAGGTCCGGGCGTGACTCGTCTGCACGTGTGTGTGTGTGTGTGTGTGTGTGTGTGTGTGTGTGTGTGTGTGTGTGTGCGCAGTCCTGTCTGTGTCACCTACATCAGAGGGTGCCTAGACCGTGAGTACGTTTGTTTTTAGTCTGTGTCGGAGGAAGAGGAGGTTCCTGTCGATGAGCTGTCATCAGAGGAGGAAGAGGAGCTGCCACTCAAGCGACTGGCCCCGCCTCCTGAGGCTCCGCCTCCTGCTGCCTTTTCTGAAAGACGGAGAGAAGAAGAAGGGTTAGGATCTAACCACACCTGCCACTTTTGGTCGGCATTAAAACAGACCAGAGTTTGTTTCCCCCCCTTGGTACCTTTTGTGCAGATGTGAATAAACTCACGCGAACCCTGGTCCGGACCAAACAACCGGACCGAGACCCACTTTTTGAGGTGGTCTCGGTCCGCTTCCAAACAGACTTTGGTGCGGTTTGCTTATGGTGTGAATATGTACCCTGATCAGGCCCAACTACAGAAAACGTACGTCTATTTGGACTTAAGATGACACTCTAGCCGGTAGCAAAGGTGTAATCATACCTCATCAGCCGTATGTTGCTTAGCAACGCTGCTACCAGCATGTTGTGGGTCACGGGACATAGAGCAAGTCGTCTCCTTCGGCTTGCAGCACGCATTCACTGACAGTGTTGCAAAATTATGAATAGAACGTTGTGAAATGTGTTGAATGAGCAGCTCTTCACCCCCACAGTCATACCGCAGCGTTAAGAACGGCACCGAGATCCAGAACAGAGGTGCTGTACGCAACACTTTGCCTCCATTTCTGGGTCTGTGCTCTTTCCCGCTCCAGTCATTTCTGTCCAGTGGGAGCAATGGTCGTCATGTTTACAAGTTTAGTTCACTTGAATGTGAAAGAGAACCACACCGAACAAAAAAAAGTCCACATTGATCCCGCGAGGTTTCCACCAGGTTCCATCTCTGCAGCCTTTCAGATCCTCTGATCTACACCTTCTTCATCTGCAGCAGCGACATGCTGTGAAGCTTAGTTAGAATTATTCACTCTGCTTTCAATTCAGCAGGCAGAAAAGTAAGTACACTCTCCTGTTAAAAAGCCTTTAATGTGACCTTTAACCTGTCCAACGTTTTTGAAAAACAGAGACATGTTTTAGGAAAATAAAATAAATGGTTGATATAAATGAAGTCAGACCATAAAGCCTAGTGATTTAATTCCAGCCTGGTGTTTTTGGGTCAGGATCTATCAGCAGGGTTCATCTTGGTCATATTCTCCAACTCTCCACTGATATCTTCTGTCCTCCACAGATCTCCAGGCAGAACCTTCTGGTGAAGCTGTTCTTTAGTTGATCTGGATGTGTCCAGGGTTTTCTCAGAACTCCCTACTGCAGCTTTAATGGTGGAATAATTGATCTCGGACACATCGTCTACTTCAGCGTAACAGGACTGAGGAGACTCCTTATATCCACTGATTAGCCCCATTTCCATTGCTTGTTGAAAGCCCAGGGCGCCTTTCAATACACATTTACCCTCGTAATGTCACTTTCAGGGGTAGAAGGTCCTGGTCTGGAGTAGGTCTTTCCAGCTGTTCCAAGGATTGTTAAGGGGGAGGGATTGTATGGAGCTTCAGTAATGGCAGCAGTAAGTGTAAAGAAACCATCAATTTGTGACAAAATGTAGTTTTTAAATGAGAAAGCAAGAAAAACTTCATCTGTGGAGATGAGAAACCAGAATGAGCCTACTTTGAAGTGGTGTTTTGGGTTTCTCCTTTGACAGGCTGGTCTGGCTGCTAAGCTAAGCTAACTGGGCGGTTGGACTGGGACTTCCCCACTAACTGCTGCCGGATCTCCGCCCGCTACCTGTTATCTGTCTGTGGCGGTTTAAAGTGAATATAAAGCATTTAGTAATTATGTGGTAAACAACCAGAAGTACCAGAACATAAAATGGAACCTTTTAATTTAATGTAGGAATTAATTATTAACTTATTAAATGATTATTAAAAGACGATCAGAGCACTTTAAATTTTCCATGTAAATAAAAAATACATATTTCCCTAAAATTGTCTTTTCACATAAACCGAACTTAGTGGAGTATGAACTCTTTAATATTTTTTAATTTTTCATAGTTTTCTGCAGACGGCTCTGCAGGAGGAGGGACCACAGTTCCAGAGGGCGAATGACACGGCACGCTGGGAAGGGCGGTGCCAGGGCCGGAGCCTAGGGTGGCTTGGACCCCCTCATAGCTGCTTGCAGTTCTAGTCGTCACAATTAAGTAGCTGAAGAAAAAATCTACAGCTGGTGAAGTTTCTCCAGTAAAACGATTGAATAATAATTTGTTAATTTAACTACCGTATTTTCCCGACTACAAGCCGCTACTTTTTCCCCATGCGGCTTATAATGAGGTGCGGCTTTTCTGTGGATTTGTCTTCACCCACCAGGGGGCGCTTTAGCAGAAAGTGAAAAAAACGAGACAGGTGGGAAGTCAAAGAAGAAGAAAGCGCTAATTTTCACAGAGAACATCGACACAGAAAAGGTATGTGATGAAGCTCTTCTGAGGCTGTTTAACTGAAGATGACTTCAGTGGTTTCAAGGCGCAGGAGGACGATGAATAAATCAATCAATAATGTTTCTGATTTGTTTGATCAGCACTTTCATTTTTATGCTAACAGTTCAGTTATGTTCAGTTAAACTATGTAATCAGTTCAGTCGATATCAGCGGCTTTTAGCCCAGTGCGGCTTATAATGAGGTGCGCTCTATAGTCGGGAAAATACGGTATTTAAAAAGAATTTGGTTCTGTACACAACCCACATCTAATGTTGATAAAAATGACAGTAGCCAATCAGCTGTTGGTACTCACGCAGTAACTTCCTCTGCTTCTTCTGCAAGCAGGATTTGACGTAGCGCTCCAGCTCTCGGAGCGTGGAGGGTTTGAGCGTCTCAAAGTCGATCTCGATCTCGTCGGGGTTGGAGTCCCTAAGTGATGGTTCTCTGGACTGGATGATGTGAACAACCCGGCCCAGCTTCTCCCCTGGCAGCCGATTGATGTCCAGGCTCAGCTGCCGCTTCTCATCGTATGACATCGGCAGAGACGACTCCTCGCCATCGTCTCCGTTGGCCGAACCACCGCCCGATGTCTTGTTGGCCTTCTTCGGTTGCCTGAAAACAGAGAGTAGCCCTGATTGGTGCATAAAACCCTTTCATCACTGCTGACAGGTGTATGGTCAGAAGGATCTACCTGGTTGCTGTTACTGTGCTGTTGGCTTTCCTGGCAGGTGCCTTCTTCTGATTGGCTGCTTTGGGCTGTTGGGCGCCAGCCTTGGGCTTCTTCTCTTCTTCTATCTTGGCTTTGTTTCCCTTGTCCTTGTCCTTCTTTTTCTCTTTGTCCTTCTTCTCTTTCTTCTTCTTTGGCTTGCTGACGGGCGCCTGCGACAGGACGGCCAGCTGCTCGTGCACAGCCTTCAGCTGAAGGGATATACTGATAATCAAAACCTGCGGCATCTGATCAGAATCGACCAGGCCTTTAACTGCTCAGCTAGCAGAAAATGTACTTCTAAACAAACATGATTCAGACAAAAGAAGAAGAAAACCAGAATGTTCTTGACCTGTGATTGGTCGGCAGCACCAACCTGCTCCTGTAGCTCAGCCAATCGCGTGGCTCGCTCCTCCTCAGAGTCGGATGATTCGTCAGAGGAGGAGTTGTTGCTGCTGTCGGAGGAGGCGGTGCTTTTACTGACCACTGGGGTGGTGGAAGGGACAGAAACCTCCAGGCCCTCGTCTGGGATCTTAGCAAAACGCATCTCGAACACGTCCTGAGCACAGAAACATAAACCGGTTACCACTGACAGCACCTGGCAAGGTGAGGGCGCAGGGGTCGAGATGTACCTGCAGTTTACGGGCCATGGCCACCACCTCGTGGTCCGGAGGGTTGTACTTGTAACAGTTGGAGAACATTAACCTGACGTCAGTGGCGAAGCTCTGCGGGTCGCTGTACTCTCCTTTATCCATTTTTTTCTGCAGACACACAAACACATCACTGTCAGTGCTACAGGCTCCGCCCCCAGTAGCCAGCTGATTGATTGAGGGCCTTTAATATAGATCTAAATAAACCTGAACATATAAACACTGTAAACCCTTCTCAGGATGTGAACAGGCAGTAAAAATGTTAGTGACATCATCGCATGTTCAGTGATGAGGCGTTCTGGTAGGGTGGTGATATGATGGTCTTAGATCCTGGATGATGAGAAAATGTTACCAAGCAAAGATTCATGAGATGATCTATGTGATGCAGTTCTACGCTCTGGTTTCTCTAAACCTGAGAAAAATGACTAAACAAACAACCATGAACACACGCTCATGCCTGAGGACAATTTAGAGACCAGTTAACCTAACTGGAAGTTGGAGAACCCAGAGAGAACCCATGTATGCACCAGGAGAACATGCTAACTCCACGCAGAAAGAGGCCAGGACCTTCTTGCTACAAAGCAACAATGAAGGTCTTTGTGTTCATTGCATTCCTCTCCCAGTGAGCTAACAGGAAGTTGGAGCGGCGCAATCACCACATTTCTCCCATCGTTAATCTGAACAGTGTCGATACAGATATTGGACCGCCTTAGCGTGTTCTGTTTGCAGTTTCGTGTGCAAACATGACGACATGTTAAAAGACTGTTGACATGAAGCACTCAGCCATGGTCCTCTGATCTGCAGGAGCGATCTTCATCTCATCAGCAACAGATTTATCTGCTGCAGATAAAACATTAACGACGTCTGAACCGCCTGAACGGTTTCTACTTCAATTACGTCTCAAACGGGCCGAGCAGGACTTATCAGCTTCAGGTGATGCAACGGGTACTGATCCAAGTAGCCCGATGATGCGACTGCTGCAGCTCACTGTTGCTCTGATGCTGAACCACCAATCAAACCAGAACATGTTCTGACTCCACAGATGCCTCAGCAACACCTGAGCTCAGGCCTCTTACCCGGACGGTGCTGAGGTCCATGGGGTGTTTGATGATGTCATGGTAGTCGTGCAGCTCCAGCGCCTCGGCGTCCACGGGCTTGTAGAAGGGCCAGGCGTAGGCGGCGTGTTTCTTCGACAGCATCTCCTTCAGGATGGCGTCGCAGTGTTTCATCTGCTCACCCAGCTTCCCGCCCTTCCTGACTCCAGCCCCCACTCCTCCTACCGCCCCATCACCTCCTGCCACCTCCTCCACGGTCTCACGGCGGGTCTTAGCAGGGCGGGCAGCGGCTTCACGGCGAGACGAGGCGAGTTTGACCGGTTTAGCGTCCGGAGCAGACGGCGAATCGGCGCGACCGGCAGAGATGGCTGATGTGGTGGGAGTGGTGGTGTCAGCTTTCCTCTTCACGCCTTTCTTCTGCTGGACACACACACACACTTTCATAAGGACACACTTCTAACAAAGGAATCTATCCAATACACTGTTTTAAGGTGAAGCCGTTACCTTGACGACTGGCTGCGCAGACGGCATCATGGGTGCTGGGGGCTGTGGGGCAGATACAGGCGATGTGGCAGGCACAGGTGTGGGTGTGGTTGAGATGACAGGTGTCTGAGATTGGGAGGGGGAGGGGTAGGAGGCGGGAGGTGAGGCTGAAGACTCCGCCTGCTGGCTCACTGAGGAAGAATAAATGGGCTGATTAGAAACCAAGGGAAGGACATCCTGTAGGACAGCCCGTCTGCAGGACAGTCTCACCTGTGGTGGCAGCAGGCTGTTTGCTCTTCTTTCCTTTGGGAGCTGGAGGTAGCAGGGCGACCTCCTCCTGTGGCATCTGGGCCACCTTCTGCAAGAAGATCTTCTCTAGAGCCTGCGCCATCAGGACAATGTCGTCTGTAGGCTGCAAACACATATTAATATATTAATAAGGGACCATCAGAAGCTGTGTTGGCCTCTGAGTGTGTGTGTGTGTGTGTACCTTGTTGTAGATGTAACAGTTGGTAAACATGGTGTTGAAGTCCTGCATGGCCTCGCTGGCACTCCAATAATAATTGTTCTCCAGGCGTTTCTTGATGGTTCCCATGTCCATGGGGTTCTTGATCACCTTGTGGTAGTCCTGCAGACAGAGAAGGTCAGATCAGGGTGTGGCCCAGCTCTGGGTTACCTGGCCTAATGTCATTGGAGGCTGACCTACCCACAGACAGAGCTTGATGGCATCCACTGGCTGGTAGAAGGGCCAGGCAAACTGATGCTTCCACAGAGTCTTCACCACCACGTTCTGCATGTACTGAAGCTGGTTGGTCTTCCTGTAACACACACACAGTGATCACCACAGTGATCACACACACAGGTGAGCTGCCCTGCTCTCCAAGTGGGTCTTACCTGCCCGGTTTGTTGGGATTGGACACCTCAGGGGGGGGCGGGTTGGTAATGGGAGGGGGGCTGGCGGGCGCAGCCTCGGGGGCGTCCGACATGGTGGACGAGAGAGACGCAGCAATGCACTGTGGGACTGCGGCGTCTGACCTGAAGGTAAGAAAATGCAGCTCCCCAGGTGTGTGTGTGTGTGTGGGGGGGAGGGGGTTGGTGGCGCTCAGGTGTGTTCAGTTCAGGTGCTGCAGGTGGTGATGCTTCAGCTCAGAGGATCCTCCGGAGAGTCCAACTCCCATTGCACAACCTGCAACACACAAACACACAGACTGTAAGCCCCGCCTCCTGATGACATCATTAACACCTGTGCCTTTTATTTCACAGCCTCTGCATTAAGAATCAGTAACTTTCCATCAAAGTAGATTAACTGTACAGCACAACAGCAGGTCAGTAAATGCATCTCTGTGAGATGAATCTGGATCACAGCAGCTAGCGACGTGGGACCTCAGAACACAGACTGGACCGGGCACCCTCCAGCTGCTCATTTCCACCACTGTAGCATCACAAACTCAGCGACTGTACCTGTAAGAAGTTCAGCCCTGCTGTCCCAAAGCAGCTCAAATCTGAACGAAGCTCTGGAGAAGCAGACAGGGGAATACCTTGACGGCCCCAGCTAAGCGACATTAACGTGCACATGTGGAATGGACTGAGCCGCCTCCTGACAGAGCGGGTTGTGGTGGAAGATTGATGAGAACAAACTGCCATCATAAGATGAAAATAACCCCAGGTCAAACATGGCAGGATGGAGAGGGTCCTACAGGTGGACCACCTGTTAGTTTTAACACCAATCAAACTGGACACTCAGCTTCTTTTCTTCTGTATATTTTTAGTTTTAGAGTGATTAGTCTTCTTAAAGCTAATAAGAAGTTTCGGTTTTAACACTGACACAAAGCTAAACGTTCATCGTCACAGTTTGGCTTTTACCTGCAGATCATGAAGATACATCAAAAATAAAAAGACAAAGAGTTCAAGATGAATTCAACTTGTGAAATCAAATTCTTCATCTGATTTCACATTTCCTGGTAAATATTTAATAAAGTCTTGCACAGATCAGGCTTTACCCGACCGAAACCGATTTCTGATTTTAACTGAGGTCCGACGTGCCGATTCTGGGGTTTTTGTTTTTCAAAAAGAAAAAAAGAAAACGTGCAGCAGGTTCTTGGATAGAGGTGATTGTTCTGAAACCCACAGAAAATTATGGAACAAGATTATTTAGGTTAGAAGAACCTGCTGTTCCTGATGCATTTATTGAATGTAAATGTTAGCAATTGAAACTGAAGCAGAAAACTGATCCATTGTGATCTCAGGTCCGTTGATTTCTGCATCTCTACTTTGACACCACGGTCTGTCCAAAGCTGAACATACAAGAGGAATGTTGGAGATAGTTGACAAAGCAGTTAGTCCAGGACAGTAGTGAGCACATCTCCTACAGGATAAAAACCCTGCTTTCTTTTTAAGCTGTTAAATCCAGTCTGATGTGTCAGCTCTCCCAGGTCATGCAACAGTAACTGAACTGCAGGGAGATTTATCAGAAAGTTATGAGCAGCAGACATGATTTTAACTTGACCTCCAAAACAAAACTTGCAACAAAGAACCTGAAAAATTGATCTGGAGGATTTCTAGCGTCTGAATGCAGCTCCTGAATCATCTCTGCTCCTATCCAAAATGTGTCAGATCAGTCTTCTTCTGTTAGTAGAGACAACTTCTTCAGCATCATTTATGCAGCTTAATCACAGAAACTGTTACCAAACCCAGTCCAATCAGAAGAAAATTCTCCATCTTGGGTTTTATAGAACACCAGAAAAACCAAAAACAACTGATCATTTCTTATTGTAATCCCAGGAACCATCATCATTTCTCATATCATAAAAGGTAAATAATTTAAAATCACATTCCATTTTATTATTAATATAAGGTAGTTTATATAATGCCTTTCTCGTCATACCGACCACTCTAAGCACTTTACACAAAAGCCACATTCACCCAATCACAGGCACACATTTATACACCGATGCACAGATTGGTAGGCAACTCAAATGAGGAGGAACCTGGAATCCAACCAACAACTTTCAGATTGCAAGGCGACTACTATCCCCCACTAAGCCACAGTCACCTCTACTGATGAGAAAATTCCTACACATTTCATATTCCCAGGTTCAAATATAACAAACATATTGTGTTTGCAGGTTATTGTGACATGCAAACCTAACGATTAAATACAGTAAAGGCACAGTTTACAGAAGGTAGGCAGCAGGTACTGTTGGAACAACGATCGATCTGTTTTCCTCTGAGTTTATGACCTTAAACCTTATCCACACATTTATTTTATTATGATCTAAATTAGAGCAACAATCCCAATGCTTTGAGGCTGGAACAACTGAGTTTGTTCTACAACAAACAATCTTTATTATATTAGGTTTAAATTTTAAACTAACTTAGGCTTATTCAGATTTTCCCATAGTGCACAATTGTTTCACATGCAGGCAACGTGAAAAGCACCCTGCTTGTTGGGCCACCAGGAAATTCTGACTCGTACACAACCCTTTCCAGACCTGGAAATGAAAGAAAATTCACTAGTTTTCAAGGCTCGGAGCCATGTGATGGAAACCCTCAGATAATAACCGTTTATTCACTTCTACAGTTCCAGTTATAAACATCATCAACCAGAACAAAATATGAGCTCAGTCCAAACCTGCAACTGAACCAGAACCTCTCAAAGCAAACAACAAAAAAAACCTGAATCCCACCTGCCTGCCAAACATCGATCCAGTCATATCGGGCCTCCAGGTACCAATCTAACCTAACACCGGACCGCCAAGTACCGATTCAGGCTGTTCCCGTGGAGTCCTGCCTGCACGCTTCTGCCGTTATACGGCTAATGGCCGAGCTAACAGTTAGCCACCATCTAGAACCCAGATAACCAACCAAACAGCGGCTGTACTCGCACCTCTTCACTCAGTCCTGTTGGTGTTCTGCAAACTGTAGCCTCTGGAATAGCAATGATTGCAATAGGGGATTGGTTCTGTTCGTTCTTTGGACCGAAACATCAAACTACCGAGCTAGAAAAGATGGCGGGCAAGCCTCGGCTAACGACTTGCTCTTAGCAGACCGAGCGGTGCTCCTTACCGGAGAACTACAGATTGATCCATTGGGAGGGTGGACGGAGTAGGATCGTATGTGGGAGGAAACACGTGGACTCTTAGTGACTTAAGGAGGTATTTGTGACCGGGATTGTGTGGTCAGTACTCGAATCTTTGCGGATGTTCCCGCTCCGTGCTGCTAGCCTGCTAGCATGCTAACCTGTTAGCTGTTAGCCTGTTCGTTGAGCTTTGTCTGAAGGCGCCGAGCGGCCAGCAGCCTTCCACACACCGCGGGACGAAACATCCGCTCCTCCCACCCTCTAACCCTGGCACCAGTACCCTCACAGCCGTGTTTACTTTGTATTTTCGGTGCTCCGGTGGTCCAGCGGAGGATCCAGAAGCTTCTCTGTTGGTTTTTTATTTAACAGCCAAGTAGCATAATAGATGAGTTATCAGCTGTCCACACTGTGCGCAAGCGCTGTGCCAACCTGCATCATGCGTGTTGTTGTGAATTGATTGGTTACTCACATGGAAGAGACGCTGTGATTGGCTGTGAGATATCAATGAGGTATGATTTGTTGGTATGCCTATGATTGGTCAGCAGGTTGACCGAAGTGCTGTGGTTGGCTGATAGTACATCTGGGCTGCCGTGATTAGCTGGTTAAGTTAGGGGTTTTTAGAGTGGCGCCGTGAAGCAACCTGTGTTTCCCAGCATGCATGTGCAGCGTTGGAGAGCCCGGCAAAGATCAGATTAATTTTTCATCAATACTAGTTTGTTTCGAACACATCAGAGAAAATAAGTGTTCATTGATCAATAAATAAATCAGTACACATTGTAATTACATAAATGACATCAGTCATTTAGAATAATGTATTTATGTCTTTTACTTGAACAGTCGGATTTGTGTGCTCTATGTCTGGTTCAACTACATTCATAGAATATAGTTTAGAAAAACACTAATAATTAAAAGGGGAATGGTCAAAAAAATGGAATCCCAGTTAAAATGAAATGCTTAACTGATAAAACTGTAGGATTACTGAAGAATAAACCTTGACAATTTCTGTTAAATAGTTAGGGCCCATGACATAAAAGGATTGGGGCCTTGGTCAATGGCTCTAAGGTTTGGGGTCCCTTAGCCAATGAATAAATAAATTAAAACCTTTATCTGTCATTACAATTGTACATTCAAACGAAATTTGTCTTTTGCCTTTAACCCATCCATTAGACAGCAAGAGCTAAGGGTCTTGCTCAGGGACCCAGAGTGGGAGTCTGGAACTTGGAGACTGTCCAGGACACAAATACGCTGTTCTCTAACCACTAGGCCCGCAATCCTCTGACGATACTTATGGTTTAGTCTCCAGGAGTCAAGGGAACGTCTGGCAGAGCCCTCGGCCAGGAATGTATTCAACTCCCACCTCTGGGGGGGCTTTGACCAGATTCCGGGGCATGTTGCAGTCCAAGTGGACCATGTTGTCCACATCTATTGTCGATGCTACTGCCTGTAGCTACGGCCGAAAGGTCTGAGGTGGTGGTCCCCCTTCATAGGAAGGGTGACCGGAGGGTATGTTCCAACTATAGGGGGATCACACTCCTCAGCCTCACTGGTAAGGCCTACACCAGGGTATTGAAGAGGAGACTCTGGCCAATAGTTGAACCTCGGCTTCAGGAGGAGCAGTTTGATTTTCGTCCCAGTTATGGAACACTGGACCAGCTCTACACCCTCTGTACGGTACTCAAGGGTTCATGAGAGTTTGCCCAACCGGTCCACATGTGTTTTGTGGACCTAGAGAAGGCATTCAACTGTGTCCCTTATGGTGCCCTGTGGGGGGTGCTCCAGGAGTATGGAATCGGGGGCCCTTTATTAGGGGCCATCCTGTCTCTGTACGAGCGGAGCAGGAGTTTAGTCTGCATTGCTGGCACTAAGTCGGACCTGTTCTCGGTGCATGTTGGACTCCGGCAGGGCTGCCCTTTGTCACTTTTATGGACAGGATTTTTAGGCGCAGCCAAGGGCTGGAGGGGCTGGTTTTAGGGACCAGTGGATTTCGCCTCTTCTTTTTGCAGATAACGTGGTCCTGCTGGCCCCCTCTACCCAAGACCTACAGCATGCACTGGGGCGGTTTGCAGCCAAGTGTGAAGCGGCAGGGATGAAGATCAGCTCCTCCAAGTCCGAGGCCATGGTTCTCGACCTGAAAAGGGTGGATTGTCCTCTTCAGGTTGGAGGGAAGTTCCTGCCTCAAGTGGAGGAGTTCAAGTACCCAGGGTCTTGTTCACGAGTGAGGGAAGAATGGAGCGGGAGATCGACAGACGGATCGGTGCAGCTGCCGCAGTAATGGGGGTGCTGTGCCAGTTCGTTGTGGTGAAGTGAGACCGGTCAGTCTACGTTCCTACCCTCACCTATGGCCATGAACTTTGGGTTATGACAGAAAAAACGAGATCCCGGATACAAGCGGCTGAAATGAGCTTCCTCCATAGGGTGGCCGGGCACTCCCTTAGAGATAGGGTGAGGAGCTCGGCCATCCGGGAGGAGCTCGGAGTAGAGCCGCTGCTCCTCCACATCGAGAGGAGCCAGTTGAGGTGGCTCGGGCATCTATACCGGATGCCTCCTGGACGCCTTCCTCGGGAGGTGTTCCAGGCACATCCCACCGGGAGGAGGCCCAGGGCACGCTGGAGGGACTATGTCTCTCGGCTGGCCTGGGAACGCCTTGGGCTTCTCCCAGAGGAGCTGGAGGAGGTGTCAGGGAAGAGGGAAGTCTGGGCGTCTCTTCTGAGTCTGCTGCCCCCACGACCCGGTTCCGGATAAGCGGAAGACAACGAGTACGAGCACGAGTCAAGGGTGTACTGGCCATTTGCAGCTTCCTGCCTGTTGTGTGACCTGCACTCCACATTGGGCTCACACAGCTGAGAAACAAGACAAACATTATTCATTATAGTGTATGTCATTAAGTCTGTGAAGCAGGAGAACATTTGCTGAAAGCTTTCTGATCAACACTGGGTTTGTTTCATAAGGTGCTTCACCAATGTTTTCAACGAGGGAGGGGGACAGGCTGACCACACAGGAGTCCCTCAACAGGATGATGGCAGCCTCTAGACAAGTGTGTGGTGTGTGGACAGGTTTTCTCTTTTTGTCAGACAGTATTTGGTCTGACAGGAAGCGGTTACCTCAGGAGGAACAAGAAACGCAGATTAAGGATCTTACTGACATAGCTTGACCTAAAATCTGAACTTCATCATCCCACATCTAGATGCCAGGAGGAACACTGGGGATGTTGGTTCTCTCCCTTTCACACCTGTTGGTCATCTGTGGTGATGCAGAACTGAGATTCATCTCTGAACCAGACAGAGAATGCCTCTTCACCAGTCCATTTGTCCTGCTCCCAGGCTAGCTCCAGACACAACTGTCTTTGTTATGGTGTTGTCAGTCCACACCGAACCTGCAGTCTGGTTGATGGCAGCCACTGAAACACAATGCGGGATGCCCAAGGGCTGTGATGAGTCCAGTAACCAAACAACAGGCATCAGTGTCATGGAGCTCTGTAAATGTTGGAGCATAATACGACGATCCTTCATTTGAAACAAATGAGGAACTATGATCGGCTAATTGCAGAGTTCACCTCATCTTATTGGCTCTATGACACCACACAGTACCCATGTTCCTTAGAAAAAACACCTCTGATAGGCTTGCTCCATATGCATCTGTTTCATCGAGAATTTTAGACCTGGACATCAGAAAGAAGAAGAAACTAAGCGTGAAACAGGCTCAACCGGGTCATCATGATCTGGTCAGTCTTTGGAACTGACCAGGTTCTGGTGAATCTTTTGCATGAAGCTTCAGAAAAAAGTTTTGATTTTCCTGCAAGCCTACAGTGCACTCATCATCATTCAATAACTTCTTCAAGAACATCATCCGGTTCCAAATCCAAAATGATGAACCTTCTGGACTGGTTAAAAGGGACCTCCATGGTCCAAAAGAAGCAGTGCTGTTGTGTGAGTCAGGATGTGTCACAGTCGGAACAAACCCACATATCTGTAGATATGGTCCTATGAGTAGGTTCTCCTCCTCTTAAACTCTCAAAATCACCACTAGGTAATAAAACTCCTAACCATCAAAATAATCTTCCTGGCATCTGAGGATCAAGCACACTTTTAAGCAGCATAGTCCCAACAGGAAGAACTGAGTATTTAACAGTGAAATATTTGTTCTTTTTGTTTTGTTTTATTATTGTTAATATTTATTCAAACTAAACTGTTAAAACTTCCAGTGCTTATACTTTACATTCACAAATGAAAAATAAATTACTCTTTGTCTTTATGATTGAAATTGTTCACTCAGTGGGAAAATGTAAATCATGCTTCAGATAAAATTAACTTTTTTTAAAGGTGACGGAATCGATTTGATTTCGAAAACCAATGAGATTAGTTGATTTATGGACATTAACGTCTGTCAAAGTGGCTGATAGTGTCTGTTAGGGTTAGCTAGCCTTAACCTTACCCAGCCCGGATCCAGTTAGAGCTCAGCTCAGAGAAGCATGGTGAAACATCAAAATAACGAGTCACAGACCTGCTTCTCATGTCAGGTCAAACAGAGACAGAATCAATGAACCTGATCATAAACAAGCTTTATTGTCATCATCAGCGAGAGTATAGTCATCATCATCTTCATCAGTCCTGTTGCTATGGGCCTGTGTGTTGGACTGCAGAAGGCTGTCAACATGCAGCAGAGCCAAGCAGACAGACAGGTGGACAGACAGGAGCAGAGAGGTAGACAGGCAGGCAGGAAGTGAGGTAGAAGGAAAGACAGCTGGGCAGGAAGTGATTTGGATGGAAATACAGGTGGGCAGGAAGTGATTTGGAGGGAAAGACAGGTGGGCAGGAAGTAATTTGGATGGAAAGACAGGTGGGCAGGAAGTCAGGTGGAGGGAAAGACAGGTGGGCAGGAAGTAATTTGGACGGAAAGACAGGTGGGCAGGAAGTGATTTGGAGGGAAAGACAGGTGGGCAGGAAGTCAGGTGGAGGGAAAGACAGGTGGGCAGGAAGTAATTTGGACGGAAAGACAGGTGGGCAGGAAGTGATTTGGTGGGAAAGACAGGTGGGCAGGAAGTTAGGTGGAGGGAAAGACAGGTGGGGAGAAAGTGATTTGGAGGAAAAGACAGGTGGGCAGGAAGTGAGGTAGAGGTGAAGACAGGCGGGCAGGAAGTAATTTGGAGGGAAAGACAGGTGGGCAGAAGTCAGGTGGAGGGAAAGACAGGTGGGCAGGAAGTGAGGGAGTGGGGGAGACAGGTGTAAAGATAGTGAGGTAGAGGGAAGTACAGTTTGAAGGACAAACAAAAGACCAGAGAGATAGAAAGAAGGACAGATTTTAGGTAGGGAAAGTGGGACAAGTGTATAGATAAGTGACCTAACAGGAAGACAACAAGTGGACAGACAGATTGGCGGACAAGATTGAGAGACAGAGAGGTAAACTGGGAGGTGAACTGGGAAGTGGTAGTGCCAGGTAGCTATTGTTTTATTTACAGACAAGTAGGTAGATGCATTAGAATGCTTATTGGCTGTCTTCCGTAGGCTCCTCCCTCCTCATACTTGTGTCAACCAATCCCCTGTGAGGGGGGGCAGGCTCTGCAGGCTGAGGGGAGGGGTGTGAGGAGGAGGAGGAGGAGGAAGAGGAGGAGGACATGGAGGACGACAGGGAAAGGGGGAGGTCTGGGGGTTGTTCAGTCTGTTGCCTCCCCTCACCATCTGCCTCACCTCCCATCAGGACCTCCTCATCCTGCCTACCATCTCCTCCACGGGACCCAGCAAACTGCAGGTGAGGCAGGTGGGTCTCCTTCTCCTTATTTTCCGCCGCCTCCCTCTCACGACGCTCCATATACAGTGGAGCCTCCAGGCCGAGATAGGAGGTGCTGAGCTGCCGCAAGTCTAGCTCAAAGGGGCTGCCATCGGCCCGATCTCCTCCTCCTCCTCCTCCTCCTCCTCCTCTCTTACCCTTACGGGAGTGGGATGATGCTGAGGAGGGGAGGCCATCAGGGAGGAGCGACTGGATCTTTGGGAGCCAGCGTTTACGAACTCTGCGGGCATTTGTGCACATGTCAGCGGCAATGACGTTCATCTCACTTTCCTTGAAGTTTGGAGCAAAGTTCTGACAGTACACTGAGGAGGACAAAGAGGAGGAAGAGGAGGAGAAGAAAAACATGTTTCAATTAGTGAAAAAGACAGTACATCCACAGCCGTGTGGGACTGAGACTCTCACATTTAACCGTGTTTAACACTCGGTTGTCCAGAGGCTTCCGACTCGGATCATTGGTGGAGGAGCGGATCCCTGTTCCACAGCTATTGGCCAGAGTGTTTCTATGAAAACCAAAATCACCCAATCAGACAACAATATTTCTCTGAAAGAAGCAGAAACCGTCTGATGTATTCAGGTTAGATAAGGTCCCCAGTCACCTGTGGCCCCTGTGTCAATGACCCTAATGTTCTGGGGCTCTTAAGTCGTTGCTTCTAATGTCCTGATGGAACAACCATAAAGGTTTTGGGCTCCTGACTCTATAGACCTAGAGCTCTGTGGTCTCAGGCTCAGGCACCCTGAATGTCTGTAATAGAAGTCAATTAATGTGTTTCAAAACCTCACAACTCATAACAACCTTCTAGTTGAGCTGCCAGGTATGTGTTGGCTCTCAGGTAACATCTCACCTGTCGAAGAAGGTGGCCAGCAGCCTCCTGAGCAGCACCTTGTGTTTGACGCCAGCACAAAGGTGGCAGTTCATCAGCTGACCTCGTGTCATGTACACACTTGAACCTGAACATACAGTGACATATGAACAAGTCACATGACACAATGATTTCCTCATGTTTCTGCAACCATGACAACATTAGGCAACCTACCTGCCACCAACTCCACCTTCTCTCCGGGATCACCTTCTGTGTAAAGCGAAGGATGGCAGCGGTACCCGATCTGACTAATCAGACTGGCGGGCAGGGCCATGTTGTCCCGGCCAACCAGCACACAGGGCCGACGCTCGTTAGCCAGTGGAAGGGGCAGCAGCTCCAGCTTTTCTTGAACTGAACCAATGAAAAGTCAAGAGGGAAATGCTAAAAAAATGGAACAAAACATAATATTTATCACACTGAAACAACTGAAGGATTACACAGAGAGAATTAACTTTATCACAGTTTCCCTCAAATGTCTGTGGCATCTGAGTCAGCAGTTCTAAAGGTCTGGAGCCTATGATACAATGGATCTTACAGCTATGAGGCCTAGGTCAAACGCTCTAAGGTTTGGGGTCTCCTAAGGTTTGAACTCCAAGTGTCAACGGTGCTAAAGGTCAGGGCCACAAGTCAAAGGCTTAAAAGTACGACGTCCTCGAGTCAGCAGCCTTAAACAGGAAAGCCCAAACCTTAGAGCCATTGACCTTTTTCCAACACACCTGAATCAAATTATTGGCATGTTACCTGGCCTCTGCAGAGCTGAATGACTGTTGTTGAGGGACGTCAGCCATTTGATTCAGGTGTGTTGGAGAAAAAAAGCAACTAAAGGTTTCATCGTAGTCGCTCTAGAGGACTGAATTTGGTCAACCCTGGCCTTAAGGGACGTGATATAGACATGCAGTCTAAAACAACAAAATATACACAACTCTAAAAAGAAACAAGAAGACTTCAGAAAACCTGGAGCTGAAGCAGCTGGTCAGAGACAGACATGATCGTCTCGGTTGTCACCATTAAGCTGGAAAACAAAACAATAGCAGACTTAGCTGATTAAACTCACTGTAGGGGTTTCCAGTGTGACTATAGATGTGTTGGTAGAGTCCAGGATGAACTGTGTTGCCATAGTAATCCTCCTCCAGCTCCTCCTCAGTTGGGGGTTGAGAGGGAGGTGAGTCAGTGGGAATGCTGGATCCTCCAGGACTGGAGCGCCCCCCACCTGCCAGTAGGTATGACTGCAGCCCTGGAACCAAACCTCCACCTGCACTCAGGAAACACAGAGTGCTGCTCCTGGAGGACTGCAGCTCCCCCACCATGTCCACTCTGATGGAGACAGAGGAGGAACTGACAGTTTATGGTTGATCTCTGGTATTTGTCACAGACTAAACAACCACAGAGAGAGAGAAACAAGGCAGAAAATGACAAGAAAGATAAACAACCGAAGACTAGAGCAAAAAGATATAACTG